>NC_057717.1:88025348-88036858 GCF_004010195.1 Chiloscyllium plagiosum | reverse complement strand
TCTGTCCTAACCGGCTCACCCGTTATCCTGAGTCTGCGCCCCCAGGCCAGGGAGGGGATCTTGCATTCTGCATGGGCTCTGTTGAGCCCTGGATACATTTCAGTGAGATAACCCTGTCACTCTTCAGAACATGACAGAAAACAGAGTTACTTCCTGGGCCAAGGATGGAAAGAACAGTTCATGTGGTCGAGGATTGTATTACTCTGAGCAGAGAGGATCAAGAGGGGTGTTGCTAATCGAAGAGTTTAACGATGGAACAACAGTTTGCAAAGAGAGATCACAGCTGTGAATGCTGTCTGTGTGTGTGTCTCTCTCTCTCTCTCTCTCTCTCCATCTATCTCTCTCTCTCTCTCTCCCCCGTCTGTCTCTCTCTCTCTCTGTCTGTGTCTCTGTCTGTGTCTGTGTCTCTGTCTCTCTCTCTCTCTCTCTCTCTGTCTCTCTCTCTCTGTCTGTCAGTCTCTCTCTCTCTCTCTCTGTATGTCAGTCTCTCTCTGTCTGTCAGTCTCTCTCTCTGTCTGTCAGTCTCTCTCTCTGTCTGTCAGTCTGTCTCTCTCTCTCTCTCTCTCTTTCTCTGTCTCTCTCTCTCTGTCTGTCTCTCTCTCTCTGTCTGTCTCTCTCTCTCTGTCCCCTCTGCCCAGCCCTGCTCTGCTTTTCCAGCATTTCTAAGACATGGAGCAGCTGCAGGATTTCACTGACAATGAAACGGAGCAGGAAAGTGACCCTGAGCGCTGATGAAAGGTCCTGACCCGAAATATCGACCCTCCTGCTCCTTGGATGCTGCGCTTTCCCAGCACCATGTTTCATTGACAGGGGGTTTCCACCATCCGCATTCCTCACCTTCTCCAAGGTGTGGGATTTCACTAAGTATCCCAGGCTGGCAAATCTAAGTGGGATTTTGTTAAATGGATTGGGGGATTGGGTTTCACTGGTATTCATCGCCTAAAGGGCAGCTAAGAGTCAACCACATGACCCGAAGGCTAGAACCTTCCCCTCCCTACAGATGGAAGGGAGCTCACTGGGTTTTTACAACAATCAGCAGTGGCTACATCAGACCAGCTTTTAATTTCTAACAAATTCAGATTCCACCTTTTGAAGTGAAGAGGGGGCAGATTCAAGCCCGTGTCCCCCAGATCACTGGGTGACGTTTCTGGATGACAGGATCCAGTGATATCAGCACCACACCACCACCTCCTGGAATTGACCAGGAACCATGGAGTTTTGTGGGGACGTGCTGGATCAGGGAGTGAAATAAGATTTCTGCGAACTGCCTCCCGAGGGACAGGAGCTTTACGTTCTGACATTCTTTCCCAGTGCCTCACCATAAGGTGTCGAATCAGGAGTAGGCCATTCAGTGAGAGTCTGATCATCCTTAATCCCATCTTCCCACGCCTCCCAGAGAAAGGCTCTCTCTCTGTTCCCCACCACACCCCACCCCACCCCCATCAACTCCTTCAATCCTTATGTTAAACTCTTCAATTAGCAACGTACCTCTCTGCTCAGAGTAGTACAATCCCAGACCACAAACTGTCCTCAACAATTTAAGGATTTAGGGCGGCACGGTGGCTGAGGGGTTAGCACTGCTGTCTCACAGCGCCAGGGACGCCAGGTTCGATTCCAGCCTCAAGCGACTGTCTGTGTGGAGCTTACACATTCTCCCCGTGTCTGCGTGGGTTTCCTCCCACAATCCAAAGATGTGCAGGTTAGGGTGGATTGGCCATGGGAAATTGTCCCATAGTGTTAAGGGATGTGCAGGTTAGGGTGGATTGGCCGTGGGAAATTGCCCCATAGTGTTCAGGGATGTGCAGGTTAGGGTGGATTGGCCATGGGAAATAGTCCCATAGTGTTCAGGGATGTGCAGGTTAGGGTGGATTGGCCATGGGAAATTGCCCCATAGTGTCCAGGGATGTGCAGGGTAGATGCATTAGTCAGGGGGTAGGGGATAGGTCTGGGTGGATTATTCTTTGGAGGGTTGATGTGGACTTGACTGGCCGAATGGCCTGTTTCCATACTGTTGGTATTGGAGGATTTTAGTGTCTGATAAATCCGTGCTACGCTCAGAGTACAGTATGTCCTTCAAGTTACTGAACTGAAGTCACTTTCTGGCAATCCCTGGTCCCTGGACAAATTCCTTATCTGCTCTGTCTTCAGAAACCCATTCCCAGAACGATGTGTCCACCTGATGGCACTGGCGAGGAGTAAGTTCACTTCCAGACAGAGCGAATTGCCAGCACCTTCCTATTGCCCGTTCCGCAGTTATCGGCCTGAGACAGGTCAGAGTGCAATTTCCAGCACAGACAGGACAGGGTGGGGGGGGGGGGGGGGGGGCGCAGGTCTCAGACTCAGCCCAGCCTGAACACTGACCAAACCCCCAGGCTGCCAGTCATTACCAACATACAGCAAAGAGCAGGAGGAGGTCACTTGGTCTCTCGACACTCCCGTACCATTCAATATTCTGATTGTAAACTCAATTTTGCAATCTGATCCATCCTTTCTTCCCCTTGCTAGCGAGCAGTCTATCACCCCTGCTTCCCAAATATTCACAGCCTCTGCTTCCACCAGCTTTTGAGGGAGAGAGTTCCAAAGACTCAAAAGTAGAAACGGTCCGTTTCATATGAGATTCAATCAAGTTTTCAACAACGATTCCCAATTTCAGATTCACCCAGAAGAGGAAATATCCTTTCCACATCCAACCCTATCCACACCCCTCAGGATCGGATACATTCCAGTCAAGTGACCCTGTCCAATTCTCACAAACAAATCCAGTCCATACAAACATTCCTCATAACACAATCTGCTCACTCTCTGCAACGAGATCCTCAGTTTCCTGTCCCACAGGCCACAATCAGTGAAGACTGGGGACAATATTTCATCCTTATTAACACTCAACACTGGAGCCCCCCCAGGGGTGTGTCCTCAGCCCCCTACTGTACTCACTGTATACCCATCACTGCGTCACCAAATACCAGACTAATGCCATTTACAAGTTCGCTGATGACACCACCATAGCCGTTCGAATCTCAGATGGTGAAGAAACAGACAACAGATGGGAGGTGGAAGACCTAGAGAAATGGTGAACAGAGACCAACCCAGCTCTCAGCGCAGGCAAAACCAAGGGACTCATTATTGACTTTCGGCGGGATGTTACTCATGCCCCCCCACACATTAACAGCACAGAGGTGGAACGAGTGGAGAGTGTCAAGCTCCTGGGAGCGGTCACCCACAACAAGCTTTCTTGGACCCTCCGTGTGGATGCCCTGGTTACAAAGGCCCAACAACGTCTCTTCCTCCTCAGGCAGCTGAGGAAATTTGGCATGACAGCGAATACCCTCGCCAATTTTTATAGGTGCGCCATCGAGAGCATTCTGTCTGGATGTATCACTACCTGCTATGGCAACTGTACCATTCAAGATCGGGGACGGTTACAGAGAGTGGTGAATTCGGCCCGGGCAAGCACAAAGGCCAACCTCCCATCTATAGAATCCATCTACCAGGCCCGCTGTCAAGGAAAGGCCGCCAGCATTCTCAAAGATCCATCCCACCCTGGCAATGTTTGTCTACAACCTCTACTATCGGGGAAAAGGTAGAGAAGCCTGAACACACGCACCAGCCGGTTTTGAAACAGTTTCTACCCTACTGTTGTTAGAATACTGAATGGTCTCACAAACTCTGAGCATTCGCCTGTACCTGTGTTTTTGTTTTTGCCGCTGTTTACCTATTATTTACTTACCTCTGTGAGCTGCCTGTATTGCTCACAAGACAAAGATTTTCACTGTGACAGTACACGTGACAGTAAATTCAATTCAATTCATTGAGAGAGCAAACCGTCTCTGAACTGTGTCTAATGCATTTGTGTAGTGCCTTAAATCAGGTGACCAGTACTGTGGTTAGTACCCCTGTTGGAGACACTCAGTCCCCTGTCCAACTGAAGTGAGAAAAGAGTACAGATATGAATGAAGATTAACCATCGAACCAACTGTACCCCATCCAGGACCATCCATTACTACAGTAACAATAACACCATTCCCAGCACAGTGCAGTCTGTTGCAACAGAACGAGAGGCTCTAATTTCAGATAGCTGACCAGGAAACCCCCCTGCTTCTCACTGGCAATCACTGATCATCCAGGCCTGGCTGGGAACCGCAACAAGGAGCTCCTGGCCCAGAGGCAGAGACGCTACCCACTGCCCCACCACGTATCACACTGCGATAGCACACAGCTGTGTGATCACAGAGAATGACAGCCGATTCCGGGTTCCTCACACTGGGGGGAGCAGGGGCCCCCACACGGTGCTGAGGAAGGAAGGGGTTCATCATCATGTGGGGACTGAAACCAGCAGCACAACCCCCACCCCCCCCAAAGGCACAGCGTTTGGAGAGACAGCGGGGACGTTATCGGGGGACAGGGGGCAGAGTGGGGAAGGTATGGGGGGTAGAGCCCCCCCCCCTCTTGGTTCCAGGAGGTGCTGGGTCCAGGAAGGGAGCTCCATCGTGTGCCTGACGATGGTGGCTCTGAGGGCAGAGCAGACTTGGGCCCTACCTGTTACTGATCGAAGGCTGCTCTCCCCTATCACAAACTCCCCCAGGGTCACGGAATAAACCGTCACCAGTCGGTGGGAAAACGGTGGGCAACACTGCAGGGTCCCCTGGGAACAGAGCCAGGAGCCAGGAGAAACTGGTCAAACGTTAAGGGACAGAGGCAGTGACCATAGTGGAGGTACTGACCCTCCCTGTCCCATGGACCAGAGCTCTTACACAGGGAGAGCTGCTGGGTCTCGGCCACACCCCAGGGCTAGGGTAAGTGACCCTCCTCCAATCAGCTTTATACCAAACCTCGCACACGCTCAGTGCAGGAAAGGGGTGTGGTCATGGGGGAGGGGAACATTCCTGAGGGATTTCCCCCACACTCTCCTGGGGTGGGGGAAGACTGCTGTCAGAGGAGAGCAACAGTTTGCAGAAAATCCCAGTGGGTGTGGTGCTCTGCTGGTGTGTGTGTGTGTGAGAGAGATGAGATTCTCTGCTGGTGACAGGCACAGGGTTTTTGGAAAGCTCTGCATTAATTAGCAGAGATTATACCAGCACAGACCCAGCAGAGACACAGGCCCCACACTGTCATTACCAGCAGAGACACAGGCGCCCACACTGTCATTACCAGCAGAGAAACAGGCCCCCACACTGTCACTACCAGCAGAGATACAGGCCCCCACACTGTCACTACCAGCAGAGACACAGGTCGCCACACTGTTATTACCAGCAGAGAGACAGGCCCACACACTGTCATTACCAGCAGAGACACAGGCTCCCAAACTGTCCCGACCAGCAGAGACACAGGCCCTGACACTATCATTACCAGCAGACACACAGGCCCCCACACTGTCATTACCAGCAGAGACACAGGCTCCCAAACTGTCCCTACAAGCAGAGACACAGGCCCTGACACTATCATTACCAGCAGAGACACAGGCGCCCACACTGTCATTACCAGCAGAGACACAGGCTCCCAAACTGTCCCTACCAGCAGAGACACAGGCCCCCACAATGTCACTACCAGCAGAGACACAGGCCTCCACAGTGTCTTTACCAGCAGAGACACAGGCTCCCAAACTGTCCCTACCAACAGAGACACAGGCCCTGACACTATCATTACCAGCAGACACACAGGCCCCCACACTGTCACTACCAGCAGAGACACAGGTCCCCACACTGTCATTACCAGCAGAGACACAGGCCTCCACACTGTCATTACCAGTAGAGACACAGGCCCCCCCAAACTGTCAATACCAGCAGAGACACAGGCCTCCACACTGTCACTACCAGCAGAGACACAGGTCCCCACACTGTCATTACCAGCAGAGACACAGGCCCCCACAATGTCACTACCAGCAGAGACACAGGCCTCCACACTGTCATTACCAGCAGAGACACAGGCCCCCCGACACTGTCAATACCAGCAGAGACACAGGCCCTCACACTGTCATTACCAGCAGAGACACAGGCCCCACACAATCATTACCAGCAGAGAGACAGGCCCCCACAATGTCACTACCAGCAGAGAGACAGGCCCCCACAATGTCACTACCAGCAGAGACACAGGCCCCCACACAGCCATTACCAGCAGAGACACAGGCTCCCACACTGTCACTACCAGCAGAGACACAGGCCTTCACTCCATTGTGTCCAGCAGAGTCTGTGCTATTCTGCAGCTCTGGTACAGCTTCCAGTCGTTGGCGTGTTGTGAAATGTGATCCTGTCACTGACAACAACCACCTGCATTTCTATATCTCCTTGAATGTGACAAAATGTCCCAGTCAGCTGATTCACGGAATGGTCATGGTCGAGCGTCCGATGAAATGGAGTTGCGCTGGGGGATAGTGTGGCCTGGTGACCTGAAGCCTGGTCAGAGATCGGCCTTGAGGAGTATTTCATCGAGGGTGGTGAAGGGGTGTGGAACGGGGATTCCGGAACATTCCAGCTGTTGAACCGAAGCTGCGGGAGTAGTTGCCATGGCTGACGTACCTCAGAGTGTTGGTGGGCCCGAGGTGTGGAGGTGGAAGCAGGGAGGTCAGAGGTACTCAGGGCACCGTGGGATTTGCAAACCAGAATGGGAATTTAAATATCCTGGGGCAGCGCACACTTAACAATCTCAGTGGATCATGGTCATCTGGGAACTGAAACGAGTTGGGAACACTGCAACAGAGGTTACGTGCTACCAGTTGCAGAGATAATGGGGGAGCGGGGAGGGGTGTGGGTGGGCAGTAAAGAGAGACTCTGTGTGGAAGAAGAGGAGGGTAAATTGTGGGGGTCTATCTCAGTGTGGAGGGAGTGTTTTTAAAGAAATCATTGGTGGGATGTGGGGGGTCACTGGCTGGGCCCAGCATTTATTACCCTGTCCCTAGTTGCCCCTTGAGAAGGTGGGGGTGAGCTGCCTTCCTGAACTGCTGCAGTCCCTATGCTGTAGGGTAGACCCACAATGTCCTGGGGGAGGGAATTCCAGGATTCTGACCCAGAGATGGGGAGGGGCTCAGAGGGGAACTTGCATGGGGTGGTGTTCCCAAATACCTACTGCCCTTGTCCTTCTCGATGGAAGTGGGTGTAGGTCTGGAAGGTGCTGTCTGAGGATGTTTGGTGAGTTTCTGCAGGGCATCTTTGTAGATGGTACACACTGCTGCTACTGAGCGTCGGTGGGGGGAGGGTGGGGATGTTTGTGGATGTGGGGCCAATCAAGCTACTTGAGTGTTGCTGGAGCTGCACGCATCCAGGCGAGTGCGGAGTATTCCATCCCACTCCTGCCTTGTGCCTTGGAGACGGTGGGAGTCAGGAGTTGGCTTACTCAGTGCAGTATTCCTAGCCTCTCACCTGGTCATGTCGCCAGTGAGTGGTGAGTCCTGTTGAGTTTCTGATCAATGATAACCCCCAGGATAGGGGGTTGAAAGTGGGTGATTCAGTGACGGTCGCACCATTGAATGCCAAGGGGCAGTGGTTAGATTGTCTCTTACTGGAGATGGTCATAGCCTGGCGAATGTTGCTTGCCACTTGTCAGCCCAAGCCTGGATATTGTCCAGATCTTGTGGCATTTGGACACGGACTGCTTCAGGATCTGAGGGTTCGCGAATGGAGCTGAACGTTTTGCAAAATAAACTTTGCCACATTCAGGAGAAAAGTCCGACTTGGCTCGAGTGAATATACAGTTCGGGAAATTTGGAGGCAGTGTAGAAATTGAACTGGTAAATCTTTTTCTTTGTTCATTTTAAAAGTTTGAAATTCTTTAGTAGTGGAATTTATTTTACTGCTAGGAGTATAAGAAGTAAGGGCAGATGAGTTTAGGGAGAAAGTGAGGTCTGCAGACGCTGGAGATCAAAGCTGAAACTTTATTGCTGGAACAGCACAGCAGGTCAGGCAGCATCTAGGGAACAGAAGATTCGACGTTTCGGGCACATGCCTGAAGAAGGGCATGTGCCCGAAACGTCGAATCTTCTGTTCCCTAGATGCTGCCTGACCTGCTGTGCTGTTCCAGCAATAAAGTTTCAGCAGATGAGTTTAGGGTCTGGGTTAGCACGTGGGACTCCGTGTGGTAGCCATTACAGAAACTTAGTTGAGAGAACAGCAGGACTGACAGCTTAATTTTCCAGGATTTTGATGCCTCAGGCAAGACAGAGGGGGATGTCTGAGGGGGCGGAGGAGTTGCATTCCTGATTACAGAGTACTCAGAGAGGGCATTTTGGAGGGCTCGGCTCGGGAGGCCATATGGGGGAAGAGGAGGTTCCCCAGCTAGTTGCCTGGCATGGAGGGGGCGAGCTATGAGGAGAGGTTGAGTAGATTAGGATTATTTTCACTAAAAAAAAAACGAAGCTGAGGGGGGACCTGATTGAGGCCTACAAAATCATAAGAGGTGAAGACAGGGTGGGTAGCAAGAAGCTTTTTCCCCAGAGTGGGGGACTCACTTACTAGGGGGTCACGAGTTTAAGGTGAGAAGGGAAGGTTTAATATGCGTGGAAAGGTCTTTACACAGAGGGTGGTGGGTGCCTGGAGCACGTTGCCAGCGAGGTGGTAGAGGTGGGCACAATAGTGTTATTTAAGATGTATCTAGATAGATATATGAGTGAGCAGGGAGCAGAGGGATACTGATCCTTAGAAAATAGGCGACAGATTTAGATAGAGGATCTGGATCAGCACAGGCTCGGAGGGCCGAAGGGCCTGTTCCTGTGCTGTAATTTTCTTTGTTTTTTGAAAGATGCGATCACTCTGATAGGATAATACCTCCCAATCGCCAGTGGAGATACGATCCTAGGAACAGATCCATGAGCAGATCATGGAAAGATATAAAAAACAACAGGGTGGTTGGAGAGGGCGATTTCAACTTCCCCAATATTTACTGGGACTCCCGGAGTGCCAGGAGTTTAGATGTACCCAAATTTGAGAGGTGCATTCAGGAGGGATTATTAAAACAATATGGAAATAGTCCATCCAACTACAGAAGAAGCTATATTCGAGCTTGTGGGGAATGACGGTGGCTCAGGGATCCAAGTTTCGGTGAGGGAGCATTTCGGGTACACTGGTCCTAATTCCGCAAGGTTTAACATCGCGATAGGAAAGGCTAAGGCTGGTGCTTGGGTGAAAGTGCTCCCTTGGGGCATGGTTAATTACAACGGTATTATGCAGGAATTGGAAACATTGGATTGGAGGCTGCTGTTTGAAGGTAAAGCTACATCAGTGGACCAGAGTTCGGGGCTGACATGTTGCAGTCAGGATAAAAGATAAAGATGGCAAGATTTGGGAACCAAGAGATATCAGAAGTTTAGGGTTCCTCAGAGAAGATTAGGGTGAATCCAAAGAGATTCTTTCAGTATATTAAAGGAAAAAAAAACTTGAGAGAGAACAGGAGCGCCCCAACGTGGACTTGTTTGTACAGAACTGCAGGAGATGGGTGAGATCCTCAATGAGTATTTCTCCTCTGTGTTTACCATGGAGAAAGACATGAAGACTTGGGACTGGGGGACATTAGTGCTGATATCCTGGGGACAGTCCATATCACAGTAGAGGTGGGGTTTGACATATTAGCATGTATGAAGGTGGTAAAATCTCCTGGTCCTGACCAGATATATCCAAGAGCACTGAGAGAGGTGAGAGAAGAAACTGCAGGGGCCCTGGATGATATTGAATCATTGTTAGCCACGGGTGACAACCCGGAAGACTCGAGGGTGGTGAATGTTGTGCCCTTACTCAAGAAGGGCTGCAAAGAGAAACCTGGGAACGATAGAGCAGGAAAGCCGAACTTCGGTGGTAGGTAAGTTACTCCAGGAGATTCTGAGAGGTAAGATATGTTTCCTTTCTCTTGTTAATTAAACAAGAGTCATAACATCACAGAGCCCTACAGCAGGGAGACAAGTCCTTCAGCCTAAGCTGCCCCATCCTGACCAGAATGCCCGTCCACATTGTCCCGGTACCTGGCCCATTCCCTTCTCATCCTTTCCTGGCCATGTGTTTGTCCAAATCAAACAAGACCCTTGAGAAGTATGAAGGAAGCAGAGCAGAATTTAACAAAGAAATTAGGGAGGTTAGAAGGAGCCGGGAAATGTCTTTGGCAACTAGGCTTAAGGTTAACCCCAAAGTGTTACATACTTGGAGTAGCTAGGGAAAGGGTAGGTCCACCCAAGGCTAAAGGAGAGAGTTTCGAGGAGAAAGTGAGGTCTGCAGATGCTGGAGATCAAAGTTGAAACTTTATTGCTGGAACAGCACAGCAGGTCAGGCAGCATCCAGGAAACGTCGAATCTCCTGTTCCCTGGATGCTGCCTGACCTGCTGTGCTGTTCCAGCAATAAAGTTTCAACTAAAGGAGAGAGTTTATGTGTAGAGCCAGAGCTAGGTCCTTCACGAAAAACAATTTATAAAACTACCTGGAGAGATGTGTGTTGATGCATGAAGACATTTCGATGTTAAGGAGCAAGAAGTGTTGAACTAGAGAGACCCAGGGGTGCAGGTACACCGTTTCTGGAGAGTGGTATTTCAGATAGACAGGGTGGTGAAGAAGGCATTTGTTAGCTTTACCGTCACTGGTCAAACCATTGAGTGCAGGAGTTGGGACATCGTGTTACAGCTGTACAAGACACTGGTGAGGACACCAGTGGAGGATTGCACACAACGCTGGCCCCCTCTGCTCCCGGAAGGATGGTATTACATTGGAAAGGGCTCAGAAGAGATTTACAAGGATGTTGCCGAGATTGGGAGGTTTGAGTTTACAAGGAGAGGCTGGCTAGGCTGGGGTATTTTATCCTGGATCAGTGGTGCTGGAAGGGCACAGCAATTCAGGCAGCATCCAAGGACAGGATTTTGCCTGTCCTCGGATGCTGCCTGAATTGCTGTGCCCTTCCAGCACCACTGATCCAGAATCTGGTTTCCAGCATCTGCAGTCATTGTTTTTACCTATTTTATCCTGGAGCATAGGAGGCTGAGAGGTGACGTCATACAGGTTTGTAAAATCATGACGAGAATAGAGAAGGTGATTAGCCAGGATATTTGCTGCAGGGGAGGGCAGTCCAAAACTAGAGGGGCATCGGTTTAAAGTGAGAGGGGAAAGATTTAAAAGGGACCTGAGGGGCAACGTTTTCACACGGGGGGGGGGGGGGGTGCATCAATGGAATGAGCTGCCGGAGGAATAAGTCTTAAACATTATTGTCATGTCCACTGGGAGAGCATTCTAGGTACCTCCTTGCCTCTGTTTAAAAAACATTCCTTATACATCTTCTTTAAACATTCCTCTCTGATCTCACCGTAAACCTCTGCCCGCAGGTATTTAACAGTCTGATCCTGGGAAAGAGACTTTGACTGAAAAATGTGTTGCTGGAAAAGCGCAGCAGGTCAGGCAGCATCCAAGGAACAGGAGAATCGACGTTTCGGGCATGAGCCCTTCTTCAGGAATGAGGAAAGTGTGCCCAGCAGGCTAAGATAAAAGGTAGGGAGGAGGGACTTGGGGGAGGGGCGTTGGGAATGCGATAGGTGGAAGGAGGTTACGGTGAGG
>NC_057717.1:88019810-88024244 GCF_004010195.1 Chiloscyllium plagiosum | reverse complement strand
GAGAGGTCAGGAAGAAGATTGCAGGTTAGGAAGGCGGTGCTGAGTTCGAGGGATTTGACTGAGACAAGGTGGGGGGAGGGGAAATGAGGAAACTGGAGAAATCTGAGTTTATCACTTGTGGTTGGAGGGTTCCCAGGCAGAAGATGAGGCGCTCTTCCTCCAACCGTCGTGTTGCTATGGTCTGGCGATGGAGGAGTCCAAGGACCTGCATGTCCTTGGTGGAGTGGGAGGGGGAGTTGAAGTGTTGAGCCACGGGGTGGTTGGGTTGGTTGGTCCGGGTGTCCCAGAGGTATTCTCTGAAACGTTCCACAAATTTCCAACACCCCTCCCCCAAGTCCCTCCTCCCTACCTTTTATCTTAGCCTGCTGGACACACTTTCCTCATTCCTGAAGAAGGGCTCATGCCCGAAACGTCGATTCTTCTGCTCCATGGATGCTGCCTGACCTGCTGCACTTTTCCAGCAACACATTTTTCAGCTCTGATCTCCAGCATCTGCAGACCTCACTTTCTCCAAAGAGACTTTGACTGTCTATCCGATCCATGCAGGTACAATTACAACATCGAAAAAGACATTTGGATGGGTACATGGATAGGAAAAGTTTGGAATAATTTGGACCAATCGTGGGCAAGTTGAGTTCAGGAAACCTAGTTAGCATGGACAAGTTGGAACCAGAGGGTCTGTTTCTGTGACTCTGTGTGTTGGTATGTTGAAAAACCTGAAGTAGATAAATCCCAGGACCTGATGGGCAGCACGGTGGCACAGTGGTTAGCACTGCTGCCTCACAGCGCCTGAGACCCGGGTTCAATTCCTGCCTCAGGCAACTGACTGTGTGGAGTTTGCACATTCTCCCTGTGTCTGCGTGGGTTTCCTCCGGGTGCTCCGGTTTCCTCCCACAGCCCAAAGATGTGCAGGGTCAGGTGAATTGGCCATGCTAAATTGCCCGTAGTGTTAGATAAGGGGTAAATGTAGAGGTAGGGGGTGGGTTGCGCTTCGGCGGGTCGGTGTGGACTTGTTGGGCCGAAGGGCCTGTTTCCACACTGTAAGTAATCTAATCTAATGTAGGGGTGTGGGTGGGTTGCGCTTCCGCGGGTTGGTGTGGACTTGTTGGGCCGAAGGGCCTGTTTCCACACTGTAATGTAATCTAATCTAATCCCTCCCAATAGTTTGAAGGAATCAGGAAAGAAACTATTGGGGTCTTGTACAAAATCTTTGTATCCTCTTTAGCCCCAGGTGAGGTTCCAGGAGACTGAGAACCGTTTAAGAAGGGAAACAGGAATAATCCAGGATATTGTAGGCCGTCGAGCCTTATAAGAGTGGTAGGGAAATTATTGCAGAAGATGCCGAGGGACAGGATTTACTCACATTTGGAGAAGGATGGGCTGATTAGGGAGAGTCAGCATGACTTTATTCCTCCAGGAGGTCTTGTCTCACAAACTGAGTTTTTTCGAGGAAGTGACGAAGATAATTTTGGGGATAGAGCAGGGACGTTGTGGATTTGGACTTTACTGAGGCACTTGACAAGGCACCTGATGGTAGGCCGGGCCTGAAAATCTAATTACATGGAATCCATGGTGGGTTGGCAGGTTGGATACTTAATTGGCTTGGTCTCAGAGGGTAATTGTGGGGGGGTGTTTTTCTGACTGGCGAACAAGTGTGAGGTGATGCATTCTGGGAAGTCAAATGCAAAAGGAAAACTACACAATTAATGGTGGTGCTGGAAAAGCACAGCCGGCCAGGCAGCATCCGAGGAGCAGGAGAGTCGACGTTTCGGGCATAAACCCTTCATCAGGAATGAGGTTGGGCTGTTTGGGGCACTGATGTACAGAGGGATCTTGGGATCCATGACCATAGCTCCATGAAAATGACAACACAGTGGATAAGAAAGCCTATAGCATGTTTGCCTCCAACAGTCAGGGCACTGAGTATGAAGATTGGCAGGTCATGCTGCAACTAAACAAAACTTTGGTCAGTCCATATTTGGAGTATTATGTGCAGTTCTGGTCACCACACTATAGGCAGGATGTGGACGCTTTGGGGAGGGTGCGTAAGGGCTTTATTGGGATGATACGTGGACAAGAGCTATAAGGACACGTTAGACAAACTTGAATTGGACACTGAGGAGCAACCTGGCAGATGGATATAAAGTTATGATGGGTATGGATAGGATAGACAGTCACAGTCTCTTTCCCAGGGTCAAAATGTTAAATATTAGGAGGGAAAGGTTTGCAGTGAGATGAGAGAGGTAAGTTTTGTAAACCAGAGGTTAGCAGGTACCTGGATTACTCTCCCAGTGAAGAGAGTAGAAGCAGATATAACAATAATATTTAAGCGGTAGTTAGGAGAAAGTGTGGACTGCAGATGCTGGATCTTTCTCTTAGAAGGTTTTAACCGACTGCGAATCCTCTTGCAAGGATGCCTTCCTTGAAGAAGCTCTCTTCCTCCGAAGGGCTCATGCCCGAAACGTCGATTCTCCTGCTCTGTGGATGGTGCTTGACCTGCTGCGCTTTTCCAGCAACACATTTTCAGCTAAGAGGTAGTTAGACAGACAATGGACAGGCAGAGTATAGGGGATAGGGACCATGTGAAGACAAATGGGATTACTTTCAAATAGCATCACATTTGACACGGACATAGAGTCATAGAGATGTACAGCATGGACACAGACCCTTCAGTCCAACCCGTCCATGCCGACTAGATATCCCAACCCAATCTAGTCCCACCTGCCAGCACCGGCCCATATCCCTCCAAACCCTTCCTATTCATATACCCATCCAAATGCCTCTTAAATGCTGCTATTGTACCAGCCTCCACCACATCCTCTGGCAGCTCATTCCATACACGTACCACCCTCTGTGTGAAAACGTTGCCCCTTAGGTCTCTTTTATATCTTTCCCCTCTCACCCTAAACCTATGCCCTCTAGTTCTGGACTCCCCGACCCCAGGGAAAAGACTTTGTCTATTTATCCTATCCATGACCCTTGTGATTTTATAAACCTCTATAAGGTCACCCCCTCAGCCTCCGACGCTCCAGGGAAAACAGCCCCAGCCTGTTCAGCCTCTCCCTGGAGCTCAATTCCTCCAACCCTGGCAACATCCTTGTAAATCTTTTCTGAACCCTTTCAAGTTTCACGACACCCTTCCAAGTTGGGTCAAAGCACTGTTTGTGTGCTGTACTGTTTTGAATTAGCTAGTGAGAGTCATTTCAGCTCACTATACCGCAACTATCATCGACTCATGGTTTGTATGGTATTATTGACGGGATAAAGAGGAGCCCAGTGCAAAACGGTCACGTGACAGAAACACTGTCAGTTCACTGGTTGCTGACAGCTACTAATTTGACTGTCTAACGTCGGTCACTTTCAGATTGAAGGTAAATGGGGGAAACTAAAAGACCAGTAGGAATTTTTACAAATCAAATTCAGAACTAAGTAAATAAGGTGGCAATACAAGGCCAAGGCATTTCCAGGTCACTAGGAGACAGTGAGGACTGCAGATGCTGGAGATCAGAGTGGAGAGTGTGGTGCTGGAAAAGCGCAGCAGGTCAGGCAGCATCCGAGGAGCAGGAGAATCGACGTTTCGGGCAGGAGCCCTTTAGTGCAGGTCGCTCTCTACCAGCGCAGCGTTCAAAGCTAAGAATCCAGCTCTTTGGCTCTGAGCCTGAGCTCGTCAAACAACCAACACTTGTTGCAGATGTGGGCCCTATGAACCATAATGGGATTCTCCCAGACCCATTCCCCTCCCCTATTATCCTACCTTTACCCCTGACCAATCCACCCTGATCTGCACATCCCTGGACACTATGGGGCAATTTCCCATGGCCAATCCACCCTAACCTGCACATCTCTGAACACTATGGGACAATTTCCCATGGCCAATCCACCCTAACCTGCACATCTCTGAACACTATGGGACAATTTCCCATGGCCAATCCACCCTAACCTGCACATCTCTGAACACTATGGGACAATTTCCCATGGCCAATCCACCCTAACCTGCACATCTCTGAACACTATGGGACAATTTCCCATGGCCAATCCACCCTAACCTGCACATCTCTGAACACTATGGGACAATTTCCCATGGCCAATCCACCCTAACCTGCACATCTCTGAACACTATGGGACAATTTCCCATGGCCAATCCACCCTAACCTGCACATCTCTGAACACTATGGGACAATTTCCCATGGCCAATCCACCCTAACCTGCACATCTCTGAACACTATGGGACAATTTCCCATGGCCAATCCACCCTAACCTGTACATCCCTGAACATTATAGGGCAATTTCCCATGGCCAATCCACCCTAACCTGTACATCCCTGAACATTATAGGGCAATTTCCCATGGCCAATCCACCCTAACCTGTACATCCCTGAACATTATAGGGCAATTTCCCATGGCCAATCCACCCTAACCTGCACATCCCTGGACA
>NC_057717.1:88015858-88017859 GCF_004010195.1 Chiloscyllium plagiosum | reverse complement strand
TATTTTGGTGTTTTTGATGATTTTTAGGAATTCCTGGGTGGAGTGGATGGAGTGCTGTGACTCTTCTACTAGGTATTTCAGTCTTGCGTGTAGTTCTTTGGCCAGTCTGTAAGTTGGTGTTCCAGGGAGTGAGACTATGGGTCTGAGGGGGGCTCCTGGTTTATGGATTTTTGGTAGTCCGTAGAATCGTGGGGTGTTGGTCCCGTCTGGTTTCATTTTCTGGAATTCCGTCTTGTTTAATTGTTCGGAATTGTGTAATTTTGTTTCCTCGTTGTGGGTTCGGGTCTAGCTCAACCTGTTGGTAGGTTTTGGTGTCTGCGAGTAGGGCATTGGCTTTCTCTATGTATTCCCTTTGTTCAGGATGACTGTGAGCCGACCTTTGTCTGCAGGTAATATAACGATGTTTTTGTCTTTTTTGAGGTTTTCTAGGGCTTTCTTTTCTTGTGTGTTCAGTTTGTTTCCTTCCCTCTTTCGGCTTTCAACCCCTCAAAAAACGAACAGGAAATGACATCACCACAAACCCCAGGAACCCCATCCAGGAGAAAGATATAAATAGAAAGCAGGAGACAACAGCTTCGCTTCACCCGGAGGTCGCCATTGATGATGTTACCTAGCCAGGTAATGAAACGTCTGGATATCAAACCTACAGCTCAGCGAGCAAACCTACACCCTAAACCTTAACCTGAGCTACAAACCTTCACAAACCTTGTATGAGGTTATGTACTTTGGTTGGAAGGATAGAAGCATTTCTGCTCCTAAATCATATAGTCATGGAGTCATAGAGTCATACAGTACAGAAATAGATCCTTTGGTCCAAATCATCCCAATCTGACCTAATCCCATTTGCCAGCACACGGCCCATATCCCTCCAAACCCTTCCTATTCATATACCCATCCAAATGCCTCTTAAATGTTGCAATTGTACCAGCCTCCACCACATCCTCCGGCAGCTCATTCCATACACGTACCACCCTCTGTGTGAAAAAAATCTTATGGTCACTCATTATCCTCAGTTCGGACCTTGTGATGGGGGGGAAGGTCATTGATGAAGCAGCTGAAGGTGGTTGGGGCGAGGACACTCCCCCGAGGGACTCCTGCAGAGATGGCCTGGAGCTGAGCTGACTGATATTGTCTGTCTGGGATGACTCTGGGAGTGTGGCTGTCAGACTGTTGTTTGACCAGTCTGTGAGCGAGCTCTCCCAGTTTTGGATTGGTCAGTAGGTATCAGGAAGAGGAACTTTGTTGGGCTGTCGGAGCTCTCCTGTGCAGTTGTCGTGTCTGATGCCCTGCGTCGGTGTCAGATGGTGCAGACCTCCGAGTGATTGTTAAGGTTGAGTGGCTGTAGTTGCTGTGGGAGTGGAATCGCCCGCAGATCTGACCGACTTTTGTGAACCAGGTGGGGATTTTATTTCAACAATTGTCAGTGGTTTCACGGTGATCATTATGCTCCTGTTTGCAGAGATTTTATTGAATTGAAATCTCACTATCTGCCCGTGGTGGGATAGGAACTCAGGGTCTCCAGAACACTAACACTCAGTTTCTTGATTGATAGGTCTAGTGACAATCCCACTGAGGGTAACGTCCCTTTGTGAGGGTGTAACTGTGTGGGCAGGCAGTGGGTGTTGGGGTTGGGGGGGGAGAACTGTATGGCGTGGAATTTGTTCTCAGAGACCACCTGAAGACGTAAGGATTGTGGCAGACCCTGAGGAGAGTGGGTGTTGGAGCAGGTCATACCCCAGTTTGATGATCAGGGGGGTAGGGACCACACAGCCCCCTCTTTCTCCTCAGTCACTGAGCCCTCTCCAACTCAGGATTCAAGCCTGATGTCTTTCTGACCATCACCAGAATGTCAAAAGAGAACAATACATCACAGGAACAGGTCCTTCAGTCCATCAAGACTATCCCAACACCTGACTCCTTTCTACAAACCCTTTTCCACAGTTTGTATCCCTCTATTCCCTGGCTCTCCGTTATTCGATTAACATGATCCTTTAATGTTTC
>NC_057717.1:88004179-88015358 GCF_004010195.1 Chiloscyllium plagiosum | reverse complement strand
CCTGCTCCTCGGATGCTGCCTGACCTGCTGTGCACCACACTCTCCAGCACCGATCTCCAGCATCTGCAGTCCTCACTTTCTCCTAGAGAATTACTGGCGCTAGATAAGTGCAGGCTGTGCAGAGATATTGTCGTCTGTTTCACTGTGTGTCAGTGGACCTTTAAGAGAGTTGGCCATGGTATCTTCACTGTATCATGTGACCTGAGGGTATAGAGGTGTCAGTCACCTATTTCAGTGTGACATGCTAATGGAAGCTATTGTCTGTAGCCAAATAACTCAGACATTGATGTGCCTGTCCCAAGTATATGGAGATACCAGGAGCTGTAATGAAACTTTCAACATTATGTCCCAGAAGCTATCATAAATATTACTTCATCAATAATGCCCCGCATTAAACCGAAGCTCACAACACAGTGAAGGATAAAGCAACGGCTGCTGCTTGTGTTTCTGTCCCTGTCACAAGTGCTGATGAACTACAGGAGGCTGCACCTCTCCTCTGGTCTGCCCGTCACAAGGACGTTGGCAGCTGCTAAGGTCTGGTCACGTTCAGTGGTTTCCGAGGCACTTGTGGTTCTTCTGACTTAACAGCCCCCCCATCTCCCCACCCGCCCCACCCCCCCCCCTACCCCCCAGCCCCAGGGACACAAGGAGCCACCATCTGACATTATAAGCAAACTAGCAATGCTGAAGAAACTCAGTTGGTCTGCAGCATCTGTATACAGAGAGAGAGAGAGAGAGACAGAATTAATGTTTCGAGTCAGTGAGCTGGCTCAGGAAGGGGTAGAGCCCGTGTGGAAATGGAAAGACTTTCCAGAACTGCAAAGGCTTCCACTCAGAACTAGAATCACAAGTGGACCATTCAGCCCCTTCAGCATGTTGGCCCTTAACTCTCCCTCCCCACCGAGTAAAACCTTTCAACTCATTCTCATTCCTGGTGTGAACTTCCTGTTTTTGATTCCCCAGCCAGGGGAGAGAATCTCTCAGGGGCTATCCAATTAAAGCCCTTCAATACCTTCTGTTATGGTTCCACAAGATTCCCAGGCATTCTTCTGAACTCCAGGGACTGTAGCTCCAATTTTACTCATCATTCAGAACAAGGCAGTGAAGAAAGCTAATAGCATGCTGGCCTTCATAACAAGAGGGATTGAGTATAGAAGCAAAGAGGTGCTTCTGCAGCTGTACAGGGCCCTGGTGAGACCACACCTGGAGTACTGTGTGCAGTTCTGGTCTCCAAATTTGAAGAAAGACATTCTAGCTATTGAGGGAGTGCAGAGTAGGTTCATGAGGTCAACTCCTGGAATGGCGGGACTATCTTACGCTGAAAGACTTGAGAGACTGGGCTTGTATACCCTTGAGTTTAGAAGGCTGAGAGGGGATCTGATTGAGACGTATAAGATTATTAAAGGATTGGACACTCTGGAGGCAGGAAGTATGTTTCCGCTGATGGGTGAGTCCCGAACCAGAGGGCACGGTTTAAAAATAAGGGGTAGGCCACTTAGAACAGAGTTGAAGAGAAACTGCTTCACCCAGAGAGTGGTGGGTGTGTGGAATGCTCTGACCCAGAGGGCAGTGGAAGCCCAGTCTCTGGATACTTTCAAGAAAGAGTTGGATAGAGCTCTCAAGGATAGTGGAATCAAGGGTTATGGGGATAAGGCAGGAACAGGATACTGATTAAGGATGATCAGCCATGATCATATTGAATGGTGGTGCAGGCTCGAAGGGCAGAATGGCCTACTCCTGCACCTATTGTCTATTGTCTTCGCCATCCAGTGAAAACTCCCTGTCCTTGCGAAATATCCTTCCTTCAATGTGGAGACCATAGATGTGACCATACAGAACGATTGACCTGCTCTCACTGAGCAGTCTGACATTGCAGCAAGATCTCCTGATGCTTCTATTTTAATCACTTTACAATCAAAACTAACATTTGCCTCCCTCACTGTTTGATGAACCTACAAGCTAACTTCCTGACTGACTTACGTTCTGTCATTAACACCTACTCTGAATCTCACTCTCTCCTCTACTGGATGGTGCAATTGTCTCGATGACTCACATTGTCATCCTTCTGCTGTTTACTGGGTCTGGGTCTGGGTCTGTGTTTGCTCGGGACCAATGACAATTTGTGCCGGTCAGGGCTGTCCCACAGCCCTCCACCTGCCTGCTGTGCTTGGTCTCACAATCACTCCACAGTTATGGGGGTCTGAAGGTCGGGTGTGAAAGCTCACAGAGGCCCCGTGCGTCTAGCAGGAGGAGGGGGAGGTGGGATTGGAGAGGGGACAGAGGGCCAGAGCATGCCCTTATCAGGACGATACAAGACGCTGTGCTGCAGCCACCTCCCACCCCACACAATCACGGGGTGGGGTGGATGGCAGAGAAAAGACATCGCTTCACCATAGACCACAGCAAAACAGCTTTGCTCAGCTTCCTGCACTGAGCGGGAGAGATCAGCTACTCTGGAACACGACTGGGTTATTCACCAGCAATGCTGAACAGCGACATGAAGATTGAAGTTCAGAGAGAGGCTCAGGTGGACAGATTCTTGGACAGTGATCAAGGAGTGAGGGGAGATGGGGGCCGCTCTATACCCGTGTCACCCCACACTATCATTCCCCACCATATATTCCACACCGTATTAATCTGTATTATAATAATCTGCACAGTTCCCTCCGCACCATCTGACTAAGAGATGCTGCTGAGGGGAACAGGAGCACAAGGGGCTCAATTTAAAAAGAGTGGAGCCTGAGAGATAATAGTCTCTGGTTTACTACCTGAGTCTTGAGCAAATTAGCACAGGGTGGAGGAAATGAAAGCAGGAACTGCGTGGCTCAGGGATTGGTATGGGAGAAATGGATTCAACTCACGGGACATTGAAAGGAGAGACTGTTCTAACGGGAGGGGCACAACCCGAATCAGGCTGTGACTAGGATCATGGGGAATCACATAACGAGAGCTGAGGATAGGGCTTTAAACCAGGTGGGAACTTATCAACAACATGTCTCAGTTACATGGAAAATTTTAAAGGGGGGCTGGTAGGGGTGGGGAGGAGGTTCAGCAGAGTTTATTAAGGTTTCCTGAACAAGGAATACAATACCAAGTATGGAACTGAGTCAGGAATCTAACTTCATGAAAGTTAAGGAGACAACTGGGAGATTGGGGGCACTCAACGTAGTACTGAAGGTGTTGCATTTAAATGCACACAGTACACAAAACAAGGTAAATAGGCTTGTAGTGCAGAATGAAATCGGCCAGAATGGTACTACAGGTATAACAGGGACATGTTATAATGACAGGGGCGATATTACAGGTATAACCGGGACATGTTATAATGGCAGGGGCGATATTACAGGTATAACAGGGTCATGTTATAATGGCAGGGGCGATATTACAGGTATAACAGGGTCATGTTATAATGGCAGGGGCGATATTACAGGTATAACAGGGAGATTGGGGGCACTCAACGTAGTACTGAAGGTGTTGCATTTAAATGCACACAGTACACAAAACAAGGTAAATAGGCTTGTAGTGCAGAATGAAATCGGCCAGAATGGTACTACAGGTATAACAGGGACATGTTATAATGACAGGGGCGATATTACAGGTATAGCAGGGGCATGTTATAATGGCAGGGGCGATATTACAGGTATAACAGGGCCATGTTAAAATGGCAGGGGCGATATTACAGGTATAACAGGGACATGTTATAATGTCAGGGGGGATATTACAGGTATAACAGGGTCATGTTATAATGGCAGGGGCGATATTACAGGTATAACAGGGCCATGTTATAATGACAGGGGCGATATTACAGGTATAACAGGGGCATGTAATAATGGCAGGTATGATATTACAGGTATAACAGGGACATGTAATAATGGCAGGGGCGATATTACAGGTATATCAGGGACATGTAATAATGGCAGGGGCGATATTACAGGAGTAACAGGCCCATGTTATAATGGCAGGGGCAATATTACAGGTATAACAAGGACATGTTATAATGGCAGGGGCGATATTACAAGTATAACAGGGCCATGTTATAATGGCAGGTATGATATTACAGGTATAACAGGGACATGTTATAATGGCAGGGGCGATATTATAGGTATATCAGGGACATGTAATAATGGCAGGGGCGATATTACAGGTATATCAGGGACATGTAATAATGGCAGGGGCGATATTACAGGTATAACAGGGGCATGTTATAATGGCAGGGGCGATATTACAGGTATAACAGGGGCATGTTATACTGGCGGGGCGATATTACAGGTATTAACAGGGACATGTAATAATGGCAGGGGCGATATTACAGGTATAACAGGGACATGTAATAATGGCAGGGGCGATATTACAGGTATAACAGGGACATGTCCCACCCCCCCCCAGCCCCCCGGCCTTCTCTCTAAAGTTAGCTGACAAACTCCATTTTGTTCTTTGAGCTCTCGCTGATAGTCCCTCCTGCTTTCAGCTCTTCACATGCCACGTGATCCCTGTTCTTTGTGGCCAGTTGCTATAGCGACTGTAGTTTGCCTCGGAGTAGTTTGACAGAACTCAGGCCGGACGGATGTGTCCTGTAGCGAAACCCCTTCCTGCTCCTTAACTGGGAGAGCGGGAAGGGGACGGAGAGGGAGATGTGTGGGCACAGACAGATCCAACAGAGGGGAAGGACACGAGGGAAGTTTAGAATGGCCAGAGGCAGAAAGGTACAGGGAAGGAGGCAGTGGAGGATAGAGGGAGGGAGGGGAGGATAGAGGGAGGGAGGGGGCCACTGAGTCGGGTGGTCGGACTGATCCCCGAGGAGCACAGAATGGCGTGTGCAGAGACACTGATCGAGCACAATGTGAGCTTTAACGTAACACAGCAGGATACAATAGGATCCATACAACAGAGGTGTATCCAACAATAAGACCGTACGAGACAGGAGCAGGATCAGGCCATTCGGCACACTGAGTCTGCTCCTCCATTCGATGAGCGATGTGCTTCTCGACCCCATTCTCTGCCTTCACCCCCCCTCCCCCCACAATAACCCTTTGTCCCTTCAACAATCTCAAACCTATCCATCTCGGTCTTAAAGCCACACAATGACCTGCCCTTCCATAACCCTCTGTGGTAGTGACTTCCACAGATTCCTCACCCTCTGGCTGAAGAAATTCCCCCTCATCTCGGATGTAAAGAGGCTCCCCTTCACCCTGAGGCTGTGCCCTCGGGTTCCCAGTATCTCCCGCCCGTGGCAACATCTTCCCCATGTCCCCTCTATCCAGACCTCTCAGTAAGCTTCAATTAGACTCTTCCCCCCTCCCACTGTTCCAAACTCCACCGAGTCCCCAGTCACTCCTCACGTGACAAGTCCTTTGCTCCTGAGGTCATTCTTATCAGACTCTTTGAGTACCCCCCCCTCCAATATGAGCACATTCTTCCTCGGATACAAGGCCCACAGCTGCTCACAGTATTCCCACTGCAGTCTGACCAGAGCCTCATGCAGCCTCAGCAGTACATCCCTGGTCTTGTATTCTCAAAATGAATGCTAACATTCCATTTGGCACCTGAACCATGAGAGAAGCTTGAATTAAGACTCTGTGACTCAGATCTTCCCATTCAGAAAATATTCTATTCCACCAACCTTCCAACCAAAGTGTGTAACCTCACACTTCCCCACCTTGCATCCCACCTGCCTCTTCCTTGCCCAAATCCTCTGCAGTTCTCCCCAATTCCTCAGCACCACCTCTCCCTCCAGCTGTCCTTGCAAACTCAGCAACAATGGTCTCCGTTCACTCACCCAGCTCATTAGGGTATCAGATGAATAATTGTGGTCCCAACACTGGCCCCTGTGGAACTCACAACCTCCCATTCAGAAAAAAAGACCCCTTTATCCCCACTCTCTGCCTTCTGCCAGTCAGCCAATCCTCTATCCATACCAGTACCTTGCCCCTAACACCATGAGTAGCCTCCTGTGCAGCACCTTGTCAAAGGCCATCTGGATGTCCACATAGATCACGTCCACTTGCTTGTTATCTCCTCAAAGAATTCTTATCAGATTTGTCAGACTTGACCTCCCCTTGACATCCTGATGAAGGGCTTATGCCCGAAACATTGATTCTCCTGCTCCTCGGATGCTGCCTGAGCGGCTGTGCTTTTCCAGTGCCACACTTTTCCACTCTTCTTTCCAAAGCTGTGCTGACTCAGCCTTGCACTTCCAAGTATTTTGCAATCTCATCCTTAAAAATGGACTCCTAGACCTTCCCAAAGACTGAGGTCAGGGTAATCAGCTGGGAGTTTCCTGTCTTCTGTCTTGCTCCATTCTTAAACAGGTCATAGAGTCATAGAGAAACGGAAACAAACCCTTCCGTCCAACCCGTCCATGCCGACCAGATATCCCAACCCAATCTAGTCCCACCTGCCAGCACTCAGCCCATATCCCTCCAAACCCTTCCTATTCATATACCCATCCAAATGCCTCTTAAATGTTGCAATTGTACCAGCCTCCACCACATCCTCTGGCAGCTCATTCCATACACGTACCACCCTCTGTGTGAAAATGTTGCTTCTTAGGTCTCTTTTCTATCTTTCCCCTCTCACCCTAAACCTATGCCCCCTAGTTCTGGACTCCCCGACCCCAGGGAAAGGACCTTGTTACATCAGCCATCTTCTAGTCCGCTGGGACCCTCCCTGACACCAGTTCCTGAAAGATAACCACCAATTCCTCCGCAATTTCCTCAGCTATCTCCTTCCGAACCCTGGGATGTAGTCCGTCTGGTCTGAGTGATTTATCCACAGTCAGACCTTTCAGCTTCCCCAGCACCTTATCCTTAGTGTTGGACACTACACTCACCTCTGTCACAATTCCCTTGAAGGTCTGGTAGGCTAATAACGTCCACGGCCATGAAAACTGATGCGAACAAACTACTCACTTCCTCTGCCAGTTCTTTGTTTCCTGTTACGACTTCTCTAGTCTCATTTTCCAGTGGGCCAATATCCACTCTGACCTTTTAGATATCCAAAAAAAACCCTGCAATTTTCCTTTATCTTACTAGATAGTCAAATCTCACTTTTCATCTCCTGTCAACTCATTGATTTTTTTTTTGTAAATTATCCTCTTGCTGGTTATGAAAGGATTCCCAACACTCTGGCTTCCCTCTCATCTTCACCACACTGTATGCTTTTACTTTGACCGTTATTCTGTCCCTGAATGCACTCACCATCCATAGTTGCCTCATCCTCCCCCGAGTTTGTTTTTCGACTTTGGGATGAATTCCCGATGTGCCTCCCGAATTGTCCCCCAGAAACTCCCGCTCTTGCTGCTCCACTAACTTCCATGCTGCAGTCCCCTTCCAATAACTTCTGACCAGCTCTCCCCTCATGTCTCAGGAGGTGACCTTTACTCAGTTGTAACATCTGATTCCAGCTTCTCCCTCTCAAACTGCAGGGTCAATTCCATCGTATCATGGTCACCGATGCCGAGAGGTTGCTAATCAAGTCTGCCCCATTCCCCATCACCAAATCCAAAATTGCCTGTTCCCTAATGGGCTCTAACACAAGCTGCCCCCCAAAAAAATCCATCTCGTAGAGATTCTAAGAATTGCGCTATCAACCTGATTTCCCAAGTCCATCTGCATATTGAAGCCCGCCCCCCCCCCCATGGTATTTGTAATGGTACCTGTCTGACTTTTCCCTGTCCTGATTTATTTTCTTACCCACACCCTGACGACTGCTTAGAGGCCATTACGCAACTCCCATTAAGCACGAATTTTCTTTGCAGTTTTTCAAATCCACCCTCAAAAACTTCCAATGCCTCCTGATTTGAAATCACGTATTGACATTGATTTGGTATAATTTCGTGCGATTACGGCAAGATCGCCCACTCTGTTCATCTGCCTGTCATTTCAACAAGGCATGCATCATTGAATATTGCATTCCCAAATGTGATATTAGCTGGAAATGTGTTGCTGGAAAAGCGCAGCAGGTCAGGCAGCATCCAGGGAACAGGAGAATCGACGTTTCCTGAAGAAGGGCTTATGCCCGAAACGTCGATTCTCCTGTTCCCTGGATGCTGCCTGACCTGCTGCGCTTTTCCAGCAACACATTTCCAGCTCTGATCTCCAGCATCTGCAGACCTCACTTTCTCCTCAAATGTGATATTACACCTGCCATTATAACATGGCCCTGTTTTACGTGTAATATCATACATGCCATTATAACATGCCCCTGTTATAGCTGTAATATCATACCTGCCATTATAACATGTCCCTGTTATACCTTTAATATCACACCAGCATTATAACATGGCCCTGTTGTACCTGTAATATCACACCTGTCATTATAACATGTCCATGTTACACCTTTAATATCATACCCGCCATTATAACATGTCCCTGTTACACCTGTAACATCATACCTGCCATTATAACATGTCCCTGTTATACCTGTAATATCATACTTGCCATTATAACATGCCCCTGTTATACCTGTAATATCACACCTGCCATTATAATATGTCCCTGTTACACCTGTAATATCATACCTGCCATTATAACATGGTCCTGTTATATCTCTAATATCATACTTAGCATTATATCATTGCCCTGTTATACCTGTAATATCATCCCTGCCATTATGACATGCATCAGTTATACTTGTAATACCGTACGTGCCACTATAATATGTCCCTGTTATACCTGTAATATCATACCTGCATTATAACATGTCCCTGTTACACCTTTAATATCATACCTGCCATTATAACATGTATCTGTTATACCTGTAATATCATACACGCCATTATAACATGTCCCAGTTACACCTGTAATATCGTACCTGCCATTATAACATGGTCCTGTGATACCTGTAATATCGTACCTGCCATTATAACATGCTCCTGTTATGCCTGTAATATCACACCTGCCATTTTAACATGGTCCTGTTTATACTTGTAATATCGTACCTACCATTATAACATTGCACTGTTATACCTGTAATAGGGTACCTGCCGTTATAACATGGCCATGTTATACCTGCAACATGTCCCTGTTATACCTGTAATATCATACCCGCCATTATAACATGTCCCAGTTACACCTGTGATATCGTACCTGCCATTATAACATGCCACTGTTACATCTGTAATATCATACCTGCCATTATAACATGCCCCTGTTATACCTGTAATATCATCCCTGCCATAATAACATGTCCCTGTTACACCTGTAATACAATACCTGCCATTCTAACATGCCCCTGTTACACCTGTAATATCATACATGCCATTATAACATGTTCCTGTTACACGTGTAATGTCATACCGGCCATTATAACATGTCCCTGTTACACCTGTAATATCATACATGCCATTATAACATGGCCCTGTAATACCTGTAATATCGTACCTGCAATTATAACATGCCACAGTTACACCTGCAATATTGTACCTGCCATTATAACATGTCCCTGTTACACGTGTAATGACATACCTGCCATTATAACATGTCCCTGTTACACGTGTAATGACATACCTGCCATTATAATATGTCTCTGTTAAACCTGTAACATCACACCGGCCATTATAACATGTCCCTGTTATATCTGTAATATCATACCTACCATGAAAACATGACCCTGTTGTACCTGTAATATCATACCTGCCATTATTACATGTCGCTCTTTTACCTGTAATATTGCCCCTGTCATTATTACATGTCCCTGTTATACCTGTAATATCATGCCTGCCATTATAACATGTCCCCTGTTATACCTGTAATATCATGCCTGCCATTATAACATGTCCCTGTTATACCTGTAATATCATGCCTGTCATTATTACATGTCCCTGTTATACCTGTAATATCATACCTGCCATTATAACATGTCCCTGTTATACCTGTAATATCATGCCTGCCATAATAACATGTCGCTGTTATACCTGTAATATCGCCCCTGCCATTATAACATGTCCCTGTTATACCTGTAATATCATACCTGTCATTATTACATGTTCCTGTTATACCTGTAATATCATGCCTGCCATAATAACATGTCGCTGTTATACCTGTAATATCCCTGCCATTATAACATGGCCCTGTTACCCCTGTAATATCACCCCTGCCATTATAACATGGCCCTGTTACCCCTGTAATATCACCCCTGCCATTATAACATGCCCCTGCTATACCTGTAATATCGCCCCTGTCATTATAACATGTCCCTGTTATACCTGTAGTACCATTCTGGCCGATTTCATTCTGCACTACAAGCCTATTTACCTTGTTTTGTGTACTGTGTGCATTTAAATGCAACACCTTCAGTACTACGTTGAGTGCCCCCAATCTCCCTGTTATACCTGTAATATCGCCCCTGCCATTATAACATGTCCCTGTTATACCTGTAATATCGCCCCGCCATTATAACATGGCCCTGTTACCCCTGTAATATCGCCCCTGCCATTATAACATGTCCCGGTTATACCTGTAATATCGCCCCTGCCATTATAACATGACCCTGTTATACCTGTAATATCGCCCCTGGCATTATAACATGACCCTGTTATACCTGTAATATCGTACCTGCCATTATAACATGTCCCTGTTATACCTGTAATATCGCCCCTGCCATTATAACATGTCCCTGTTATACCTGTAATATCGCCCCTGGCATTATAACATGGCCCTGTTATACTTGTAATATCGCCCCTGCCATTATAACATGTCCTTGTTATACCTGTAATATTGCCCCTGCCATTATAACATGGCCCTGTTACCCCTGTAATATCACCCCTGCCATTATAACATGTCCCTGTTATACCTGTAATATCACCCCTGCCATTATAACATGGCCCTGTTATGCCTGTAATATCATACCTGCCATTATAACATGGCCCTGTTACCCCTGTAATATCGCCCTTGCCATTATAACATGGCCCTGTTACCCCTGTAATATCACCCCTGCCATTATAACATGCCCCTGTTATACCTGTAATATCGCCCCTGCCATTATAACATGGCCCTGCTATACCTGTAATATCGCCCCTGCCATTATTACATGTCCCTGTTATACCTGTAATATCGCCCCTGCCATTATAACATGCCCCTGTTATACCTGTAATATCGCCACTGCCATTATAACATGACCCTGTTATACCTGTAATATCATACCTGCCATTATAACATGTCCCTGTTATACCTGTAATATC
>NC_057717.1:87994403-88002784 GCF_004010195.1 Chiloscyllium plagiosum | reverse complement strand
ACCTACGCTGCACTCCCTCAATCGCCAGAATGTCTTTTCTCAAATTTGGAGACCAGAACTGCACACAGTACTCCAGGTGTGGTCTCACCAGGGCCCTGTACAGCTGCAGAAGCACCTCTTTGCTTCTATACTCAATCCCTCTTGTTATGAAGGCCAGCATGCTATTAGCTTTCTTCACTGCCTTGTTCTGAATGATGAGTAAAATTGGAGCTACAGTCCCTGGAGTTCAGAAGAATGCCTGGGAATCTTGTGGAACCATAACAGAAGGTATTGAAGGGCTTTAATTGGATAGCCCCTGAGAGATTCTCTCCCCTGGCTGGGGAATCAAAAACAGGAAGTTCACACCAGGAATGAGAATGAGTTGAAAGGTTTTACTCGGTGGGGAGGGAGAGTTAAGGGCCAACATGCTGAAGGGGCTGAATGGTCCACTTGTGATTCTAGTTCTGAGTGGAAGCCTTTGCAGTTCTGGAAAGTCTTTCCATTTCCACACGGGCTCTACCCCTTCCTGAGCCAGCTCACTGACTCGAAACATTAATTCTGTCTCTCTCTCTCTCTCTCTGTATACAGATGCTGCAGACCAACTGAGTTTCTTCAGCATTGCTAGTTTGCTTATAATGTCAGATGGTGGCTCCTTGTGTCCCTGGGGCTGGGGGGTAGGGGGGGGGGTGGGGCGGGTGGGGAGATGGGGGGGCTGTTAAGTCAGAAGAACCACAAGTGCCTCGGAAACCACTGAACGTGACCAGACCTTAGCAGCTGCCAACGTCCTTGTGACGGGCAGACCAGAGGAGAGGTGCAGCCTCCTGTAGTTCATCAGCACTTGTGACAGGGACAGAAACACAAGCAGCAGCCGTTGCTTTATCCTTCACTGTGTTGTGAGCTTCGGTTTAATGCGGGGCATTATTGATGAAGTAATATTTATGATAGCTTCTGGGACATAATGTTGAAAGTTTCATTACAGCTCCTGGTATCTCCATATACTTGGGACAGGCACATCAATGTCTGAGTTATTTGGCTACAGACAATAGCTTCCATTAGCATGTCACACTGAAATAGGTGACTGACACCTCTATACCCTCAGGTCACATGATACAGTGAAGATACCATGGCCAACTCTCTTAAAGGTCCACTGACACACAGTGAAACAGACGACAATATCTCTGCACAGCCTGCACTTATCTAGCGCCAGTAATTCTCTAGGAGAAAGTGAGGACTGCAGATGCTGGAGATCGGTGCTGGAGAGTGTGGTGCACAGCAGGTCAGGCAGCATCCGAGGAGCAGGAGAATCGACGTTTCAGGCAGGAGCCCTTCATCAGGAAGTCCCGAACCTTTTCCTGGGGTGAATCCACCCTGAGTTTCCCACGACTGCAGAGTGCTGGGGGGGGGGGGGGTAACGATCTCCAGATGCCCAGTGGGATTGTGGGGCGTGTGGTTGAGTGTGGGTTAGAAGGCTTTCCACAACAGAACCTTTGTCACGGCCTTTATTTTTGCACCGGCATTGGGGCCTCATTATCTGTCCTGTAGGCCGTGCCCACACTGAGAGAGAAAGTGAGGATTTCGAGGGGGCCTGACAGCTGACAGCATTTCAGTCTGACAATCCATGGGACCCTCACAGCTTGTAGCCCCAACCTATAGTCTCGTAATCCCCCCTCCCCACACCCCCACCCACAGGAACACAGGGCCTTGCCTCAAAGGGGATGATATTCTCAGCACAGGGTCCACAGGTCAAAGGTCAGCCTTCTCCGGCTCTCTCCTGCAGTGGGAGTTTATGAACAGTTCCAGCCTCTCAGAGGAAGACCCTCTGGTCACCTGTAAGACCTCAGTCTCCAAGGTGACCATAGCCCTTGATTCCTCCATGTTGTTCTCCGTCCTGGAATCGGTCCGTGGGTATGAGGAGGATCCCACAGCCTGAGGCCTGTGCGAAGGCTGCCAGCTGCTGGTTGCTGAGGGCAGCGTAACCATGGGGACTGTCAACTTCACCCCTGTTGAAGGCTGAGTGGGTCACCAGACTGGGCCTGCGTGAGAACTGCCACATAACAGCCTGGCATAGCCATCAGCCTGACCCTCCCTCGATGAGTGGCTCGGTTTGAGCCCATCACAATGCCGTGAACCATGTTGGCACCAAGAAACCAGGCAGTTTCCATGATGCCTTCATCCTTCGGCAACTTTGCAGTTATCCCCTCAGCCAATAGATGGCTCTTCAGGGGCTAGGGCTACTCCCTCATGACCTGACAAATGGACCCTTGAGGAATGGGGTGGGGGAGTCCAGAACTAGAGGGCATAGGTTTAGGGTGAGAGGGGAAAGATATAAAGGAGACCTAAGGGGCAACTGTTTCACACAGAGGGTGGTATGTGCATGGAATGAGCTGCCAGAGGGAGTGGTGGAGGCTGGTACAATTGCAACATTTAAGAGGCATTTGGATGGGTATATGAATAGGAAGGGTTTGGAGGGATATGGGCCAGGTGCTGGCAGGTGGGACTAGATTGGGTTGGGATATCTGGTCAGCATGGACGGGTTGGACCGGGTTTCCGTGCTGTACATCTCTATGACTCTATGAATGTACATTTACCCCCCCCCCTCCCCCCCCACGCTCAGAGGGGGGCGAAGGGAAGGTGAGACCTGAACCTTATCACCACCACGGGAACAATCAAGCCAGCTTGGTCAAAGTATGATCCTCCAGCCAGGAGTGACCTGGAAGGCTCCCTTTGATGGGCATGGTCAGACTCCCCAAGGTTCTCCAGTACGATGTTCTGCAGAGGAGACGATGGGAATGTGGCAAGAAGCTGGCATTCCCAGTGGAAGACTATCCTGGTGCCTGCAGACCAGGTTCAGCACAGCCCCACATGGAGACCACAACCCAGCCCTTCATTAGACCCCACCAGCAACACAGCCAACCTTCCCTCCCCAGAGGGACATTATATCCCAACCTTACTCATCCAGCGGCTCTAACGGAGCATCTGTGGGTCACAGAACGTCACAGGGAGGGGTGTTAGTGACATACTAAAGCCCCCAAGTCTAGGAGGCCTTTACTCACACGGCCTTACCCGTTTCTCTGTCACTCTAGCCCCGTCATTGCAATGACGCCGTTTGCTCCCGGCTAAGACATACCAGCACCAAGCGGCCAGTGAGGTGTCGGAATGTCAGGATAAGGATCCGGAATGTCATACAGGCCTATTGCACGGAGAAAGTTCCTTCGGCCCATTGAGGCTGTGCTAGTCACAAACAGGCCTTGAATTAGTTGAATCCCGTTTTCCAGTGATTGGCCTCGAGCCCTGTATACCTTCACATTCCGAGTGCACATCTAAATACCTCCGAAACAGTACAGGGAGTCATACCTCTCCCACCCAGATTCCCGCCACCCTCTGGCTGAAACGCTTTATTCTATACACTCCCTCTCAACTTCCTGCCTCTCACCTTAAACCTGTACAGCCCCTTGTCACTGATTCATAAGAGCACAAGACACAGGTGCAGAAATTAGGCCATTCAGCCCGTTGAGTCTGGTCTTCCATTTGATCCTGGCTGATCTGTTTCTCAACCCCATTCTCCTGCCTCCTCCCCTTGATCCCCTGGACACCCATATCCACTCAGGGGGAATGTTCCTTACTGTCTACCCTGTGTATGTCTCTCCGAAATTTTACACAAATTAATCACGCCTCCCCTGCTCAAAGAAAAGCAAATCCCATCTGTCCAATCTCTCCGTCCTGGTAAATCTCCCTGTGCACTGTCTCCAGTGCCACCATATCCCTCCTGGAACGTAGTGAGACAAGAAGTGCCCCCCCACCCCACCCCCTCAGGGGTCCTGACTGCTGGCTGCACCGTTTTATTATGTGGAATTACATACAAAACTTAACCATAAAACAGTGTCAAATGTGTCACAGATCCCACATCCCAACTGGGATCTCAGGCGGGTGGGAGCATTGCTTGTGTGACCTTTCCATCATTCCCTCTGTGTTCCTGCTGTGTCCCGGGGCAGTCTGGGAGCAGAGCGAAACCCGAGAGCAGCCATTTTGAACGACCCAACCCTCAGGAATGCTGCGCTGAGAATTGCCACAATAATTTACTCGTCAAACCAAGCTCCCATTATCACCCAGTGTCCGGTTTCTCTCCCTGAATTCGACCTCCCGATCCGTACCCGCTTAATCCTGACCAGCTCTGACTTCCCGATCCTTAAGTCAGCGTGTCTCCCCATCCTGGATTCAGTCAGCCTCCAGCCTGTCTCGGACATCGGAGGGCAGCGTTAGGAGCAGGGACTCCTCCACCAGCAGACCTCCGCGTTTCAGGCCAGTGCACTGCCCCAGCTCAGGGGGCAATGCCTCCAACTGGTTGCCCGTCAGTTCAAGCCTTGTCAGCAAGGGCAGGCCGGAGATCCTGGGCGAGAGGGCGGTCAGGCCGTTGTGGGCGAGCTTCAAGTGTTGCAGCTTCTTACAGAAGAACAGCTCGTTCGGCAGGGACTCAATGGAGTTGTGGGACACGGAGAAGTGGTGGAGGCTTTGGAGCACTCCGATTCCGGGTGGGATTGAAGTGATGCGATTGTGGGAGAGATCGAGGTGTCGGAGTTTGTTACACAGGAAGAGTTGAGGCGGTATTGCCTCGATCTGGTTATTGTTGAGATAGAGGCTCTCCAAAGAGCTGAGTTTTTTGATGTGTTCGGGGATGTGGATGATGTGATTGTACCATAGCCTCAGACAGGTCAGCGTCTGGCACTGTTGGTGGCTGAGGATTTCCTCGATGGACCGGAGATGGTTCTCCTTCAAGTTCAACTCTTCCAAGCTCAACAAGCTGGCCACTGCCTGAGGGATTCTCTCCAGCTCACACTGCACCAGCTCCAAGACCCGAAGTTGCTGCAGTTTCTTCAGGATGTTTGTCGCCATGAGTTTGGTGCCTCCATTGTGGACGGTCAACTTCTGGAGGTGGCTGGAGAGGTCAGCCAGGCATGGAGGGAGTTTAGTTATGTTGCTTTTCAGAGACAAGATCTTGAGGCGATGGAGCTGACAGAGGGAGTCCAGGATGAGGCATTTAGCTCCGTCCTGAGTGAGTGATCCGTTCAGGCTGAGCTCCTCTACGTTTTCCATGCTGGCTATCCAGAGGGGAACCTCCTGGGGGCTGTCAAACCGCACCTGGAGGACCTTGAGGCGTTCCTTGAGGAAGGCTGAGGCGGCCTGGTGAAGCCGTACCGGGGAGTTGACCAGCGACAGCTCCCGGAGGTGGGTGAGCTGCGCCGTGGCTGGGGGTAACTCCAGCTCACCGTTGAGCTCGAGTTTCAGGGCCTGGATTTCGGTCAGCTGGAAGGTGGCAGCAGGGAGGCTGGGCACCATGAGGAGGTGCAGTTCCAGACGGTGGGCCGCGTTCTTCTGCAATCTCTGCCGCAGCTTGTCGGTGGACCACTCCCGGTCCAGGCTCAGCTGCATCAACTGGCTCTCGCTGACCTCCGACAGGAAGACGGCAAACCGCTTGGAGTACAGGGCGTCGTACTGGTCGGTCAGGTGGAGCATGAAGGCAAAGTCATTCCTCACGTCCGGAATGTCGCTGATCCCTGACTCCTGGCGCACGTACTCGAAGGAATACTCTTTCAGGGGTCGGTGGAACAGCCAGTAGAGAGTGTAGAGGCAGGTGCAGCCGTAAACACAAAGGAAGCAGATGTAGCAGACGGCAAGAGTGTAGAAGAGGTGGGCCCTTGTGTGGTTACAGCAAAAATGGCGGTACCCAGTCACATCCTCGATGTTCACGGTGCACGGCACCACCACATGAATGTTCAGAACCAAGAGGGCGTGGTAAACGGTGATCAGGATTAACTTGATGGCACGGACAATGGTCTGCCCGATGTACATGAGGTAAACGATGACACTGTCCTCCACGTGGAGCCGGAATTTCTTCACCTTTTCGAACAGGGCTTTGGCCTGCTCCCCCTCCTGCCTGTCCAGGGTGCTCTCGCTGCCTCTGTCTGCCCCCAGCGGAGATTCCCCGGACCCGGCACGCTCCTCACACCCCGGCAAGCTGGCCTGGCTCCCGGAGCCGGCGCCGAGCGGCAGCTCCCGCCGGCACACCCTCCTCTCGGTGGAAACTTCGCTCAGGGCCCGGGTGGTCCACGGCGAGTCAAAGCACCGCCCCAGCACGGAGACAAAGTGCTCGATTTTGCTGCTGGTCCCGGGGAACTTGAACCAGAAGCTGCCGCAGATCATGAAGGTGAGGGTGTGGATGAGCACCAAGTAGGGGAAGTACTTGACGTACCAGTGAACGGCTCTCTCGTAGCAGATCTGGTTAATAAAGCTGTACTGCTGGAGGTCCAGGTTGGTCTTTACCCCATTAAGTTCATGGGTCGAGCTCTCCAAAGGCTTCACCTGCAGCATGAACTCCGAGCAATTGATCTGGAAAGGAGAGTGTGTCCACACTGGCCCAGGGAGGCAGATAATCTTGTCCTGTGTCACCTAGAGACAGACAAGCGGCAGACACGATCGCCAAAGCACAAACATTCAGCCTCGGGAAATCTGAAACCAAAACAGAGAGTGCTGACCAGGGTCCCACAGCGTGCGTGGGGAGAGAAATCTGAGTTAAAATTTCAGAGCGCAGTGCGACAGTCCTGAAGAAAGTTCCCTGGACTTGAAACATTGACTCTGTTTCTCTCTCTCTCTCCACAGATGCTGCCAGACCTGCTGAGTTTCTCCAGCATTTCCAGGGTTGGTTCAGAGTTTCCCAATATCCGCAGTATTTTGCATTTAACGCTCCGGAACTCGGGCAACATAGAAACGCAGTCTTTGCCAAGTGAGAAGGGGAAAAATGAATTTTGTGGGAAACAGCAGACAACAAAATGGGCTGCACAGTCTATGGACCAAAGGGAGCGGTTATGTGTCAGAGATCTTAACGATGGAGGAGGATACAGATCTGACTGGGTGTCCACAGCAGCAGCTTGAGCAGAGAATGAAATAGAGAGAGAGGGAGAGAGATAGAGGGTGAGGAAGAAGAGTATGTACCTGGTTAGAATGGGAAACAGCAGTTGCAGACAGAACAGCAGCATCTTTGAAGAAATCAGGGAAAAAAAACCCACTCAAACCGGGACTTTACAGAAAGGTCATGAATTGATTGACTGGTGAGTATTGTACCCTGAGTCCCCTTTCTCTGAATGTGGGTTGTTAAACAAGCAAATTCAAAATTTCATTTTTTGTTGTTGTTGAATGTGAAAACATTTTAATTTTACTATATTTCAGTGCCGTCTCCAGAAGGGGAGTGAGTGTTTGTTTAACAAGTGGCTAGGTTTAACTGTCTAATGGTAAGAGGATCAGCAGGTTAGCTCAGAGCTGACCAGTACACATCCTACGAGGTAAAAACAATGACTGCAGATGCTGGAAACCAGATTCTGGATCAGTGGTGCTGGAAGAGCACAGCAGTTCAGGCAGCATCCGACGAGCAGCAAAATCGACGTTTCGGGCAAAAGCCCTTCATCAGGAATAAAGGCAGAGAGCCTGAAGGGTGGAGAGATAAGCTCGAGGAGGGTGGGGGTGGGGAGAGAGTAGCATAGAGTACAATAGGTGAGTGGGAGAGGGGATGAAGGTGATAGGTCAGGGAGGAGAGGGTGGACACATCCTACACCATGTCAGAACCCCAGGACATTTCCTGTCTCCTGGATGCTCATTGTGGGTTGTGACAGCTCAAACCTGGGGTAGCAGAGTTTCTCAAGCAGCTGCTATCATCTGTCCAATGCCCCCAGGATATCAGGAACTTCACAGACAGCACACTTACGGATGTGGACAGCCTGGAGCTTAAGGAGGGGAGGGAGCTAAGAAGAAAAAGAAAGAGATAGTTTGTGCAAGGGACAGGTTGTCCCTGAATGTATCTCAGAGCTCTGTTCCCAACACTGGTGAGAGTGATGGTTCCTCTGAAAGAAAACAGGATTAAATTGTTTTTTTATTCACTGTGGGACATGGAGTGCCACCATCTACTGCCCCGTCCTTCGGTTCCCCTTGAGGAGGCGGTAGTGAGCTGCCTTCTTGAACCGCTGCAGTCCATGTACTGTGGGTCAATGCCGAATGCCCTGAGAGAGGGAATTCCGAAATTTGGATCCAGTGACAGTGAGGGAACAGCGACATGTTTTCACGGTGAGCGGGAGACTGTAGGTGTGACCCTTGGATGGTGGTGGATGGGAGATGGGAGGATGACTAGTCGTGGTCCATATTGGTACGAACGTTTGGGGGGAGCGTAGGACTGCTCATGTGGTTTCTGGAATGAATAAGGGAACCATTGAAGCTTCCTAATTGGATGGGCGTACGAGAGAGGATTTGGATTCTGGTTCAGGAGCGGATTGGACCTATAGCAGCCGGAGGATTTACATAAAGACTTCCTTGTGCTACTTGCGGATGGTTAACTAGGCAAGAGGATGGTGCCCAGGGAG
>NC_057717.1:87965168-87993903 GCF_004010195.1 Chiloscyllium plagiosum | reverse complement strand
ATCGGGGCGCGGGCTGGCCGCCGGAGATCGTCCGTCCAATGACAGCCCCGGGGCGGGCGGGGCTTAGCTGGATGTTGTCACGGGGTTGGGGGGTGGTGGTCGCGAGCTGCGGCCGTTAGATCGGGGACCGGATTCTCACAGAAACCGGGGGAAGGATCCCCTCACAGTGTGCTCTCTGAGGCTCCCGACTGACTGCAGAGCTGGGCTGGGGCCGGGCGGCCATCCGCCGGCTGCTCCTCGGGCAGGGTCGGGAGGCCCGGCCTGGTCTGCTCTGATTGACGTCGCTGTCAGCCAATCGTCTGGCCGCGCGGCCCATCAATCAGCGCTGCCGTCCAATGGGCGGCAGGGAGGAGGCGGGTGTGTGGGTGGGACCTCCGGGCAGACCTTGGTCTGTGAGGGTGAGCGGAAGTTGCTCTCTGGGCCTCTGAGTGTTGTTTGTTTATTTATAAACAGTGGGCTCCCAGGGACTCAGGCTGCCCCTTATCTCCCTCCAGCCGTGGGTGTCTGGATGTTCTAAACCTCCCTCTCCCCTCCCAGGCCTGCAGCCCCCCCATTCTCCTGTCCTGTTATAATTTCCTGGGTTTCTGGAAGTCACTTGATTGTCACCCCCTCCCATCCCATTAGCAACACCCCTCTTCTTCATCTGGGACATTTAATTGTGGAAAACACTCACTGTCACAGAAAACTGGCGAGCCCTGCCTGGCTAACTGGTTTAATCAAAGAGAATTATTAAAGAGTGTGTTGAAAGAAGGAAGAGAGACTGAGGGTTTTTCCTCTGGAGTATTTATAAAATTGTATTCGTCCATCTCTGCACATTATGGTCCTTACGTCCCTATGGGTTTTCAAATGATTGTGAGCTAACTTTGTACCAAGGTAAAAGTATATCCATGTGCTGATTGCTTGGAATGGGGTGCATTTGGGAGTGTTTTGCTGATTCGGATATTCCCCCAACAAGTGCAAGACATAGACTTTCCTGAGGTAGATTCCTTGTACTTTGATGTAAGGTGATAGGTACAGGCATAGGAATTAAGAGCAGAAGTAGCTCTTTGGTATTTCAAGCCTTCTTGCCGTTTGAAACAATAATGGTTGGTCTGTGTCATGGCTCTGTACTTGTACATTATTTAACGTGTCATAACTTGAATTCTCTCCAGTTAGAATTGCTGCTTATTAATACCAGTATTGGAGCAGATTATTTGAGTATTTCTGGTTTGGAGTGTAATACATTGTTTTGATTACTGATGATCTGTGGTTGACCCCAGCAGCAACTGACCACTTCCCTCAGACAGGTTTCAGAAAGTATCAGTCCAAGTTTTGACTATGCTAAACAGTATTTACTGTTACTGAATATATTAAGAATCTGAGTAATGCTTTTTTTCAGTGTGTATCTATTTAGCGAGTCAGCAATTAAAGTCACTAACCAAGCCTCTTTACATGGGCTGAACCTGCAGAATGTCTTGCAAAACTGTAATTAACTCCACAGTGCAGATCTTGTAAGATCAAAACAATGCTGTGATCACACTTGCAGACTTTGGTTAGCAAGGCTGCTTGTTGTGTAGTGTTGTCTGAGTGTTAGTTATGAGGGGAGAGGGTGAGAGTTATGAGGAGAGTACATGTTGCAGGCATGGCACTTGAATGTTGAGTAGGGAGTGTCAATCAGACATGCATTGTGTGATTATGCAGCAATGTCATTGGTGGAAGAAGAATCGTAAAACACAGCTTCCTAACGCAGACAGTTGGATTAACAGTTTGTGGAAGTTGATGGGCTGGTTTAGGTAGTCATCTGATGGTGTTAGGTATTCATGCCTACGTGTAATGGTTTCTGAAACTACTACATAATGTGAGTCAAACCTTAAATTGTTTGGAGGGGGGTGGGGGGAGTCCAAATTTCATTGGCTATTGTGTTGCTGTTAGTGTCAGATTTTTGAAGACCTGTCTTTTCTTCAGTAACCGTATCCAATAAGTCTAACTATCGGGGATCAAGGTATTGTTTGGATGGCTTAATGACAGTTGTAGGTTTAAGATTTACTTAGGTTAAATGTACCTTTGATATATCAGAAATTCTTTACAATAATTCACCAGTAATTCATTTGAGCTTGAGTACCTGTAATATATTTGGAACACATTACTGCCTGCATCAACATAGCCAAGCAAGAAAAAAAAATCTTTGCCTTGGGCAAAATAACTTTCACATCTGCAAACCTGTTGTAAGAATATCACCAGGTGTTAGGCGCTGTCTCATCTGTTCCTTATATGGAGGCATAGATATAGGAAAAAAAAACAATCTTCTAAAATGATCTGTTGGAATGGAAATTATGAAGTCCAAATAATTAGAGTGGAAAGGGCGGAGACAGGGTCACACCATGAAAGGTAAGTTTTGGACTGATTCCAAGAGATTCTTTACACATGGTGATCAAGCAGGCCTTCATAGAATAGCAAAGAGGGGAGCTGTGGCCTTTCGAAATAATAGATGAATGGATAGAGTAGGAGAAAGTGAGGTCTGCAGATGCTGGAGATCAGAGATGGAAATGTGTTGCTGGAAAAGCGCAGCAGGTCAGGCAGCATCTAGGGAACAGGAGAATCGACGTTTCGGGCATTAGCCCTTCTTCAGGAAGGGCTAATGCCTGAAGAAGGGCTAATGCCCGAAACGTCGATTCTCCTGTTCCCTAGATGCTGAATGGATAGAGTAGGCTCAGTAGCATCCCTTGTACTTCATGGGCCTTTGTTTATGTATATTCAGTGTTATGACAAAGATGGGTACGCGGGAGGGTAGTGTGAAATGGTTATTGATATCCTAGGCCATGCTATGTCTACTTAAGTATTCAAAGCCTTAAAAATATATGTATGGGTGGCTTTGGCATTTATGATATTCCTGCTGAATGTGATAATAGTGTCTGAATCAGGAGATTAATGCTTAGTGATAATATACAATAATTGAAAAGACTCTGTATGATACTACAGGTGCTTTGAGATCAGGCAAATGATCAAGGTCTAAATTAGTCTCTGTTCGCAGCTTGTGCCCTGGGAATCCCCAGCAATTGACTGAATAGCTTTCTAACTTGTGGCAACTTCTGCTAGGTACACTGCAGGCTGAAATTTAAAAGTTTCAAAGGGGTGAAGATTTTTATTTGTTGAATGATGTTCTTTAGAAATAAATTTTTAGAATTCACTTTCAAGATGGTACTGGCAATGTTGATTATTTTCCAAGTTCTGTTCATCTGAGAAGAATTTGAGCAACTTTGAGTTGAACAATGGCTTACTGCACCAGAATGAGCCACATTAGTGTGGGGCTGCAGTGACTGGTTGACCATGGCACATGTTTCCCCCAAATGACATGAGTGAACCAGTTAGGTTTTTAACAGCAATCAAACCGTTTCACAGTGACTTTTACTGACTTTGCTTCTTGGAGCTAAGCTCCAGTTTTAAAGTTGTGCCCCTTTGATCTGGAATTGTCTGCCAGAGGAAAGAATTTCTCTGTCTCCCTTTTTGAATTCTTTTACCACATGAATTGCAGTTGTAGGTGAGACTGTAATGAAAATGGCAGACTTATTGATGAACTGCATATGTCACTGTGGAAGAAAAGGATAAAGCAGTATTAATACAATGGAGGCTGAAAATAATTTGGAGGATTGAATTTAAAAACCATGTTCTAAAATGATCTGTTGGAATCGAAATTATGAAGTTTAGTGGAAAGGGTCATACCATGAAAGATTGAACAAATGATAAAGCAGATTATTATAGAATTCTTTAATAGAGAAGCAGTTTATTTCTCCACTCCTCCAAGCTGGCCTCACTTCACTTTCATATCTTTGTGACTTGACTTTCTCTTGCAAATTCATTTATTCTGTCATTGTTCACAAGGTGGGCCATCCAGTCAGTGAGCAAACAAATCCTAATTCATTGCCAAAACTGGTATGGCCTCAAGACTTGTTAGTTCAAGAGTATACTCATTCAGTATATTAGTCCAAATTAATTTTCGAGGTGTCCTGCATTTATTGCACAAGCTGTTCTGCATCCCTCAATCTGCCATAACCACTGCTCTGCTGTATGTATTCCTTATTTCCCAATGAACATGGAACAGGAGCCGTTGAGTTTGCTTCGCCAATTCTAGTCCAGGATTCTTCTTAGATTAGATTACTTCCAGTGTGGAAACAGGCCCTTCGGCCCAACAAGTCCTCACCGACCCACCGAAGCGCAACCCACCCATTCCCCTACATTTACCCCTTTGCATAACACTACGGACAATTTAGCATGGCCAATTCACCTGACCTGCACATCTTTGGACTGTGGGAGGAAACCGGATCACCCAGAGGAAACCCACGCAGACACGGGGAGAATGTTCAAACTCCACACAGTCAGTCGCCTGAGGCGGGAATTGTATCTGGATCTCTGTCGCTGTGAGGCAGCAGTGCTAACCACTGTGCCACCCATTCTGTCAAGGTAAATTTGCAGGTTGAGTCAGTCGTTAGGGAAGGCAAATGCAATGATAGCATTTATTTTGAGAGGACTTTAGTATAAAAGCAGGGGTGTCCTTCTGAGGCTCGATCAGACTCTGGTCAGACTACATTTTGAGTATTGTGCACCGTTTTGAGCCCTATATCTCATGAAGGATGTACTGACCCTGGAGCGTGTTCAGAGGAAGTTTACGAGAATGGTCCCAGGAATGAAAAGCTTAATATACGAGGATTCTGTGTCTATACTCAATGGAGTTTAGAAGGATGAGTCGGGGGGAGGGGGGGTGGGGATCTAATTGAAACATACAGAATATTGAATGGCCTAGACAGAGTGGATGTTGGGAAGATGTTTCCCTTGGTTGGAGAGACTAGGATCCGAGGACACTGCCTCAGAGTAAAGAGACAACGTTTTAGAGTGGAGATAAGGTGAAACTTCTTCAGGCAGAGAGCGGTGAATCTATGGAGTTCACTGCCACAGAAGGCGGTAGAGGCCAGGTCATTGAGTAGATTTAACACTGAGATAGGTTCTTGAGGATCAAGGGTTACCGGGAGAAACTTATCAGCCATGATTGAATAGCAGAGCAGACTCCGATGGGCTGACTGGCCTAATTTCAGCTCCTGTGTCTTATGGTCTTATTTAATAAAATCATGATTGATCTGATTGTAATGTGGGATCTGTAATACTGCTTACCCTTATTACCTTTGCTCGTGAGAAATCAATTCACCATTGCTTTAAAAATATTCATGGACCCTTCATGAGAAGGTGGTGGAAGCAGAGACTTCCAAAAAGATTCAGCCCTCTGGAAGGAAAAAAATCTTGTTCTAATCCCTGTATTAAGTGGGCGACACTTTATTTTTTAAGCAGCGAATCCCTAGTTCTAGATTTGACCATGAGAAGAAACATTCTCTCTCCATCTACCCTCTTGAAGACCACTCAGGACATTACAGGAAATTTTATTGAAACATATACTTTTCTATTTTATAAACCTGCAGCTCCATGTGACTCTGATAAAGATCTGTATTGCCAACTCTTGCCAAAATCTTGAATCCTTTGCTGCCTCCTTAGTCCCGCCATGGTATTTCCACTGTCTTACACACCTTCACCGCTGGAATCATGGAGTTTAGCAATGTTGCTCCTTTTCTTCCTGTCAAATTCCCAGTTCCTTCTGAAGAGCCTGGAATATGTGTAGACCACCAACATGTGGAAAGGTCTCATGGCCACCATATTATAGATTTTTATATTCACTTGCAGGGCATGGACATTGCTGGCTGGCCGGCATTTACTGCTCATCCCTAGTTGTCCTACGGAAGGTGGTGAGGAGTTGGCTTCTTGAACTTCTGCAGTCCCTGGACTGTAGGTAGACCCATAATACCATTAGGGAGGGAATTATATCACTTAACTAGATAAACAGTTGAAGGTGGGGGAAAAAAAAATCAAGGATGTGGAAATAAAATGTGGCAAGTGTGACAAACTGGATTGCTCTCCAAAAGAGGCAGAAATATATGATGAGCTGAGCAACCTTCATCTGTGTTGCATGATTGGAATCCTCACAGTCTGAACTAACTTTCCAAGATGCAATGCTTCTTCAGCACTGGGTTCCCAATAGTACAGTGCTCCCTCTGTCCTGTCCTGCTAACAGAGTAATGCTCCCTCTGCACTGGCCTTCCCACAGCACAGCATTCCCACTCAGCCCATCGGGTCCACACTGACCCTCTGAAGAGCATCCCACCCAGACTTACTCCCCTACCCTGCCCCTGGAACTCTGCATTTCCCATGGCTATTGCTTGGACACGATGGGCAATTTAATATGGCCAATCTACCCAACCTGCACATCTCGGGACTGAGAGAGGAAACCAGAGCACCCAAAGGAAGCCCACGCAGACGAGGGAAAGATGTGCAAACTCCACACAGGCAGTCACCTGAGTAGGGAATTGAACCTGGGTCCTTGGTGCTGTGAAGCAGCAGTACTAACCTTCAAGCCCATACCTTCAATGCTATGTGCTTCAACAAACTGTTTCTTCATACAGAGGGAGCATTGCAATGTTGGAGGAACAGAAGAGTGGGAATGCTGTGCTGTTGGAAGGCCAGTGCAGAGGGAGCATTACTCTGTCAGCTGGACAGTACAGAGGGAGCACTGTACTATTGGGAATCCAGTGCTGAAGGAGCATTGCATCTTGGAAGGGCAGTTCAGACTGTGAGGATTCCATGATTCTAAGCATTTAAGGACAGACTTGATGCATGAGGCAAAAAGAATAAGGATCTAGGGAAAGGTGGATACCAGGGATGGGTGGTGGGCAGGGCAAAGGCCTTTTCAGAATATGAGAGCTAGTAGATGACTCACATATATAAAGACTGTACTGCAGGTATTGTGTAATTGTTGCAGAAGTTAATTTCACCTGAATAAGTGAGGATACTTAGGATCAGGAATGCATTGCCTGAAATGTAGAGACCTAACAGAAACTTTCTAAAGGGTATATGCAATGCTGAGATGGACAGAATTTTAATCAATCAGTAAGGGATTCATCAGCTTGAGGGAAAGGGCAGGGAAGTAAAGTGAAGGTTTATCAGATCAGCCATGATCATTGAATCATCCATTGGTCATCTCTTACTGAATAGTGGAACAGGCTTGCTGAGTTGAATGGCCTCCCGCTATTCCTAGATCCCACTGTCTTATACTGTCCTATGCCAGCCTTTGGGTGCAGACCACATCCCTATACTGCCTAGATCAGCATTCTCTCTCTTTATCTTTTCAACTGCACTGGCCTCCAGGGTCCATGCACAGCAGTGACCTCTGGAACTGCAAGTCTATGCCACATTGGCATGATAACTCCAACCTTCAGATATGGAACCTTACAGTGGCTCTGCATGCCACTTACAGGGAACATCGGCCAGGACCTTTACAAGGTTCAGGTCGAAAAGCAATGAAAGGAGAAATGCTGATTCATCAGCTTTGACTAAGAGTCCCAACCTTCGATCCCCTGCTTGTCCGAACTCTCTCTCAGAATCAGGTGTCTGAGGTTACTATTCAGTGGAAAGCATTACGTGAGAGAAACTCCTTCATCTTGCACCACTTTTAGCAGAGCTTTATTGATTTGATCTGATCTCAATCATTGTCCTGCAAATACAATCATTTTCCCCAGGATAGGGGAAGCACCAACAAGTCAGCGAGATAATACTTTAAATGCCTATCTTAGAGTGGCAGAGGCAGGACTGCAGGTTACCACCCACATTAGCGGCCAGTAAAGTGTGAGATATGGTGAACCTCCAGAAAATGGCACCCAAAATCCTAAAAAGACTGAGGTTGCCAGTAAACAGTTGTTTTTGTGCTTTGTTGACCTGAGATCACAGGACATGCTAACTCTCACTGTCTCCAGATTACTTGGGTGCACCAACACTGCAGCTGCTACCTCTCCAGCCGAGGGAGCTCGTATTACAATGCCCCTTTTACACAGCACTGCCGTGCCGTAGCAAAGCTGTCAACTCAGCGTGGTGTTTTCATGGCTGGTTCACTTGTTTATGCAACCCAGGAGGAGCCGAGGGTGGTGAGCTGTTATTTAGTTAGTGAGGCTGGGAAATTAACGAGTCAATCAAGTTGTGATTTTACGCAGCCTGACAGAAAGCAGTTGCTGTCTTCTGCAGTGTTGATTCATCACAGACTGCTTAACAAACTAGGATCAGTGACTTTAGCTTATGGCAGACATTAGACAGTATGTTTTACCATTTCTGCTCAACAACTGGAAGAGCTTCAAGCAGCTGCTTGTTTCAACTGTGTCTTCATTCAATGAATTGACTATTCTCAGTCAAAACCCCTGAGGATAAATATACTGCTTTGGATTTTTTTTGTAAAACCAGGAAGATTACTTTTAAACAAATAATCCTGTTTAAATCCTATTCCCACATCTTCTTTTGAACCAGCAAAGATGTGTGTTGGTCCCAGAAGCAAAATTTCACATGCAAAGAAATCCTCCACTATTTGACAATGAACAGCGACAGAGTGCAAGTGCTTAAAGAAACGCCAGCACCCGCACACTGAGATGGGTTACACCTCAACTTAACACCTAGTGGATGGATAAAATAATGAACTAAAATTAAATACAATAGAGGGTAAGGAAGACTTGCATTTACATAGCACTTATCAGATGCACTGAACATTTCAAAGGGATTTACAGGCAATAAAGTATCTTTTGAAGAATAATCACTGCTGTAATGCAGGAAATATGGCAGTCAATACGCACTCAAACAATCTTTCACAAACAACAAAGTGATAGGGATAGTATGATAGATAATCTGTTTATTGTGATGTTGATTAAAGGATGATTATTGATTAGGACACTAGAGAGAACTCCATAGGTCTTCTTCAAAATTGTGTCATAAAATTGTTACCATCCACTTGTGTCGGGAGTTTGGCCCTCAGTTTAATGTCTCATCCAAACAACAGCCCCATCGATTTGTACACTCATGACCAGGGATAATCGTGAACATTGGGAAGACTGGATGCCTCCCAGCAGAGCGCTTTAGGGAACATCTCCGGGACACCCGCACCAATCAACCACACCGCCCCGTGGCCCAACATTTCAACTCCCCCTCCCACTCTGCCGAGGACATGGAGGTCCTGGGCCTCCTTCACCGCCGCTCTCTCACCACCAGACACCTGGAGGAAGAACGCCTCATCTTCCACCTCGGAACACTGCAATACCAGGGCATCAATGTGGACTTCAACAGCTTCCTCATTTCCCCTTCCCCCACCTCACCCTAGTTCCAAACTTCCAGCTCAGCACTGTCCCCATGACTTGTCCGACCTGCCTATCTTCTTTTCCACCTATCCACTCCACCCTCTCCTCCCTGACCTATCACCTTCATCCCCTCCCCCACTCACCTATTGTACTCTATGCTACTTTCTCCCCACCCCCACCCTCTTCAGGCTCTCTGCCTGTATTCCTGATGAAGGACTTTTGCCCGAAACGTCGATTTTACTGCTTCTCGGATGCTGCCTGAACTGCTGTGCTCTTCCAGCACCACAGATCCAGAATCTGGTTTCCAGCATCTGCAGTCATTGTTTTTACCTATAATCTTGAACAGTATGACTGGGAACAGTCCCGTCGATTTGTACACTCATGACCAGGAATAATCTTGAACAGTGTGATTGAGAAGCAAAAGAACTAACAACCAACCAAGCCGTGGCCAACACATGGCAAGAGAAATGGTCAGCAATGATATAAAGGATATAACAGTAAAGACAAAGAGATATGAAATATTGGACAAAGTAATTGCAAAAGCCCTGTCAGAAATAAAGCAGAAGTAATGAAATTGAAGATTTTAAACTGCATGTGTAGCAGTGTTAAGAACAAAATAGAAGAAACACACATGAAGGGCACAAATTCCAACTAATCGCGGTTAAAGAAGTGTTCCCAAAATACAGCGACAGAATACCTTAGTGCCGAAAGAGCATTGCATCTCGGAAGGGCAGTTCTGAGAGTGTGTTGTGCTGTCAGATGATTCGAGTACAAGAGCAGGAATGTCTTGCTGCAATGGAACAGGGCCTGGGTGAGTCCACATTTGGAGAGTTGTGCACAGTTTTGATCTCCTTTATCTGAGGAAGGATGGCCTGACAATGGAGAGAGAGAGAGAGCAGCAAAGACTTGCTGGACTGGTTCCTGGGATGTCAGGGCTGATGCTGAATTGAGAATATATCAGTTCAGACTACATTCACTGGGGTTTAGATACATGAGGAGAGGTTTCATAGAAACCTATAAAATCCTAACATGAAACTTGAAAGGCTTCAGAAAAGATTTACAAGGATGTTGCCAGGGTTGGAGGATTTGAGCTACAGGGAGAGGCTGAAAAGGCTGGGGCTGTTTTCCCTGGAGCGCAGAGGCTGAGGGGTGACCATAGAGGTTTACAAAATCATGAGAGATATGGATAGGGTACATAGAGAAAGTCTTTTCCCTGGGGTGGGGGAGCCCAGAACTAGAGGGCATAGGTTTAGGGTGAGAGGGGAAAGATATAAAAGAGACCTAAGGGGTAACTTTTTCACACAGAGGGTGGTACGTGTATGGAATGAGCTGCCAGAGGAAGTGGTGGAGGCTGGTACAATTGTAACATTTAAAAGGCATTTAGATGGGTATATGAATAGGAAGGGTTTGGAGGGATATGGGCCGGATGGTGGCAGGTGGGACTAGATTGGGTTGGGATATCTGGTCAGCATGGACTGGTTGGAGCGAAGGGTCTGTTTCTGTCCTGTACATCTCTATAGCTCTGTGATTGGACAGGGTAAATGCAGGAGAATTATTCCCGATGACCAGGGTGTCGCAGTTTAATGATATGCCATTTAGGGCTGAGATGGGGAGAATTTCTTCACCCAGAGCGTGATGAACCTGCAGAATTTTCTGCTATGGAAAGCGGTTGAGGCCAAACAGCTGAATGTTTTCAAGAGGGTGATAGATATATTTCTTCGGGCTAAAGAGATCCAACTGTATGGGAGAAATCGGGAACGGGATACTAGGTTGGATGATTAGCTGTGGTCATATTGAATAGTGGAACAGGCTGGAAGGGCTGAGTGGCCTCCTCTTGCTCCTGTTCTCTATATTTCTATGGGACAGTCCATAGGAAGTGCTGCTCTGTCGCAGGGCCAATGTGACAGGGGCAGCATACGTTTAGTGTTTATTAACTGAAATTGTCCTTGAGCATGAAGACATTTTAGATTTTACATTTTAATGAAATTATTTAACCCTTCAGTCACACTGAAGTTTCCTGAAGAAGGGCTTATGCCCGAAACGTCGATTCTCCTGCTCCTTGGATGCTGCCTGACCGGCTGCGCTTTTCCAGCAACACATTTTCAGCTCTGATCTCCAGCATCTGCAGACCTCACTTTCTCCTGTTGAACTGTGAGTCAGTAGTGTTTGATATGAGAGCAAGGAAGTTGCAATGAAGAGCTATCCCTGCATTCAGATTCATGAATAAAGGTGTGATTTAAACTGATGTGGGATATTTCTTTGCCAGCTCAGTAAACCTCTGAAACTCAGGTTCTGAATCTTTGTTTGTCATGGAGACATAGGTTTAAGAGCTTTGGACGTATTTATAAAGGCAAAATACAGGAGATGTTGGAAATCTGAAATAAAACAAAATGTTGGCGAAAACTGGGCTCTAAAGAACGTTCTCGAAATGTTATCTCTGTTTCTCTCTCCACTGATGCTGCCAGACCTGCTGAGTTTCTCCAGCATTCTCTATGCTTGAACATTTTTAAATCAATCTTCGTACATGCTATTACATATTTCTGGACCAGGTCAGAGTTGAAGCCAGATCTCGTGGCTCACTGGTCGGGATACTACAACTATGCCACAAGAAACCCTCATTATCTGTGTTGGTGCCTGTAAATATACACAAGTGCACTTTCCTGAATAGGATGAGTGTTACTTGTCCTGCCAGCATGCATCCATTCGCACTGTCTCCTTACCAATCTTTTTCTGATAGGATAAAAATCTGCTGTGTGTGTGTTTTCTTGTGTTGCGATATTTGATCTGAAAGCGTGCCCAAATAGAAGGTTATGACGATGTGTGCAACAGAAACCAAACTTCAGAACTGCGGGCACACACATTAATGTAAACCCCGTCTCTGGAACTGAATGCTGAAATGTGACTGGGTGTTATTGCAAACTCTACTGCAGTAAGAGTAGTCTGCAGTGAATGGGTGTGAGGTGTCAGGTTTTATGTGTTTCTATCCTTACTGTAGATTCAGATTTCATCAATTTCCCTTCCCAGTTATTGCAGCTTCAGATGGCTACATGATGTCACTGGCCATCATTCGTCAGTTTAAAAACACCCATTGATGTGATCTGGGTGTCACTGGCAAGGGCAGCTTTTGTTCCCCATCCTAAATTACTAAAGGCGAGAGGCTTGCTAGGCCAGATAAGAGAGCAGTTATAAATCAACAAGGCTGTGGAGAGTCTGGAGTCACATTGTAGGCCAGACCAGGTAAGGATCGGAAGTTTTCTTTTTGAAAGGGTATTAGTGCACTGGTTGTACTTTTACAATAATCAACAATGGTCACCAGCTGGTCACAAAGACCAGCTCTCAATTCAAATCTGATTGATTAACTAATTACATTTACGTTCTACCAGCTTCTGTGGTGGCAGTTGAATCCATGCCCCAAAGGATTAGCCTGTAAGCATTTGGAAGATTAACCTAGTAAGATTACTGTCTCCTAGTACAGGTACTGGTCTCTGGCTTTAATTGGGTATATGGTGCTACATGCCCTGCCCTGTGTCATTGTCACCTTGTTTACACTGTCTCAACGTTACACCATTTCACATCAACAGGGACACCTCATATTTCTGTGCAGCCTGTACTGTAATAAATGATCTCCAGAAACATAATAAAACAGTGGGCAGTGTCTTAAAGAAGGGAAGTGAAGTACAGAGATTTAGGAACGGGAGTCCAGGATCTAAGACAGCATGGTGCAAAGATGGAGCAACTCAATCCAAAATGCTGAAGGTTATGATTTGAATGAAACCAGGTGACTGGTAGACTGTGGGTCTGGAGGCAAGAGCAAAGATCCAGAGGGGCAGGCCTGCAGTTGGAGGTGAATTGTGAAAGTGAGCATTTTAAAGGTGAGGATAACTTGGTGCAAACAAGGAGTGATAGGTGGTTGGGGTTTGACGCATGCAGACAGTGGTGAGAGAGTTTTGGATGGCCCAGATTACAGAATGTAGACGATAGGAGGCCAAACAGGAGTGTGTGAAGGAGGCAAGTTCAGAGGTGCTGGTGAAGTGAGGCAGGGTTGAGCTGGGCACAATTAAAGAAGTGGAAATAAGCGGACTTAGTGATGGCATGGATACTTGGTCAGAAGCTATTCTCCTCGTCAAGCTTGACACCAGGTTGAGAGTCACCGGAGAGAGGGATGGAATGGAATGGCTGGTCAGGGAATAGACTTTGTGCAGAGAACTGTGGTGTTTCCTGTATTTAGTTGAAAAGATTTAAAGCATTTGAACATGTGTCAGAGGACACGACCAAAGCTTTAAGAAACCAGGAAATAACTTTGCAGTCTAAATTTAGTTTGTTTGTTGCTAAAAATAGAACTCAGTAGATTTCTAGCATGTTTATGGTGAGGAGTAAAAACAGCTCTCACTTCTGTTTGCCATGTAAGTTGCATTTTATGTTGTGAGCTCTGAACCGAGGTCAAAGTTAGAGTTCCTCACCCAGCCAGTGATGGCCACATCCCGTGAATGAATTCTTTTGTTAAAAAAGTGCTATGTCTTGCCACCTCACTGAAGGTAAATTTGTAGAAAGTCAATTTAGATGCTGTTTGTACTTGGTATCCTGAGCCTATCTGCTTCTTAGCCCCTCAGTTCATTTCCCAAGAACCGAGGTTATTGGTATTTGTCCTGAATAAATGTCAAGTGCCATGAGAATGAAAGGGGTGTGAGGATCAGAAATATATACTAAACAAGGAGAGCACTGAACTACATACTGAGCAGGTATGTTTCAGCTAGGGCTACGGACAAATCAGCAGGGACAGAATTCACAAGTCTGTGTCCAGCCTCAGTAGTGGGACCGATCTTAACAAATTCAGACATATGACAACTGAATAATACTAACATCAACTGCTATGCAGTATGGGAAACTTAGAGTCATAGAGATGTACAGCACGGAAACAAACCTTTTCGGTCCAACCCGTCTGTGCCAACCAGATATCCCAATCCAAGCTATCCCACTTGTCAGCATCTGGCCCATATCCCTCCAAACCCTTCCTATTTATATACCCATCCAAATGCCTTTTAAATGTTGCAATTGTACCACTTCCTCTGACAGCTCATTCCATACACGTACCACCCTCTGTGTGGAAAAAGTTGCCCCTTAGGTCTCTTTTATATCTTTCCCTTCTCACCCTAAACCTATGCCCTCTAGTTCTGGACTCCTTCACCCCAGGGAAAAGACCTTGTCTATTCACCCTATCCATACTCATGATTTTATAAACCTCTATAAGGTAACCCCTCAGCTTCCGACGGTCCAGGGAAAATAGCCCCAGCCTGTTCAGCCTCTCCCTGTAGTTCAAATCCTCCAACCCTGGCAACATCCTTGTAAATCTTTTCTGAATCCTTTCAGGTTTCACAACATCTGAATTAAACTCCATCTGCCACTTCTCAGCCCATTGGCCCATCTGGTCCAGATCCTGTTGTATTCTGAGATAACCCTCTTCGCTGTCCAATACACCTCCAATTTTGGTGTCATCTGCAAACTTACTAACTGTACTTATGTTCCTGTGTTCACATGCTTGGCAAAGAGTGAGCTGCCAGAACCACAAGACTCTGAGCTAGCAAGCTACAGGGAGATTATGATAACTGTTTGTGTAATTTTTATCCTGTGGAGTAATATGTTTGATTAATAGCTGTGTGTCAGTGAGGAAAAGGTGCTTTTAAAGCCATTTATCCTGGGTTTGTTCAGTGAAATTTGCAATATATTCTGGTCAAATATTAGTCAGCAACTGAGATCAGAAACCACATGAGGCTGGTCAGAGGCTTTGTAATGCCTGATCATGTTGACAGTGACTTTCTAATTCCTTTGGTCAATGTGACTCTACGGGTGAGCAAGGAATAGTGTCCTTTTATTCCCACAACAACTGGTGTTTCTAATGTCCAAAATAAGAATTAAGAAACAAACCAGAACTCATTTCGAACTCAATGATTACATTGATCTGTTAAATATTCAACATATTTTAAACATTTCTCCAGCTAGTCCCTGATGCAATAGGTTCACTTGTAGTGTGTGCTATAGGCAAGGTCTTTATTTGATGTATGCATGAATAACATAAGTGTTGCCAATATGGTATGTTTAAGTAAATCAGGTTAGTAATTCAGCATTACAATTTTTTATCATCAGAGACAAAGCAGTTGAGCATTTGAACAAGTATGAAGTTGTCAAATTTGCTATGTATGTATGAAGGTAACCAGTCAGGTTTATGATGTCATTGAAAATGTGGGATAGGAAGCAATCATGTGACATGGATTGACAGTTGCTTCAGGATACATGGTTTCCTGGCATATCCCTACTTCCCATCTTTTAATAATGGTGCAACATTAATAGTCTTCTGGCACCTCACCTCTGGCAACAAAATATTTCAAAATTATTGAATGTCTCCTCCTTCTTGCCTCTCTCAATAGCTTGGGATGCATCCACTTTTAAAGCTGCTAAACCCAGTGCATTTATCTCTCTCCCTCTCTTCCCTCCTCTCCATTGCCATTCAGCCACCTTTACCCCTAGCCTTGAAACCACATTCCCTCCTCCTCCTCCTCCTCCTCCCCCCCCGACTCACCTACCCACCACCATGACCGCCTTCACGCCCAGGACCTTGCTTCCTCACCCTGGCTTTGCTTTCTTCCTCTGCCCTTGACCTTATTTCCCTCTCTCTGTATATACCTTAGGTTGTGCCCATACTTTCTCCAGTCTGTTGTTCTGAACTTGTGCTGAGGGGCCAAATCCAGTGACAACAGTTGGTTACTCTAGTATCTCTCGACAGATTAACTTCTGCCACATATGCCGCCTGGTCAATCGAAATATCCAAGCCTAATTTTAAAATATAGTTTGAAATATTGCATCACTGTTTATTTTATTATATTAGTTTACAAGTTATTTTTTAATGTATGATGCAGTATTTGAACTTGTACATTTTCCTGGGCAAAGCATGTCTGGTGCAACATAATCTTGACTCGAACATTGATTCCTTTGGGATCCTGCAGTTCACTTAAAGCTGTGATTTTCAGAACCACAGCCACAATATTAAATGAGGAATTGCTGTACAAGCAGGTGTGAATTTCACATTCTATTTGACCAACATTGTTAATGCATGGCCACTAATGGTGAAAGGTTTTCTGCAAGTTGCATGAGCTTGAAGTTTTGAAGGGATTGTTATATGTCCAGACTGTCAGTTCTTTGGCTTTGACACAGATTGAACACCCAGTGTTTACTATTTTTGGGAAAAAAATTGCTATCTTTAAGTTGTGACTAAGTCATACTTGGGGAGAACCGGAGTTCACTGCTGCCTGCTAGTCTTTAGCAACAGTCTGTGAAATATCACAAGATGCAAGAACAACCTGTACATTGTGAGTATAAAAATGATAATCAGTCACAGGATCTGATTGCATAGCAAACTGGGATTTGGGATTTCAGAATGTGCTGTTTCTTCCCAAATCTTTTTCAGAGAAGTGCCCCTGGGTAACATTTTACAAGGCAAGTTGTAAGGATGTAGCCAGATATGAGAAACAATTGAACTTGCAACACTGCCACTGTTTCCACTGAAGCAGAGAGGGCTCAGAGGAGTTAGAATAAGGATTTGTAGAAGAAAATTAGTTTCTTTCCAGGAGTTGTAAGAAGTTGATTGCGAACTGCCTTTTTGGAACCTGTACTGAGTGACCTTGTTTACCCTGAGCTATTTAATTTTAACCCATATTATAGACTGTGGTAGTCTGTCAACTGAAGATTAACTAGTCGAGCTCACTGGCTGTTCTCTCACGTCTCTGTTTTAAAGAGGAATGTCATATTTTTCAACTTTCAGTTCTCGGACACCACTCTGCTTCCCACAGAATTATAGGAGATTGAGGTCAGAGACTGTGCTCAGGATGGAAAGGGGAAGGCACTAGTATTGTGATAATGTCACTGGGCTAGCAGAATGGAATCCCACGGGACATGGGTTCAAATCCCACCATGATTGAAGTTAAAATTTGAATTTAACGAAAAGTGGAATTTAAAAGGTTCACCTAATGGCAACCATTGTTGAAAATTCCCATTGGATCACTAATGCTCTTAAGGGAAGGAAATCTGCCACCCTTACATGATCTGGCCTACTTTTGATTCTAGGTAAAAACAATGACTGCAGATGCTGCAAACCAGATTCTGGATTAGTGATGCTGGAAAAGCACAGCAGTTCAGGCAGCATCCGAGGAGCTTCGAAATCGACCTTTCGGGCAAAAGCCCTATGAAGGGCTCTTCCATCACCACTAATCCAGAAATTACTTTTGATTCTAGACTATCAGCATATCTTGACTCTTAACTGCTGTCTGAAGTAGACCTAGCAGATCACTAGTTAAAGGGCAATTAAGGATCAATAGCAAATGCTGTCCTAACCAGTGATGTCACATCCCGAAAAAAGATGCTCCAATCATTTTTACATTATGTTGGAGCATGTCTCCTTTTGAGTAATCTTCCGAGATTCCTTAGATTCTGGAAGAGTGCTGGAAAATGAGAAAACAGCCAATGTGACATCTTCATTCAAGAAGGGATGGGGGTTTTTATCCCAGGAGAGAGAGTGCAATACTGGAGTAAATTGTGGGGAATGAAGCTGGATATGTGTCTGAGGTGACGGTGGGGGAACATTTTAGTGCTAGTGACCAAAGCACTGTACATTTTAACTGTATTGTGGAAAAGGAGAACGATGGCCTGATAAAAAGGGTTCTAAATTGGGGGAAGGCAGATTTTATTAAAATAAGGCAGGATCTGGTCAAGGTAGGCTAGGAGCAGCTGCTTGAGAGTAAATCTGCACCAAAATAGTGTGAGGCATTCAGAAAGGTGAGTATGAGAAATGAAAGTACAAAATTGAGAGTACAGGCTTGACCTTTAGGGTGAAATACAGTGCAACAAGCCCAGTAAATGCTGCATATCTAGGAATATTCGAGGCTAGTTAAAAAGGAAGAGAGTGAGATAGAACAGGTAACAAAGGGGGCCTATCAATGGGCACCTTATACAAGTACTGAAAGTGCAGAAGGGAACTTAAGAAAGTAGTTAAGAGAGGGCAGTGGTGAGCACCGTGAAGGAGAATCCCAAGATATTCTACAAGTATAACGGGGGCAGAAACTAACCAGGGAAAGGAATCCGTCCTGTGAGAAACTGGAGGACAGTGATAGAATGTTTAAAAAGAACACTTTAGATCTGTTTTGACTCAGAAGAAAGAGTATGTAGATACAGAATTTGAGAAGCTGATGGACTGTGAGGGATGTGTTTCCTTTGTTCAGGGCCTCACTTTGACGCAACCTCACATGCCTGCGAAGAGGGTCAAAGGGGGTCACCCAGCTTGTACACGCTTTAATACACTTTAACTGTTTGCAGAAGTTAGTGTGTGCGCATTGTACCTCGTGTGTGAAACCTTGGGAAAAGAACCTAACACAATGAGTCTAACATCAGTTGTCACGAAACCTTAGGTAGCCCCTCAGGAGTATAAGATCAGCAGGCAGACCTTTGGGACCACAACTGGCTGTGCTGTACAGCAGGGTTTAGCAAAGTCCACACGAGCGTGAGTAGTAGGGGACTCGCTGGTCAGGGGCACAGACAGGTGTTTCAGTGGCCACAATCGAGCCTCTAGGATGGAGTGGTTCCTCCCTGGTGCCAGAGTCAAGGACCTCTCTGAGCTGTTGCATGTACAGCCAGAGGTCATTGTACATATTGGTACCAATGATATAGATAGGAAAAGGGATGAGGTCCTGTAGAGTAGTTATAGGGAGTTAAAATGTAGGACCCAAGGCCTACTTCTGGTGTCACATGCTGATGAGGGTAGGAATAGAAGGATTTGGCAGGTGAATATGTGGCCTGAGAGTGGTGCAGGGGGCAGGGGTTCAGATTCTTGGATCATTGGGATCTCTTCTGGGATAGAGGTGACGTGTACAAGAGGAGAGAACCGACGTTTCGGGCATAAGCCCTTCTTCAGGAATGAGGCTGGTGTGCCAAGTGGGCTGAGATAAAAGGTAGGGGGGAGGGCATTTGGGGGAGAGGCGCTGGGAATACGATAGGTGGAAGGAGGTGAAGGTGAGGGTGATAGGCCGGAGAGGGGTGGGGGAGGAGAGGTCGGGAAGAAGATTGCAGGTCAAGAAGACGGTGCTGAATCCGGGGGTTGGGACTGAGAAAAGGTGGGAGGAGGGGAAATGAGGAAGCTGGAGAAATCTGCATTCATCCCCTGTGGCTGGAGGGTTCCTAGGTGGCAGAAGAGGCACTCTTCCTCCAGGCGTCTTGTGGTCAGGATCTGGCGATGGAGGAGGCCAAGAACCTGCATGTCCTTGGTGGAGTGGGAGGGGGAGTTAAAGTGTTCAGCCACGGGACGGTTGGGTTGGTTGGTCTGGGTGTCCCAGAGGTGTTCCCTGAAATGTTCCGCAAGTAGGCGGCCTGTCTCCCCAATATAGAGGAGGCCACATCGAGCGCAGCGGATGCAGTAAATGATGTGTGTGGAGGTGCAGGTGAATTTGCGATGGATATGGAAGGATCCCTTGGGGCCTTGGAGGGAGGTGAAGGGGGAGGTGTGAGCGCAAGTTTTGCACTGCTTGCAGTTGCAGGGGAAGGTGCCGGTGCAGGGGAAGGGCGACGATGCTCTCCCCTTCCCACTCCGCCAAGGACATGCAGGTCCTTGGCCTCCTCCATCGCCAGACCCTAACCACATGACGCCTGAAGGAAGAGCGCCTCATCTTCCGCCTAGGAACCCTCCAACCACACGGGATGAATGCAGATTTCTCCAGCTTCCTCATTTCCCCTGCTCCCACCTTATCTCAGTCCCAACCCTCGGATTCAGCACAGCCCTCTTGACTTGCAATCTTCTTCCTGACCTCTCCGCCCCAACCCCCTTTCCAGCCTATCACCCTCACCCTCACCTCCTTTCACCTATCGTATTCCCAGCGCCCGTCCCCCAAATTCCCTCCCCCCTACCTTTTATTTTACCCTGCTGGCACACCAGCCTCATTCCTGAAGAAGGGCTTATGCCCAAAACGTCGATTCTCCTGCTCCTCGGATGCTGCCTGGCCTGCTGTGTTTTTCCAGCACCACATTTTTCAACTCTGGTCTCCAGCATCTGCAGTCCTCACTTTCTCCTACCTGTACAAGAGGGACAAGTTACACCTGAACTGGAGGGGGAACAATATCCTGGCAGGGAGATTTGCGAGAGCCATTCGAGAGGGTTTAAACTAGTCTGGCAGGAAGATGGGATCCATAGCAGTAGGGATACAAAAGAGAAGGTTGAGTACACTACTGAGGTTAATGAAAGCAGGTTAAACAGTAAAGGCAGTGTTGATAATTCCAGTACTAGACAGGGAAGGTTAAGAGCATGGCAGGACGCAATGGCAGTCTGGATTAAACTGCATTTATTTCAATGCAAGAGGCCTGACAGGTAAACTCTGGCCATGGATAGGTACATGGAACTGGGATATTATAGCTATTATGGAGACGTGGCTGAGGGAGGGACAGGACCTGCAGCTGAATGTTCCAGGATACAGATGCTATAGGAAGGATAGAAGGGGAGGCAAGAGAGGAGGGGGAGCTGCGTTTTTGATTAGGGAGCACCTTGTGGCAGTACTGAGAGCGCATGTTTGAGAGTTCTTTCACCGAATCTATATGGGTAGAACTGAGAAATAAAAAAGGGGAGATTACCTTGATAGTATTGTACTATAGCCCCCCCCCCCCCCCCCCCCCCAGTAGTCAGTGGGAGATTGAGGAACAAATATGTCAGGGAATTACAGAAAGCTGCAAGAATAATAGGGTTGTAACATAGGGTTTTACCTTTCCGAGGAATCCCATTGTGTTGAGGGCTTGGATGGAGAGAAATTTATTAAGTGTGTTCAGGAAGTATTTCCCATACGGTATGTAGATGGCCGTACTAGAGAAGGGGCAAAACATGACATTCTCTTGAGAAATAAGGCAGGGAAAGTAACGGAAGTGTTAGTAGGGAAGCACTTTGGGGCCAGTGATCATAATTCTGTTTGTTTTAAAACAGCTATGGAAAAGGATAGGTCTGGTCCACAAGTTAAAATTCTAAATTGGGACAAGGCCAATTTTGATGATCTTTGACAGGAATTTTCAAAAGTTGGTTGGGGGAGGCTGTTTGCAGGCAAAGGGACATCTGGTAAGTGGGAGGTTTTCAAATGTGAGTTAATGAGGTTTCAGAGTTCCTGTTGGAGTGAAGGGTAAGGCTGGCAGGAGTAGGGAACCCTGGATGACTAGGGTTCTTGAGATCCTGGTCTTTAATAAGAAGGAGGCATCTGATATGTATAGGCAGCTGAGATCAAGTGAATTCATTGAGGCGTATAGAGGGTGTCACTTGAGAGAGAAATTAGGAGGTGTATTGGAGGACATGAGATGGCATTGGCAGATAAGGTAAAGGAGAATCCAAAGAGATTCTACAAGTACATGAACAGCAAAAGAGTAACTAGGGCCTCTTTAAGATAAACAAAGTCATCTACGTGCAGAGCCACAGGAGATGGCTGAGATCCTAAATGAATATTTCTCGTAAGTATTTATCGTCGAGAAAGATATGGATACTATAGTGAACTTGAGGAAATAAATAGTGATGTTTTAAAGAATCTCCACACTGCAGAATAGGAGGTTGCTGGAGATCTTAAAACGCATTAAGGTAGATCATTCCCCGGGACCTGATGAAGTGTATCCCAGGACTTTGTGGGAGGCTCGGGAGGAAGTTGAGGTCTCCTAGTGGAGATTGACAGCCAAGGGTGAAGGGTCCAAAGATTGAAGGCTGGCTAATGTTGTGTCATTATTTAAGAAAGGCTGCAGGGAAATACCTGGGAACTACAGACCATTGAGCCTAACATCCATGCCGTGGTGGATACGTTGCTGGAGGGGATTTTGAGAAACTGGGTCTATAGGCATTTGGAGAGGCAAGGACTCATTTGGGATAGTCAGCCTGGCTTTTGCATGGGAAATTGTGTCTCATGAATTTGATTGAGTATTTTGAAGGGGTGACCAAGAAAGTAGAAGAGGGCAGTGTGGTAGACAGTGTCTATTTGGACTTCAGCAAGGCCTTTGACAAGGTACTGCCCAGTAGGTTGTTTAGCAAGGTGAAATCTCATGGGATTCAGGGAGAGCTAGCTAATTGAATACAAAATTGGTGTGATGTAGAAGATAGAGGTTGATGGTTGAGGGTTGTTTTTCAGACTGGAGGCCAGTGACCAGCAGTGTGCTGCAGGGATAAGTGCTGGGTCCGCTGTTATTCATCATTCATGTAAATAATTTTGATGAGACTTTAGGATGTATAGTTAGTAAGTTTACAGATTACACCAAGGTTGGTGGGATATGGTGGACAGTTAAGAAGGTTATCTGGGAATAAATACGGTGAGATCTTCATCAATGGAGTCAGTGGGCTGAGGACGTTCAGCAGATGAAATTTAATTTAAATAAATGCAAGGTGTTGCATTTTGGTAGGTCAAACCAAGGACAGGATTTACACAGTGAATGGTAGGGCCCTGGTCAGTGTTATAAAACAAGGAGATCTAGGAGTGCAGGTTCATAGCTGCTTGGAAATGGAGTAGCAAGTAGACAGGGCAGTGAAGAAAGCTTTCAGAGTGCTAGCTTTTCTCAGAGTATTGAGCATAGGTGTTGGGATATCTTACTGCTACCCGTACAAGACGTTGGTGAGGCCACATTTGGAGTGTTGTGTGCAGTTCTGTTCGCCGTACTATAGAAAGGTTAGTATTAGACTAGAAACAATGCAGAAAAGATTGACTAGGATGCCACCTAGACTGGAAGGTTTGGGTTATAAGGAGAGGTTGGATAAGCTGGGACTTTTTCACTTGAGTCTAGGAGGCTGAGGGATGATCTTATAGAGATGTATAAAATCATGAGAGGCATTGCTAAGTAGATAGTCTACAGCTTTTTCATGGTCGGAGAATCTAAAGCTAGAGGGCATAGGTTTAATGGGAGAGGGGAGTGATGGGGAAATGTTTTCTTACACTGGGTGGTGAGTGTCTGGAACAGGCTGCCACAGTTAGTTGTGGAGGTATTACTACACAGCAGTAATACCCCTCTGTTAGTTCAACCAGACTCCCAGAAAAGTTCACCTCAGCTCGTAATCTGTTAAAATCTGAGTGACAGAGAACTCCCAAATTCCACTATTTAAGGAAAATAATATCAATTTATTTTTTAACTCTGAAAGTGAACATTAAACAACTATTCAAAGTTTGTGAGAAGATTTGTAGCTCGGCTGCTCGTTGTTGTGGTTCTGTTCGCCGAGCTGGGAATTTGTGTTGCAGACGTTTCGTCCCCTGTCTAGGTGACATCCTCGGTGCTTGGGAGCCTCCTGTGAAGCGCTTCTGTGATCTTTCCTCCGGCATTTGTAGTGGTTTGAATCTGCCGCTTCCAGTTGTCAGTTCCAGCTGTCCGTTGCAGTGGTCGGTATATTGGGTCCAGGTCGATGTGCTTATTGATTGAATCTGTGGATGAGTGCCAAACTCTAGGAATTCCCTGGCTGTTCTCTGTTTGGCTTGTCCTATAATAGTAGCCAAACAGAGAACAGCCAGGGAATTCCTAGAGGCATGGCACTCATCCACAGATTCAATCAATAAGCACATCGACCTGGACCCAATATACCGACCACTGCCACAGACAGCTGGAACTGACAACTGGAAGCGGCAGATTCAAACCACTACAAATGCCGGAGGAAAGATCACAGAAGCTCTTCACAGGCGGCTCCCAAGCACCGAGGATGTCACCTAGACAGGGGACGAAACGTCTGCAACACACATTCCTCGCTCGTTTAACAACTATTTGCAAATCGAAGTCCCCTTTTCTCCTAACTGCTTATTGTCTGCTTCCAACTCAATAACAATATGCTATTCCAATAAGACACTTGTTAAAATTACATCAACTTGATTTCAAAGCCCCACACCCGCTGTTGTCTTGGCATCTGTCTTCTTCTGGTTGAAGATCTCCCTAGGTGGTCTTTCTTTTTAATGAGAATATGTTGATAGCACTACTGCCTCACAGCATCAGAGACCCAAGTTCGATTCCAGCCTCGGGTGACTGTCTGTGTGGAGTTTGCATATTCTCCCTCTGTCTGCGTGGGTTTCCTCCCACAATCCAAAAGATGTGCAGGTTAGGTGAATTGGCCATGCTAATTGCCCATAGTGTTGAGGGATGTCTAGGTTAGGTGAATTAGTCAGGGGTAAGTGTAGGGAAATGGGTCTGAGTGAATATTCTTCGGAAGGTCAGTGTGGACTTGTTGAGCCAAATGGCCTATTTCCACACTGTAGGGAATCTGTGGGGAATCTAATGTTTCATATGCAAAGATACCTTTTGATAGAGAGTGTTTCCTAATTTCTTGGCTCTCTCTCGATGGCAGTTGCTCTCTCTCCAGTTTTCAAAACCCCCGCATATTTATATCCCCAACATCAGGTCGTCTCATTGGTTCAATGTTGGCAAAACAATAAATTCAAACTCGATTTAGGTTTTAGTATCCTGGGGCATAATTTAAACTGATTAGTTAAATTTGAATTGTTGTTGAAACAGCAACCAAAACTCAGGTATCCATTTCACAGCTGAATGTGACATATTTTCAGTTTTCCAGTACACTCTGAGACTGCCATCTAGTCATATACACAGGTGCTTGTAATCTCTCAGTTCAGAATCACATTCACACTCTCTTAAAGGTATTGTACATGTCTTCACCTTCGTAACAGAAGTAAATACAATTTTGTTATTTAAGAACCATTTAGGTAGGTACATAGATGGAATAGGTATGGAGAGATATAGACCAAATGCAGACAAATGGGATGAGTTTAAATTATGAAACCCGGGTGGCATGAGCAAGTTGGGCTGAAGGGCCAGTTTCCATGCTATCGACCTTTCCAACTCTTTTCAAAACTCAAGCATGGCATTGTACTCTGCCTTCCTCAGGACTGGGGAGTCAGGTATAGTGCGTTGAAATTGTATTACCTCTTCAGAATTCTTTTAAAATAGATTGAAAAAAACCCCCACTGAAAATGACCCTCGGACCAGCACTTGCTAAAGTTCAGACAGCATAGCTCAGTCACACGCACACACCATCAGTGCACACGTTTGGAAAGTTTTAATTGTTTATATTCTTGATGGTAAAATGAACTGCCTCATTTTCACCAGGTGTGATATACAGTATTACAGGGATTATAGATAGGTTAAGTGTCGAAGAAATTACACCAATAAATTAGAGATCATAGAGCACAGTTTAAAGTGAAATTGACGAACAGTTTATTAGTACGCAATATCGTGGAAGAGTAATTGACTAAGCTGAAACAGCAGAGACGGTCTGTCCAGGTAGCTGAGAATTCACACCCTCGAGCTGAGGATGAAGCCGGGTTTTATAGGAATCTTGTACAATAAGGTTAATTAAAATGGAGAACGACACAATGTATTTCGAAATGGAGTAATCTAGTTACAATGATGCTAATCGGAAAACAGTTATCAGATGAATGTCCTGATTCTCAATGCAGTGCAACATCCTGGCAGTATCAATGTGATCAGGAGATTCCAGTTCTCTTTGCTGGTAGGTGAGAATCTCTCTTTTGAATTAGTTAAGGTGCTCCCATTGTTCCTCTCCAGAGAGTGAGGTCCTTGGTGGTGCCTCTGCATCTGACCTGTTCTTTATATGGCTTTGGTATTGCTGGGTTATGAGACTGCCCTCGGGGCTTTGGGACAGCTGTGTTGACCGGGTATTAGTGGGTGCTGGGGAGCATATTCCCCTGTCTGCAAGTGCTGGATGGTTCACTTGTCAGCCTGTTTGGTCCCTGCTGAGGCATTCTGGGTGGTTCTGGAATAGTTTGGCCAAGTTTGCTTTCCTATGTTCTGTGTGGGCCTGCTATGGGTAGGCAGGGTGGCAGATCTTTTCCCACATTAAGTTAGTAGACAAAACCTTACCGGCTGAAGGGCGATTTGAGAAAATGTGAGATTATGGATTTTCATAGCACGAATGGAAAAGCAGCATATTATTTATTGGAGGGAAGCAGCATACTTGTGTAGTATACTGGGGTCTTTGTGTCCTTATATTGGATCTCAATATCAACATACAGCAAGTAATTAATTAAGTGAATGGAATATTGGGCTTTATCACACAATTGATGGAGAATAGGATACTGGTGGTGCATTCCTGTAAATTGTAGCTTTATATGAAGCACGGTTTCCTGTTGGATTAATGGTAAAACCAGAGCTAGATGTTTCAGTACAATTTCTATTTGGAAAAGCCAACGTAAAAGTTGAAATACTGTGCTGTACGTGTGCAGTTCCATGCATTCCTCACCCTGAAGTAAATTGCGAATTAAAACAAGGACAGCTGCAGTGAAGAAATGTGGCTTCATGCTTGCAGAGAGGTCTCAAGAAATGTACAGAGCAATACAAGTACAGTCCAATTTCCTTAACTACTGTATCTGTACATGTAAAGTCCTGTAGACTAAACCCAACAGGGAATTTCTAAAGAACTAAATCCAAGGAGCCCCTCATAAATCCAAGATAAACAGCAGAGAAATGTAAAAAACAGATTAAAATGAAGTTAACTTCAGTACCTGAGTCAAGAACTGTTTAGAAAAAAATGATTTTGACTGCAGAGAATAGACACAATGGCCATGACAGTAGCAGCACAATCAAGGAACCTGTGAAGAGATGCACAATACTGTAAGGTGTAGTCAAGAAGGAATGTAACTTACAATGAGGGAAGATGGTATTAAGAAAAGCACAACTTTAAAGCAAAACAAACTTTAAAAGGGGAAACTTAAAACAAATTTTTGGTGAGACTATCAATATTTTTCTTTCTCTTTTCTCTTTTGTTTGGTCTGGAACTGTGACTCGAAGTTAAGAGTTGCACTTCCAACAGTTGCTTGTTTTGAAAGAGAACAAAAGCTGATATTATCTGTTGGGAACTGCCCTGGAAAGTAATACAACCTATTTACTGTTCTAAAGACTCGAACAGTAAATTTGGCACGAAGCTATTGCTATGCTCAAGTCAATCGCTGTTTGGATGGTGATTTAGTCAATCAAGGGAGGACCAACACTAATCAGCTAACCACGGTTAGTATTGATTTAAAAAGGGGGGAGAATGTAGGTTTTGATCAGCTTTTTAGAGGAGGCTGCTGACAGTTCTCTTGTGCTGTCTTCTCTGCATTTATCAAATCGTTGAATGTTTTGAGAAAAGAATCTGGATCTGAAACTAAATATTTCTGCAAGATTGCTGAAGCTGTTTGCATTCACCAGTGATGTCAAATAAGATAAACAGTACGATGTGCCTGTGAACAATTCATTGTCCAAGGATTTCATGAGGCCCGGTATTCTTCACTTTAAATTGTTTAATTGAACCGGTGAATTAAATTTTCTTTTTGACTAATCCCTACAGCGTCTATCTGCTGATTTGCGTGTATTTTTTTTTTGTTTGTGTGTGGCAGGGATGTGGGTAATGATCGAAGAAGGTTGGATTTAGATTGTAGACATTAATTAGATTACTTTGTTTATCTTTGTTTTGGAATAATCACATTATTAATCATAAACTGTTGCATTTTGTTTCAGTTATAAACTTGGTGTCCAAAATATGTTATTCATAAAGTTTGGTTAGGAGCATGAGGCAATTTTGAACACCACTGAATGTTTTAATCTCGTTGCAAATCTAGTGATAGTGAGACTGAACAGATTTGCTTGGCATCTTTGTGCTGTAACTGAACAATTTCACTCTGTGTAGGGAAATCTTTTTACAACTACTGAGACCAGACCTTGATTACAATATACAATTTTGGTCTCCTTGTTTACAGAGGGATATATTTGCATTGGAGGAAGTTCAGAGAAGGTTTGCTAAGTTGATAGCTGAAATAAAAGTGTTGTCATATGAAGGAAGGTTTTGCATTGGTGAAGCTTTGTTGGAAGAATCAGAGGTAATTGCATTGAAACATCGAAGATTTTGAAGGGGTCATGACAGGGTAGATGCTGAGAGGAGGATTCCCTTGTAGGAGGCTCTAATGTAGAAACATTCGAACATTTGACTTCTCAAGCCTGCTCCACAATTCAATCTGATCATTGTTAATGTTTGAGCTCAATACCCAACCACATCCTCCCCTCATAGCCTTAGATCACTGTAGTCTCCCAGAACTACGTCTGACTTCTTGAAAAGACAATGCTTTGGTCTCAACCACGTTTACTAGTGAATTCCACAGGCTCCTCATCTCAGTCAGAAAGGTTTACCTTCTATCCTTAAACAGGGACTCCTGGTTCTGGACTCCCTCTCCCATTCGGATCTCCAGCCTATCTAGTCCCGTTAACATTTTATAGATTTCTGTGAGATTCACCATCATTCTTCTAAACTCCAGTGAATACAATCGTAACCAACTCAATCTCTCCGTAAATATCATCTGTCTTGTCTCCCCAGGGATAGGGTAGGGCTCTGGGTCTGCATAGGATGCTCTCTGGAAGGTTGGTATGCACCCAATTCCGCCCCCCCAACCCAGTCCAACCCCGCCCCCCAACCCAGTCCAATTTCACCCCCAACCCGGTCCAAACCCACCGCCCAACCCATCCCCCAACCC
>NC_057717.1:87960079-87965059 GCF_004010195.1 Chiloscyllium plagiosum | reverse complement strand
TCCTGGAACATTAAGCTGCCAGTCCTGCCCACCCCTGAGCCATGTTTCTGTCATTGCTATGATATCCCAGTTCCATGTCCCTAACCATGCCCTATTTTGGGCGCTATTTCAGTCGAATAATCGATTATTCGGTTAATCGATTAAATGACGTTCCTCTGGGGCTGGGAGTTTTAAAGTCTGCTCCATGTTCAGGAGATTGCAGCAGCACACGTTGTGCGACACTCTGCCCTAACACAACCCCACACCCACTTCCCTCCTCCACCCTCGTCCAACCCCGCCCCCCCAACCTAGTCCAACCGACCCCCCAACCCGGTCCAACCCCGCCCCCAACCCAGTCCAACTCCGCCCCCAACCCAGGAACTATGAACCTGCACCCAAGGTCTCTGTTCAGTAACACTCCCCAGAACCTTACCATTAAGTGTATAAGTGCTGCACTGATTTAGCTTTCCAAAAGGCAGCACCTCACATTACCCATCTGCCTCACCTGAGCCCATTTGCCGATCTGATCAAGGTCCCATTGTACACTGAGTTAACCTTCTTCACTGTACTGGCATCCTCCTCCTCCTGAATAAAGACAGATATGATGAACTCACTTACCAATGGCCTCTGGCTTGACACACAGATTGCCCCCTTGATTCCTAATAAGCCCTTCTCTTCACTGGCTATTCTCTTCTCCTGGATAGCCTTGTTCAATATCTTGGCATTCTTCCGAATCTCACCCGCCAGCGTTTTCTCATACCCATCTTTTTGCTGCTAATTGCTTTCTCGAGTTTCCTGCTGCACCAACTCTTGAGCCATGAATTAATCTGCCCTAGTCTCTCTTTCTGTTCTCGCTACCAGGAGTAATCTTGAGGTTCTTACCTACTGCCTAGCTCTCTGAACTCTAAATGCAAGACCACATTCCTCATTCTACCTTTATCGTTGCTGCCAATGTGTACCACAATCTCTGTCTTAGCCCTTTCCCTCTCAGTGACATCCCTGATCCTGGTACCAGAGAGGCAACACACCATCCTGGAGTCATGTCTGCACCTGCAGAAGTACCTATCTGTCCCCTAACTAATGAATTCCCTACTGTTATCACTTGAGCTTTCTTCACCCTGTCCTCTTGGACTGTCTGCCCTTTGTGGTGCACTCCCTTGAGGTACCAGCACCCTCCTCAGCTTGCAAATGGAAAACTGATTTGTTCATTCCCCCCTTTCCTCCAGCTGTTATGTGACCACCCTTCTAAACGTGATATCCATACCGTCTCAGTCTCACGGATGATCCTGCAGTGTGTCCAGCCTCTGCTTGAGCTCTGAAACCCGGAGTTCACCTTTGTGCAGTAGGGAGCACTTCCTGCACACATGGTCAACCTGGATGCCTACTTATGACAGGACGCTCCTAATGCCCTAACCTGCCATTATTAAAGCTTCTTTAGTCTTGCCTAAACTTCCTTAGTTTTACTAGCTAATGTTATCCCTGAATAATTTTACACTTGTTAAAATAACTGCAGTTTATGAGGACGTTCTTTGGTAGTTTCCTTACCAGTCAGTCTGTTTGCTGCTTTCCTGTGACATTGCTCCGATTTTGTTTCCTCATTCAGAACCAATAGCTTGTATACTCGCAGCTCCATTCACCTCCCTCACAGGCTCAGATTCCTGGGCATATGGGCCCAAATTCTGGAACGTTTTATACTCGCCAGTCCATGCCTTCCCTGAAGGCTCTGACTCCCAGGTAAGGGGTCCCCATTCCCTGACTGTAAAGGTTTATACTCACTGCTCCATCCACCTCCCTGGCAGGCTCCCGCTCCCAAGTAAGTTACTGATGATCAGCAGTAGACTGATGGGTTTTTAATAGGTAGGATTGGATCTGTCCTGTTTTTTTGTGGACAGGACATATCTAGCCAACTTTCCAATGCATTGGCTAGATTCCAGTATGGTTTTGTTTTAGTGGCTGTTTGGGATCTGTTCTAATTGAGATTGGCTCATTCTGGAAGACATATCCTCAGGAACAGGAGCTAGATGGACATTGATATTCCAGAGTCGGGAGTGTGGTGCTGGGAAAGCACAGCCGGTCAGGCAGCATCAGAATTCCTGATGAAGGGCTTATGCCCGAAGCGTCGATTCTCCTGCTCCTCAGATGCTGCCTGACTTGCTGTGCTTTTCCAACACGACACTCTCGACTCTGATCTCCAGCATCTGCAGTGCTCACTTTCTCCTAATTGATATTCCAGACCCAGAGTACATTTTGTGCACTTGCTATTCTTGGTGCTCCTTTCAACTGGTGTTCAACATGAAGAAGGCAGGTAGGTTGTAACTAGCAGCAAGTTTCTGGGCTCAGGTTTGACATAATGTTTCAGGACTTCGTGGAGTCGAAAGTCAGTGTCAAGAAGTGCCAGAGTTGCTCGCTCCAGACTGTATACCACCGTACTGCTGCTTCTGGCAAGGATTTGTCGTGTCAGTGGGGCAGGACCTATTTAGGGATGGTGATCAATTGGAGATATCAGTGTTAGGTGTGATTCAGTGAGTATGGTAAGGTGAGGTTGCTGGTAGCATTAAAATCTGGGATAACTCTCTCAATTTTGGAACAAATTAAACTTGAGAGGGTGCAGAAGAGATTTACGAGGATGTTGCCGGGACTGGAAAGTTTGAGTTGTAGGGAGAGGCTGTTTTCCCCCTGGACCGTTGGACGCTGAGAGATGATCTAATAGAGGTTTATAAGATCGTGAGGGGCATGGGTAGGGTGAATAGCCAATGTCTTTTTCCTAGGGTGGGGGAGTCTCATAATAGAGGGTTAAGGTGAGAGGGGAAAGACTTAAAAGGGACCTGAGGGATAATGTTTTCATGCAGAGGGTGGTGTGTGTGTATGGAACAAGCTGCCAGAGGAAGTGATAGTGGCTGGTATAATTGTAACATTTAAAAGACACTGGATGAGTATATGAATAGGAAGGCTAAATGCTGGCAAGTGGCACTAGGTTAGATTGAGATATCAGATTGGCGTGGGCAAGTTGGACTGAAGGGTCTGTTTCTGTGCTGCATGACTCTAAGTCCCCCAATAGTATAAGCAAGTTTGACCTAGAGACAGTACGGACTGCAGATGCTGGAAGATGTGGAGCTGGAAAAGCACAGCAGGTCAGACAGCATCTGAGGAGCAGGGGAGTCAATGTTTTGGGCTGGAACTCTTCATCAGGGCCAGTCTGACCTGTCAGGTTTACCATTGACCTAAACACTGAAGGTGACAATGTCAGGTAGTCCATCCGGTTCTGTTCTTAATCTCCTGCAATCTGCAAGTAGCTTACTCAGCCATTTCAGAACCCAGTTAACAGCTAAGCAAGTTGCTGCGAGTCTGGAGCCAATCAAAACCAGAACGGGTAAAAAGGGCAGAGGACACTAATGAGTCACAGTAATTTTTAAAACAATCCAGCAGTTTTGTGACCATTGTTACTGGGTTCACCTCTTTCTTCCAGATTTATTAATTAATTGAATGGAACTTCCTTCAGCTGCTGTGGTGGGCTGCAAAGTTGTGCCAGTAGAGGATTACGATAATGTTGATGTGTGCTTCTGTATTTTAGTGTGTCCAAGTATAACTGTGTTAACGTAGGACAGAAGCAGAATTCCAGAAAGTGGAAATGGGCCTATTGGCATTGATTCATCTCCACACCAGGCAAATGATTCACATCCCATTCACCCAGCCCGGTCCTGTATCCATCATAATCCCTCTTGAATGTTGGCACAGTTTCTACCTTTGCCATCTATGGTGATCAGTGAATCCTAGCAACACAGTGCAAAAGACCTCATGCCCTGTGTTCTGTAGAATAGGTGCTTGTACATGTAGGAGGTGGAGAGGGAGAAGGACTATACGTGCGTGCTAATCTGGTGGCTATCCTTTGTGTGTAATCCTTTGGCTATAAATTCTGTGAGCATGATCATATTCTTCACAGCCCCCTGATGAAGGAGCAGCTCTCTGAAAGCTAGTAATTCCAAATAAACCTGTTGGACAATGACCTGGTGTTGTGAGATTTTTCACTTAATCTGTTTGTGTATTGTGGAGAGCTATGTTGTCTAGTGGTACCCTATAAGGAGTTGCTCAAGTCCAGTTAATCCAACCTGCTAGTGTTTCTTCCTTTTCCATTACTTGTCCTCTGTCTATGTTGAACATACACATTGAGAGTTGACATCCATGTGAAATTACAAATAAGAATGACTTTATTTTAACAATTATGTAGCAATTTCTTCTGAATCTTGTTCTATACTGAGTGATCAAATAAAATAAAGGCTTAAATGTTGCTTTTATGTCAAGGAGGAAGAAACTTTGTGATTTTTTTTAAATGAGCTCTTATTTTGCATTCCGGAGTGATATTCTCATATTAAAGCAGTTGATGTGGGGAAGGTTTTTCACAATCTGAGTATTGAGGAAAGTGAGATGCAGTGGCCCAGTTGTGTAATTGATGGTGAGCAGATAGTTCACTTACTGGACCCTGGGTCTCCCCTGTGTCGTTTCCTACTCAGTGCCAGGCTCCTGCTGTGGGATGCAGAGACTTCAGAGTGTGTGAATTCACCCATTTGCCTTTTGCCTGTCACTCAGCTCTTATGTTTCATTGCTGATTTCATTCCTGAATGAATTTAATTTATCCGTTAATAATTGTTTTATGTTTATGCCAGAGTTTTGGTACATTATGATTTATCCAATTTTCCTTTTCCTGATCCAGTTATAGTGATCACTCTAAGCCCTGCTCCTGCCCCATCCCAACGAGCAGGTACCAAATCTCTTATTTATCATATGCACCTACCTAAGTTTCTCTGTTCCCCTTTCTTGCTGGTTTATATATTGTCTCCATGATGTTGTGCATTCTGCATTCTCAAAATTCTCTTTCCTTGCTGCAGTTTTCTACATTTCTGTCTTTCCTATTCTCGTTTCTCTCTAGTGATTTTCAATGCTATCACTTTTGCTCTCCCTCACTTATTCTCTCTCTTTTTACTTTTATTCTATCTTTTCCTCTTA
>NC_057717.1:87918399-87960014 GCF_004010195.1 Chiloscyllium plagiosum | reverse complement strand
CACTCCCCCCCCCCCCCCGCTTTCCATGTCTCTCCCCTCTCTCCCTTTCTCATGCTCACTTTCCTTCTCTCTTGCTCTCATAAGACCATAAGATATAAGAGCAGAGTTTGGCTATTTAGCCCAATGAATCTGCTCTGCGTTTGGTCATGGCTGATATGTTTCACAACTCAGTTCTCTTAACTTCACCGTGTAACCCATGACTTAAATATGCTCAGTGCCTTGGCCTACACAGCCTTCTGAGGCAATGATTTTCACAGACTCACCATCCTGTGGCTGAAAAAATTCCTTCTCATCTCTCATCCCTTCAATCTGAAGCTGTGTCCTTAGGTCCTGGTCTCTCTCACTAGTGGAAGCACCATCTCCATGTCCATTCTAACCAAGCCTCTTGATATTTGGTAAGCGTCAATGAGATTCCCCACTCATCTTGCCCCAATTAAAATATTCTAAGCTTATATTCCTCCTACCAAAATGCATAACCCCTTGCTTGCCCACATTGTATCCCATCTTTGCCCACTCCCCCGCCCTGTCCAAATCCATCTGCAACCTCCCCACTTCTTCAATACTACCTGTCCCTCCACCTATTTTTGTGTTATCTGCAAATTTAGCAACAGTGCCCTCAGTTCCTTTGTTCAGATTGTTAATATATAATGTGAATAGTTTGGTCTGATGATGATCCCTGTGGAACTCCGCTAGTCACCAGCTGCCCTCTTGAAAAAAGTCTATTTTATCCCAACTCTCCGTTATCCCCCTCTCTCCTTCTCATTCCCTCCCTCTCATTCCCTCCCTCTCATTCCCTCCCTCTCATTCCCTCCCTCTCATTCTTTCTTTTCCTGTCATCCTGTTTTTTTGTTATTCCATTCTTTCATTCCTTCACTTTGTTTCTGTCTCTCTAATTACTGTTTCCCTCTTTAATTACCCACTTCCTCTTCCCTCTGCTCATTATCCTGATCATGTTATTTTACTCACTACTCAAGCATACACTGGAGAGACTGATCTCTGGCTGATGCATGCTCTTTTGTAGTTCTTAATGAAATGGCTGCTCTTGTGCATGACCACAGCATGCAGTCTTGGAACTTATCCTGTAGCATGACTGAGATAGAATGGCACGGTTATTTTTCTGTCCACACAATGCAAAGAGATGTACACGTGCAAATTTATGAATGGATCTTCTATTTTCTAGATGTAGCAGTTTTGGAAGCAAATCGATGAAATCATGGAGTGGACCAGTGATCATAATATTTTCTCAACTCTATCTAGCTTTGTGACTGGTTCCCATTGCTAAAGATTTTTATTGTGTTTCCCCCCCTAAACATTTTGTTTAGTTTATCAGTAAGTTAATGGCTCGTGTATTCTGTATTGATTACGAAATTATTTTTGCTTCCCCCCCTGCTAAAAGCAGTCTCTGTTTCGATGTGTTTCATGAACGTGTGTCAGTGTCGATGGGTGAGTACTTCTCTCACCTTGGTGTCAGAACGTTGTTCAGTTTCCAGCTCAGAGACTTGAAGCAAGCTCAAGGTGGGCACTTTAATGAGGGAGTGCCGCTCTGCCAGAAGTGCTGTCTTTCAGATGAAACATTAAACGGAGGCCTCATCTACCCTGTTGGTGGATGTGAACTATCCCATGGCACTAATGAAAGAAGAGCAGCACCATTTTCCCTTGTTCCCTGACAGATATTTGTCCCTGAATTGAAACAGATATTCACAAGCACTAGAAAATAGGAAAGCACTTCATAAATTTGCCTAGTATTGTTACAATTGCATATAATCTTCTTTTCAGATTTTACAGTACAGAGAATATTGGTGAAGATTTGGTTTGTATGTGTTTTATATTGTGAAACTCCTTCAACCTGCAGGCTGTGTAACCTAATCTCCCTCACTGTTATGGTCACCACCATCCTGTAGCTGCTGTTAAATACAAACATTGGAACACTTATCGAATCTTTGTGCTTATTGGATATAATGAACTGCCTTGGCATAGCTGGCTGCCTACCTAGGGAAATGTCAGGGGAGTGAAGAACTGATAAATGCTTAAACTCCACAAAGTCTTGTCCCTTATTTTAATATCCTGGCAGTTTCCAGACATTTGCTACAGATGCTAACAAGTTTTGGCTCGTTTATTTTAAATATTTCATGGCTTTGGGTTCCTTCTCAGTCCTAGAGTCATAGAGATTACAGCACTAGCCAGTGCTCTCCAAGATATTTTCCTGTCTCTCCTGAAGGAACTGATGATGGGCCTTGCTGACTGTGACTGCCAAGGTGACTGTGATAAGCTGGCCTAGCCTAGTGCTAGGGCACAACCTAATCCTCTTCCTCTACTCCCCCTCCCACCCAAACAACATTTCAACATGGGACACAGACCACAGGGGGGAGGGGGAAGAATGATCAGTAGCAGGAACCTTAGGAAGGCATGAAGTTGTGGGTTACAACAGTGAGGGATTGCTGCGGTGAGGGAAGCAATTGGGGTAAGGGGGTAGGGTAGAGTATGAGGAGGGAAGAGTGGTGCAGGACAAAACCGTTACAGAGGCGAGAAGGGATGGAATTTGGACAAACTTGCTGAGCTACCTTTTCTGGGTGCAAACCAACCAGCTCCTCACCCCTGCAGCAGCCCCATTGTTCCTGCTGCCCCTGCACTCCCTTTCACACTCAATTCTATTTCACTCTGCCTTTGTTTCCTTCTCTTAGCTTTCCCTCCCGCCTCGATCCCTCTCCTCCTCTCGCTCTCATGTTCTCTACCTCACAGTTTTCTCTTTTGCACTGTATCCCCCCAAGCCCTCCCTCCTCTCATCCTTTTCCCACGTGCACGTATGCTGTCTACCCTCTTCCATTCTTTGTGTCCTGCCCTCTGTCTCCTGCAGGTGTATGACCTCCTCTCACCTCTACATGCCCTCTTCTGCCCATCTATTTGCCTGCACACCTGCATGCGTTTTCTCTTTCTCCACCATGCATGTCTTCCCTTTATCACACGCATGCCCACCCTCAGTCCTCATGTCAGGATCTCTCCATCCCACTGCTCCATGCACAGCTTCCCTGCTCTTTACATTTGCTGTTGTGTTAAATCACTGTTTACTTACCAACTAGCCAGCTGGTACTCTGGAGGTGCTGAATTGACCAGGGTTTCTGTGGTCAGCCATGTTTGTGGTGTGGGGATGTTTGTATACCATGTAATAGTTGTGTTTCTTTACTTTCAGCTCTTCAGCTTCCTTTAGCAAATGATGCTGGCAGCCGGTCATCTTCATCAGAAACCTCACCACAGCATCACCCGGCCCCATCGCGCCCTAGGCACATGCTCAGCCTCCCTCAGCCTCAGTATCTGTTGCAGAAGAGCATGGAGAGGTAAGAAAAGACCTCCTTCACCATGTCATCTCCAGGATAGGCCCTTGTTGTATGCCTAAGTTGCAAGTGAGTTCATGATTTTGGGTTGTGACTGAAGAGTTAGTTCTGGCACCAGCATGGATGTCCACAGTACTGGAAGCTCATGGTGTTGTCCATGGTGGCTAGTGACTTCACTGTAGCCTTCCCTGGGGCAATACAAATGCTGGGAGGTTGGTCATCTAAACTGGCAGCATTTCATCCTTATCTAAACATAGCACAGCTTGAGCATAAATCCAAGAGAGTAACCACTATCATTGTCCCTCAAAGGAATGTAGCAGAGTATTCAGGTTATTTCACATCAGTTGAGCACAACATGAGGCTGATGTCAATAAAACGTAATCAATCAAGTGACCGGGTAATCCTGTTAGTGGTGTACACCAGAGAGGTAAGTTTGATCTCCAGAGACAGAGCACTTGGTTATGAGGATATGTCAGAAGTAACTCTTCAGTAATCCACGTATATGCTGGGACAGTGGGTTAATCTTGTTAAATCATGGAAATATACAGAAAGTTTGGATGAAGACAAGTTCAAAACTGATGTCAGGAAGCACTTCCTCACACAGTCACCAATTTCCTCTCGAAAGGATAATTGGAGTAAAACTTATGGAATTATTCTGAAATTATGGAAGGTGCTGTACAGGGGAAATTGAGGATTCCTACAGAAAAATGACATCCCTTAGCTGCATTTGAAAGCAAGGAAGTTCTGTTAAACCTGCACAAAACACTGGGTCAGCCTCAGCTGGAGTATTGCTTTTCATTGTGGGCAGCAGGCTTCAGGAAGAAAGGACAGCCGTTAGTAAGGGTGCAGAAACGATTGACAAACAACAGACCGAGGGAAGAGCAGTTTCCAAAATGGGTAAGTTGGAGATGCTGGACCTTGGAAAAGAGACGATTGGCTAGAGGTGGTCAAAATCAGAATGGGTCGAAAGTGAGGAGGTAGAAATTCACTGCTTCCGTTAGTGAAGGATTGGGATGAGATGGCAGAGATTAAAGCAAAAGAAGTAAGAGTGACATAAAGAAAAGCCTTTGCATGGAGTACGTGGTTAGCATCTGGAATGTAATGTGGTAGAAGCAGGGTTTATGGATGCAGGGAATTGGATAATTGTCTGAATAGCCGTAGGTACACTGATTGTTCAGAGGGTCAGCACAGACATAATGAGCTGATTGGCCTCCACGTGTGCTGTGATTCCATGATTCTTTGACCTTGGTGTTGAGTGGACAACAGGGAACCTGTGAATGTGGTGTATCTGGATTTCCAGAAGGCATTTGATAAGGTGCCGCACAAAAGGCTTTGCATAAGATTGAGGTGCATGACATTATGGATATGTGTTAGAATGGATATAGATTGATAAGCTAACAAACCAGAGAGTGGGGATAAATGGGTGTTTTTCTGGTTGGCAGTCAGTGGCTGGTGGTGTGCCTCAGGGATCGGTATTGGGACTGCAATTGTTTCCAATGTACAGAATAAATTTGGAATTGGGGAACAGGTGTCATGTGTCAGAATTCACAGGTGACACTAAAGTGAGTGGAAGAGGACACTGAAAGCCTGCTGAGGGACAGAGATAGATTAAGTGAGTGGACAAGGGTCGGGCAGACGGTCATCCATCTTGGTAGGAACAACAGCAAAATGGACTATTATTAAATGGTGAAATGTTGGGTATCCTTGTGCATGAATCACAAAAAGTTGGTTTGCAGGTAAGTAAGAAGGCAAATGGAATATTGTCCATCTTTGCTAGAGGGATGGAGTTTAAAAACAGGGAGGTTATGCTACAATTGTATAGGCTGCTTGTGAGACCAAACCCAGAGTATCCAATTTCGGTCTCCTTACTTGAGAGAGGACATACTGGCACTGGGTGGGGTGCAGAGGGGGTTCGCTAGGTTGGTTCCACAGCTGACAGGGTTGGCTTCTGAGGAGAGATTGATTAGACTGGGACTAGACTCACTGGAATTTAGAAGGATGAGGGGCAATCTTTTAGAAACATTAAATTAGGAAGGGAGCAGATAAGATAGAAACAGGGAGGTTGTTTCCTCTGGTGGGTGAAGCTAGAACTAGGGGGTATCACCTCAAAATAAGGGGGGAACAGATTTAGGGCTGAGTTGAGCAGGAACCTCTTCACCCGAAGGGTTTGTGAATCTGTGGAAGTGGTGTAATAGCCGTTGGGGCTACCTCGATGTATGTTTTTGAGGCAAAGAGAGATGTTTGAAGAGTAAAGGAATTAAGAGTTCTGGTGAGTGGGTGGATAAGTGGGGCAGAGGTCACAAAACAATCTTGTTAAAGGGTGGAGCAGGCCCAAGGAGCCAGGCGGCCTACTCCTGCTCCTCCTCCTTAGGTTCTTATATCTGTTGAGTAAAGCTGAATTTGACATTTATTTCATAAGATGTTTTTGTCGCACATGTTTGGGGTGAAATGCTGTGTGTGTTAGGATGGGTGGTTTGCACTTGCTTTCTGAGCAAAGAGCCTGATGTTTGTCATTTAATTTGAGTTTTCCAGATTTCTCAGTGTGCGTACCTATCTTGTTTCTGTTCACAGTATAGAGATTGAGCAAAAGCTGCAGGAGATAATGAAACAGACGGGGTATCTGACAATAGGAGGGCAGGTAAGTTACACTGCTACCTGTGCTTCGTGCTTATCCCTGGGATGGATAACACATGACAGATTTAACATGTCAGTCCTTCATTTTACCAAAACAATACAGCCCCAGTGTACTCTCAGAGCTGTTGCAGCCTGTGGAGAAAGCAGTAGCAACAGGATTAGGCCATTAACCCCTCTGAGTCTGTTCTGCCATTGTGTTTAATGATTTCCACTTCCGTTTCTGAAGAACTTCTTGACATCACCCTGACTGTGCCAGCTGTAATTACCTTCACTGACAAAGAGTCTGTATCCTGTTCAATCTGAGCAGTGTGGAAACTATACTGTCATGTTAACCTGGACTGCATCTAAAATATCTTTCAAGGTGTTAATAATGGGAATTGTTTTTTCCCAATTCATTCGCATGAGCTTAGCTGACTGGGCCAGTGGTAATTACTCACCCATATATGCTGTTGTGAAGGAGATTGTGAGCTGCCAAAATGGTGAGTGGCTCGGAGGGGAGCTTGCAGGTGGTGGGGATGCTGTGTCAGAAGTCTGAGTGAACTTCTGTAGTGCATCTTTAGATAGTGCATCCTGCTCCTACCAAGTGTGGTGGTGGAGAGAGTGAATGTTTGTGGTACCAAGCCCATTGAGAATGTTAAATGTTTCAGTAAGTCTTCTGTCATTCCTCTGAACTCTAATGAATACATGTCCTGCATACTCAACCTCTCCTCAATGGAAAATCCCTCCACATTCAGGATTAATTTACTAAACCTTCTCTGGACTGCCTCCAACGCCTGTGTACATTCTCTGAGGCAAAGGCATCGAAACTGTTCACAATATTTCGGCTTTGGTGTGACCAGTGCCTTGTTTAGTTGCAACAAGACCTCCCTGCTTTCCATCACCAAGAGTGGCTCGGCAGCAGGACTACTGACTGAGCTGGTCGGGTCCTCAAGGACATCGCCGCTAGACTGGGTCTGCAGCAGGTGGGGAGGGAACCAACAAGAGGGAAAAACATCCCTGACCTCACCCTTACCAACTGAGGTCTGAGCATCCATTAGGCACTCTGTGGACTATCAACAATGGCCTCAACAGCAGAAGAACTGTACTCCAACATAATCTGCAACTTCCTGGCCTGGCATATCCTTCACTTAGCTATTACCATCAAGCCAGGGGATCAACCCTGGTTTAATGGGGAGTGCTGGAGGGCATGCCTGGAGCAACATGGTGAAGCTACACAACAGCACCATAGTAGCATCAAGCAGCATAAGCAACAAGTGAAGGATAGAGCTAAGGCCACAGCCAACAGATCAGATCCAGGCTCTGCAGACCTGCCTGATCCAGTTGTGAAAAGTGTGGGCAATTAAACAACTCAACTATCCCTGTCGTCAGTGATGGAAGAGGCCAGCATATCAGTGGAGAAGCAAATGCAAAAGCAGCCGCAGAAGTGCCGGGTGGATGATCACCCAGTGGTCCCCAGCATCACAGCTGTCAGTCTTCAGCCAGTTTGCTTCACTCCACGTGATCAAAAGAAATGACTGGAGGCACTGAATGCTATAGGAAAGGCTATGGGCCCCAAGTGCATTCTGGCAATAGTACTGAAGACTTGTGGTCCAGGACATGCCACTCCCCGAGCCAAGCTGTCCCAGCATGGCTCTTACACTGGCATCTATCCAGCAGTGTGGAAGATTGCCCAGAACTATCCTGTACACAAAAAGCTGGGCAACTTCTATGATTCTAACAAATCCTAACTGGCTCATCACCACCCTATCAATCTTACTGTCAATCATTGTAAAGTAATGGAAGTTGTCATCAGCAGTGCTTTTAAACTACAATAACCTGCTCACTGACACCCCGTTTGGGTTCTGCCAAGGCCAGTCAGATCCTGACCTCATTATAATCTTGGTTGAAGTATGGACCAAAGAGCTGAATTTGAGAGGTGAGGTGAAATGAGAGTGACCATCCTTGACATCCAGACCTCATTTGACCAAGTATGGTATCAAGGAGTCCTATTAATGGGAATCCAGGCAAGCTGGTTGACTGAAGTCCTACCGAGCAGACAAGACGGTGGTTGTAGGTGTTGGAAGTCAGTCATCCTGGATGCAGGCCATCTCTGCAGGAGTTCCTCAGGATGGTGTCCTCTGCCCAACCATCTTCAGCTGCTTCAAAAACAGAAATTGCTGGAAATGCTCAGCAGGTTTAGCAGCATCTGTGGAGAGAAATCAAAGTGAACCCTTCTTCAGATCTCTGCTGCCAGACCTGCTGAGCTTTTCCAGCAATTTCTGTTTTTATTTCTGATTGACAGCATCTATAGTTCTTTCTGTTTTTAATCTTCAGCTGTTTCATCAACCCCCCCTGCCCTCTGGGAAAGGAGGGCTTGAGTTAGAAAAGTAGGCTGGGACTTTCTTCACTGGAGCCTTGGAGGTTGAGAGTGACCTCAGAGGTTTATAAAATCATGCGGGGTATCGATAAGGTGAATAGCAAAGGTCTTTTGTCCAGGGTGTTGTCATTCAAAACTAGGGGGAATTCTTTTTTAAGGTGAGAGGAGAACGTTTTAAAAAGGACATGACTGACAACCTTTTTACACGTGTGGCTTGAACTGCCAGGGTGGGTGCAGGTACAGTTAGAACATTGAAAAGACATTTGGGTAAGTACATGAATAGGAAAGGTTTGGAGGGATATGGGACAAATGCTGGCAGTTTGGGAACATGGTCAGAATGGATGGTTTGGACCAAATGGTCTGATTCAATGCTATAGGACTCTGTATGGTCAGAAATGGGGATATTTGCCAATGTTCATCCCTATTTACAATTCCTCAGGCACCGAAGCAGTTGACATTAAAATGCAGCAAGACCTGACTGATAACGGTTAGTTTAAGGCACTGCACTATGGTGATGTCCTGTCGACAAGGTGACTTACACACAACCACAACCAGCTTCCTTTCTGCTTGGCTGTACTCCAACCACAGGAGAGTGCTATCACACTCTTCCCCCCCCCCCACCCTTCCCCACCCCACCCCACCCCGGCCTGGCCTAGCCCAGCCCAGCCCAAATCCCCAGCCTTGTTCATTTTTGTCCATGTTTGATATGATTTGATGTCGGAGCTGAAACTGAGGCCTCACAGGACGACTCCCTCCCACCAGTATATTATCCCTCCAGCTCTGCTGGTTCTGTCCTGCTGGTGGGCCTCAATGATATGGTGATGGTGTTGTCTGTGACCTTGTCTATAAGGTCTGATTCCATGGTTATGACTGTTTCAGGCTGCTGCTTGACGGGTCTGTGAGACAGCTCTTCCAGTTTTGGAACTGACCCCAAAGAGTTGGTAAGGAGGGCTTTGCAGGGTCAGGCTCATCCAGCCCGCACTTCTGGCTGAAGGTTTCTGCGGATGCTTTTGCATTTGCTTCTCCATTGATGTGCTGGGTTCTTCCATCATTGATGACAGGGATGTTTGTGGAGCCGCCTCCTCCAGTGAGTTGTTTAATTGCCCACCACCATTCATGACTGGATGTGGAAAGGGCTTCGTCGCAGTTATGACTTCTCGTGCCTCGGCCAATACACGGTGGGTTGGCAGATTTCATTCTCCTTTTGAGACTTTTTGCCAGTTGATGCAGCTGAATGGTCAGTTCGCCTATATCAAGAGGACAGTTATGAGTCAGCCACAATGGTAAAAAGATGATGGAGGCAGGTACATCCACAATATTTACGAAGCACCTGGATGATGGCTTAAAATACTGGGGCATAGTGACAGAGTCATAGAGATGTACAGCATGGAAACAGACCCTTCAGTCCAACCCGTCTATGCCAACCAGATGTCCCAACCCAATCTAGTCCCACCTGCCAGCACCCAGCCCATATCCCAACAAACCCTTCCTATTCATATACCCATCCAAATGCCTCTTAAATGTTGCAATTGTACCAGCCTCCACCACTTCCTCTGGCAGCTATGGACCAATGACAAGTAAATGGGATTAGTCTAGTTTGATGTATATTGGTGAGCATCGACATGGTGGGCTGAAGAGTGTGTGTGTGTGTGTGTCACACACACGCCTCACCACATAAGGACAATAGTTTTCCTTGCCTTAAACAACCAGTTTTAATGACAGGTGACAATGGTTAGCACAGCTGGCTCACAGTGCCAAGGATCCAGATTCAATTCTAGCCTTAGATGTCAGTCTGTGTGGGGTTTGCACGTTCTCCCCATGTCTGGTTGGGTTTCTGCCCAGTGCTTTGGTTTCCTCCCACACTCCAAAGATGTGGACATTAGGTGAGCTGACTGTGCCAAATTGCTCTGTCGTGTCCATGGATATGCAGGGTGGGTGGATTAATCATGGTAAATGTGGGGTTATGAGGTTAGGGTGTGGGGATGCTTTTCACAGGGTTGGTGCAGATTTGTTGGACTGCTTGGCCACTTTCCGCACTGTAGAGATTCTATGATACAATGACAGTGGTTTCACAGTCATCAGACTTTTAGTTACAGGCGCCATCTGTCATTGTGGAATCTAAGCCCAGGTCCCCAGAACATTGCCCGAGTCACTAGGTTACCAGCCCAGCAGGAGCACCATGATGCCATTGCTTCCTTAACTCTGGGCACCTGTACTGGAATCACGCTGAGGTTGGCATTCAGAGCACCAGGTGCCAGTGCTAGATTTGACATTGGGAGAGGAGAGATTGCTACCTGGAGAGCTATGAGCCAATGCTAGAATTGGCACTAGGACATCTGGAGATTCCTGATAAAGGGCTTTTGCCCGAAATGTCGACTCCCCTGCTCCTCGGATGTTGCCTGACCTGCTGTGCTTTTCCAGCACTACTCTAATCTTGACCAGGAGATCTGAGTCCAAGTCCTCAAATTAGCACCTGGAGGGTCGGATACCAGTGCTGGAATTGAACTGGGAATGTTGGGATTGGCACCTGGAGGGTCAGATACCAGTGCTGGCATTGAACTGGGAATGTTGGGATTGGCACCTGGAAGGTCAGATACCAGTGCTGGGATTGAACTGGGAATGTTGGGATTGGCACCTGGAGGGTCAGATACCAGTGCTGGCATTGAACTGGGAATGTTGGGATTGGCTCCTGGAGGGTCGGGTACCAGTGCTGGCATTGAACTGGGAATGTTGGGATTGGCACCTGGAGGGTCAGATACCAGTGCTGGGATTGAACTGGGAATGTTGGGATTGGCTCCTGGAGATCTAGGATTGTCACTTGGAGAGTTTAGTGCCAGTGCTGGGATTGGCACTGGGAATGACAGTATTAGTACCTGGAGATCTGATACTGGTTTTGGGATTATTGGGGAGAATTGGGTGCCAGTTCTTAGATTGGTAAACAGCTCACCCATGGCCAGTGTTAAGATTGGCTCTGGGACTACTAGGATTTGCACTGAGAGCGCTGCGTACCAGTGCTGGGATTGGCAGTGGGTGGATGCTGACTATCACTGCTGGGATTGGCCTGGGAATGGGCTGGCTTCCAGTGTTGAAATCAAATCTGCAGGTATTCCCTGCCAGTGCAGGAGGGTGAAAATGCAATGTTTTCTTTTCACATTACAAATATGCAGTTATGTTATTTGATAGAAATGTTTATACTCTGGTAAATCAGTGAGCTGTCCTTGTATCTCCACACTGTTGATTTGTACACCGTCAGCTCTGCAGAGAAGTGTAATGTCATGTGATTTCTAATACAATGATGGGGTGTTGTGGTTTGGGTTACAGCAACCATCGCATGGTCACTTCTACTTTGTGTCTTAATACCAGAGATATCAAGCTGAAATCAGTGACCTGGAAAATTTGGGCGAGATTGGCAGTGGCACATGTGGGCAGGTCTGGAAAATGAGGTTCAAGAAATCAGGACACATCATTGCCGTGAAGGTAAGTAAGGCACAGCCAAGCAGATTAAATGCGGGTCTGTGTTTAGTCTGAACTGGTTATTGCTCTGATTGAAGAAAACATTTTTGTATGACTTTTTTTTAAAAGAATGTCAGCATTTTCCAACTGAAATTGGTGCTGTAACAAAGCTTATCATTTACTGATGGCCGTGTGAGAATGTTATCTTGTATCTCTTGAAAAACATAGAGTATTCTTCTGAATCTATTTTGATTTGGAGGTGCTGGTGTTGGACTGGGGTGGACTAGCTTTCAGAGCACTGCCTCTTCACCTGATGAAGGAACAGCGTTCGGAAAGCTAGTGCTTTCAAATAAACCTGTTGGACTATAACCTGGTGTTGTGGGAGTTTTAACTTTGAACCTATTTTGGGCTGCATTGTAGTTTATTGAAATTACTGGTTTTTACCAATCTGCTGGTTTAAGTGTACCAGGGCTCACTGCTTTGTTATGTTATCAAAAAATGGCAAAACACAAAGTAGCCATTCAGTCCTCCTGCTGCCTGTTTGATAGAGGTATTCAGTTAATACCAAACCACTGCACTTTCATAATCCTGTAAATATTTCAATTGATTATTCAATTCTTTTTTGGTGTTCCCGCTGAATCTGCTCTCCCCCCACCTTTTAGACAGTCTGCGGCAAATCGTCACAGCTCTCTGCCTAAAAATAAGTCATGTTGCCGTAGTTCTACACGATCAAAGGGTTGCTATCTCCTGAGGGAGATACAACTGGTGGTGAGTTTGACCTGAGGGTCACTGTGCCTCAGGCGAGAGGTGAGGTTGAGAAGGTGGGGTAGACGCAGCCACTGTGGGAATTGAACCCGTGTTGTTGGCGGTACTCCTCTCACAAACCAGCTCACTGACCACCAATAATAACACGCATGTTGCTATGTTTGTATTGAGAGTAGGAACAGCTTGCCTGGCCCCTCAAGCCCGCTGCATTGTGGAATAAGATTGCGGCTGATCTGCATTCAGATCTGCAAGTCTCCACTCCTGCCACCACTCGAGAACCTCTTCCTCCCACCCCCTTCTCCACATGCTTAACAAGAATCTGTTTAGCTCTGCCTGAAAAATATTCACTGGCGATGAGAGCATTTATTGCCCCATCCCTAACTGACCTGGAACAAAGTGGCTTGCTCAGCATCTCAGTGGGCAGCTAAGACTCAGCCGCATTGTTGTGGATCTGGAGAGCCACTTGTAGGCCAGATCAGGTGAAGATGGCGGATTTCCTCCCCCGAATGGTATTAGTGAATCAGATGGGTTTTATAACAATTGGCAGTGGTTGCAAAGTCTCCTTTAGTCGAGCTTTTACATTAGATTAGATTAGATTACTTACAGTGTGGAAACAGGCCCTTCGGCCTAAAAAGTCCATACCGACCCGCTGAAGCGCAACTCACCCAGACCCATTCCCCTGCATTTACCCCTTCACCTAACACTACGGGCAATTTAGCACGGCCAATTCACCTAACCTGCACATTTTTTGGACTGTGGGAGGAAACCGGAGCACCCGGAGGAAACCCACGCAGACACTGGGAGAATGTGCAAACTCCACACAGTCAGTCGCCTGAGGCAGGAATTGAACCTGGGTCTCTGGCGCTGTGAGGCAGCAGTGCTAACCACTGTGCCACCGTGCCGCCCATTTAATTCCAGGTTTCTCTTGAAATCTGATGTGACCACTTGTTACAGCTGGATAGAATAGATAGGGAGAAGCTGTTCCTGCTTGGAAAATAAAGGGCAAGTGGACATATGTTTAAAGCAATGTACCCGTGGAAACATGGGTGACATAAGGAAAACTCCTTTCACACCGTGATTAGTTAAAGTATGGAATGCATTGCCTGGAAACGTCGAGGCAAATTCAGTTGAGGCATTCAAGAGGGCAAGGGATGGTTTCTTGGATTGTGCAGGGATATGGGGAAAAGGCAGAATTAGTGGTCCCAGAGCTGGAGGTGATACAATGGGCTGAATGGCTTCCTTGTGCACTGTAACAGTTCTGGGATTAGGGTTTCAACTCACGTCTCTGCAGTATTTGAAGCTGGAGTTGTGGATAACTTGTCCAGTGATTGTGACTACACAGCTGCTTCCACGTGTGTGACGCAGTGTTATACCTGCATTGTGCTGGAGGATACTTAATGTTCTTCCATTTTGTTCTGGTGGTTCTGACTGAGTTTGATGCCGAGCGGGAAGATAAAAAGCACACGTACTTGATATTTGATGTTTTGTTTTATTTACAGCAAATGCGTCGCTCAGGTAATAAGGAGGAAAACAAACGAATCCTCATGGACTTGGATGTGGTGCTGAAAAGTCACGACTGCCCTTACATTGTGCAATGTTACGGCACCTTCATTACCAACGTAAGCCCATTCTCAGTTTGCCTTTCTCTTTAGGGCACAATTCCCAGCAGTATGGCCAAAAAAGGGCAGTGCATGCCAGCTGATGTTCTTCAGTCTCCCAGCTCAGTTTTACTTGGCAGGGGAAATTGAGGAGCTTCAGCCCTCCTGCTGATAGGGAGTGTGGGTCATCTAGGGCCACCAGCTGTCATGCACTGGAACTCACTTCTCGAGGAGAAAGTGAGGACTGCAGATGCTGGAGATCAGAGCTGAAAAATGTGTTGCTGGAAAAGCGCAGCAGGTCAGGCAGCATCCAAGGAGCAGGAGAATCGACGTTTCGGGCATAAACCCTTCTTCAGGAATCCTGAAGTTTCCTGGAGAAGGGCTCATGCCCGAAACGTCGATTCTCCTGCTCCTTAGATGCTGCCTGACCTGCTGCGCTTTTCCAGCAACACATTTTTCAACTCCCTTCTCGAGGCTTGGGAATTAATTACCCGTCCACCCTCCATGCTGGCTGTGACGTATAGTCAGCAGACCATCGTGTGCCAACTGCAGCATGAAAAGCTGCTGATCAGCTATATTAGAATCTAATCTGCACCATCAGCCAGCAAATTTCGATCATGGTGAATATGATTTAATTGGAATATGCCCTGTAAGTAATCATCCGTCACATTGTGAGCATTTTACTATGAAACACTGCAAGCAAGCATATAAATTGATCGATATTCAGGTTTTATCCCTGTGTACTGTGATCTAGGGAGACCACTTGCTGAGCATTTGTGAGAAAACTTTTGAGAAGTTTGTCCGAGAGGTGCTGTCATGTTGCAGTGCTGAGGACTCCACCATCTGAAATTACAATCATGAAAGTATGAATTAGAGATAGAATTAGGTCATCTGGCCCGTTAAATACGTATTGCTGAAAATGTGTTGCTGGAAAACCGCAGCAGGTCAGGCAGCATCCAAGGAGCAGGAGAATCGACGTTTGGATGCTGCCTGACCTGCTGCGCTTTTCCAGCAACACATTTTCAGCTCTGATCTCCAGCATCTGCAGCCCTCACTTTCTCCTTTAAATATGTATTGCCTTTCAAAAGTCATGGATGATCCATTTGTGTTCTGAATTGTACATTCTCGTGTCTCCTCAATTGTGGTTTTGGTTCCTTTGCCTCCCAAACATCCCTCTACTTTTGCCTTAAAAATATTCACGATCCGCCTGCATCACCTTCGACGCACAACCCTAGAGCAAAAATTCAACCTTTCCTCTATCGTAAAAGAGTAATCTGTAATTTTAAAAATTTGTGCTTAGTCTGAAGTCACCCTCCAGAATGAAAGTACAAATAAAAATCCTTTCCATTTCTCCCCTTGCCAAGAGCACTCAGGATTTGATCAACTTCAATTCGATTACCTCTTACTCTATTGAACTCCAATGAGGACAAGCCCAGTCTGCCTCACCTTTCCTCTTAAGACAGCACACTCATTCCAGATATCAGTCTCCTCTGAACCTACCTCCAATGCATTTCCTTCCCTAAATAAGGAGATCAAAATTGCACTTAGTGTTCGAGATTTGCAGAGGCTCCAGGGTCTGACAACATTCCAGCAATAATACTGAAGATTTGCGCTCCAGAACTTGCCACTCCCCTGGCCAAGCTGTTCCAGTACAGTTACAACACTGGTATCTACCCGACAACATGGAAAATCGTGTAAGTATGTCAGTGCACAGAAAGCAGGACAAATCCAACCCAGCCAATTACTGCCCCATCAGTCTACTCTCCATCAGGAAAGTGACAGAAGGGGACATCAACAGCACTATCAAGCAGCACCTGCTCAGCAATAGCCTGCTCAGTGACACACAGTTTGGGCTCCCCCAAGGTCACTCAGCTCCTGACCTCATCACAGCCTTGGGTCAAACATGGACAAAAGAGCTGAATTCCTGAGGGGAGGGAAGAGGGACAGCTCTTGACATCAAGGCTGCATTCGACTGAGTGTGGCATCAAGGAGCCCTCATGAAACTGGAATCAGTGGGTATCAGGGCAAACTCCCCGCTGGTTAGAGTCATACCTGGCACAGAGGAAAGTCATGTTGGAGGTCATTCCTCTCAGCTCCAGGACATCTCTGCAGGAGTTTGTCAGGATATGGTGTCCGTGACGTAAGAATCTTCAGCTGTCTTATCAAAGACCTTTCCTCCGTCATCAGGTCAGAAGTAGAGATGTTTGCCATTGATTGCACAATATTCAGCACCATTTGCAACATCTCAGATACTGAAGCAATTCATGTCTAAATGCAACAAGGTGTGGACAATGTCCTGGCTTGGGCTGAACAGTGACAAGTAACACTTGAGCCACACAAATGCTAGGCAATGACCATCTCCAGTAAAAGGCAATACACCTACCTGCCCTTGGCATTCAGTTACTGTCACTGAATTGCTCACTGTTAACATCCTTGGGGTTACCATTGACCAGAAACTGAACTGGACTCACCGTGTAAATACATGGCTGCAACAGCAGTTCAGAAGCTAGGAGTACTGCAGCAAGTAACTCTCTGACTGGCCAAAGCCTGTCCATCATCTACAAGGTACAAGTCAAGAGTGTGATGGAATGCTCCCATTTGCCTGGATGGGGGCAGCTGCAGCAATACACAAGAACCTTGACACCATCCTGGACAAAGCAGCCTGTTAACAAGCATTCACTCCCTCCACCACAATGCTCAGTAGCAGTAATCTACAGCATCTATAGAAATTTACCAAAACCCATTAGACAGCACCTCCCTAATCCATAATCACTTCCATCTGGAAAGACAAGGACAGCAGATATATGGGAACACCACCACCTGCAATTTCCCCTCCAAGCCCCTCACCATCCTGCCTTGGAAATATATCGCCATTCCTTCACAGTCGCTGGGTGAACATCTTGGAATTCCGTCCCTAACGGCATGCGGGTCTACATGGACTTCAACGGCTCAAAAAGGCAACTCACCATCACTTCCTCACGTTAGCCAGTGATATCCACATCCCAGAAATGAATAACAAAGCAAGCTCAGCAAGTCTGGCAGTATCTGGGGAAAGAAACAGAGTCAACCTTTCAAATCCAAAGTGATTTATTTTTTGCAACTAACAGAAATGTAGGGAGACAATACTGGCTTAGTGGTACAACTTTGTGGTGAGTAGAGGAGCAAAGGGACCTTAGGGTGCATAATGTGACCAGGCCAGTTGAAACAGTTGTTGATAAGGTTTATAGGATCCTTGGGCATAGAGTATAAAAGCAATGCTAGACCTCTACAACTTGTTAGTTAGACCACGTTTGGAGTATTGTATTCAGTTCTGGATACCTTATTTAATGTTAGTGTCCTGGAGAGAGTTCAAAGGAGATTTATTAGAAGTGATACCAGGAATGAAGGATTTTCGATACAAAGAGAGATGAAAGAAATTGGGGTTATTCTGCTTGGAGTAGAGAAGATTAAGGGGTGATCTTATTGATGTGTTCAAAATTATGAACAGGTTTGACAGGGTTAGAAATGACAAGAGACTCCGAGTGAAATGAGGAGAGAAGTCTTTAGTCAGAGTTGTTTGGATTTGAAACACCCAGCCTGAGAGAGTGGTGGAGGCAGAGGTTTACAAAGAGAGCTGAGAGATGTTACAAGTGATAAATGCAGAGGGCTACAGAGAGTGGCCTGGAGAATGGGGTGAGCAGGACGGCACTGTCAGGAGCTGGTACAGACGTGATGGGTGGAGTAGCTTCCGCTACTGGGAACCCCTTATTACAATGTCTCGTTTCCCACATTGTGACTGTGGTTATGCTTTAAAAGTAACTATTTAATGGTCAAGCACTTTGGGCTGTTCTTGAAAGGTTCTATTTAAATATAAGTCTTAGTTTTCTTTTAACATTACCCTCTATTCCTTCTCCTTTTTGTGTTTAATGTCCTGCCTGTAAAAACAGTAATGCTATTTGAATCAACTACTCCTTAGAAAAAGCAACTTCTATATTCTGACCACCCTCCCAGTATGTTTCTCCTCAATTCTTTCTGAATTTCTTAGTTCACCTCCTAGATGCGTGGCTCCTAGTTTAGGCATCCTCCCACAAACGGAAGGAGACAGTGAGGGCCGCAGATGCTGGAGATCAGAGTGGAGAGTGTGGTGCTGGGAAAGCACAGCAGGTCAGGCAACATCAGGAGCAGGAGAATTGACGTTTTAGGCATAAGCCCTTCATCAGGAATCAGGCCTGTGGGCCGGGGGCTGAGAGATAAATGGGATGGGGATGGGATTTGGGGGAGGTAGCTGAGAAAGCGATAGGTGGATGAAGGTGAGGGGGGAATGATGGACGGGTCCGGAGGGCTGATTGCTTTCTCAGCTACCTCCCCTCAATTCACCCTCCCCTCCCATTTATCTCTCAGCCCCGGCCCACAAGCCTCATTCCTGATGAATGGCTTATGCCCGAAACATTGATTCTCCTGCTCCTCGGATGCTGCCTGACCTGCTGGGCTTTTCCAGCTCCACACTCTCGATTCCTACAAATGGAAACATGTTTTCAATTTCTAGCAATCAAACCCTGACATAATTGTAAAAATCTTTTTGTTACTATTCCATGGGGCATGGGTAAAGCTGGTGAGGTTGACATGTGTTGTTCATCTCTAATTACCCTTGGCACTTCCTTGAACTATTGCAGTCCGTCTGGGTGGGACATGTGGATTAGAATGTGCTATGGACCTGGCCATGTCCACTCAAAATATTTGAAGAAGGTAGGCAAGACCCTAACTTTATCCTATTTTAAAGGGAGATGTGTAGTACATGTTCCAGATATGATACGTATGGTCAATATTAAGTAAAACACAATTTATTTAAACACAATTGTTGAAAAACAAACAACAGAAAGAGGAATTTAGAATAACTTAACTATTGGAAAACTTCACTGAGTAATAGGTACAGTACTCATTACTAATTAACTGTTCCAATAGAATACATCCCATAAACACAGGAGGCACAGTGGCTCAGTGGTTAGCACTGCTGCCTCACAGTGGCAGGAACCTGGGTTCGATTCCAGTCTCAGGCGACTGCCTGTGTGGAGATTGCACATTCTCCCCGTGTCTGTGTGGGTTTCCTCTGGGTGCTCCGGTTTCCTCCCACAGTCCAAAGATGTTCAGGTTAGGTGAATTGGCCATGCTAAATTACCCGTAGTGTTAAGGGATGTGTAGGTTAGGCGCATTAGCTGGGGTAAATAAACAATAATAGGGTAGGGGAATTGGTCTGGGTGAATTGCTCTTCGGAGAGTCAGTGTGGACGTGTTGGGCCGAAGGGCCTGTTTTCACACTATAGGGATTCTATAAACACATCCTCTGGCAAAAAGGTAAATTCAGGCACCAATTCTAACATGCAGTTCTCCAGTTCAGGAGGAAACAACATCGAGAGATTTCAGAGAAAGTAGCAGTGAGGAATGATTCACTGAATCCTCAAACTGTTCTGGGACCCCAAACAGCTTCTGACTGCTAAAGCTAGAGAAAAACTAGAAAGCCTGATCTGAGAGAACTGGCCACTTCAAGCTGCTCCCGTTGCTGCAATGTTTATAAAAAAGCCCAAAGGTCTCCTAAGTTAGTTAGTTAAGCCATTTTCAGTAGCTAGTGCGGCGCCTCTGCCTTTACTACGTGTCTTCAAATAAAAACCGGAAGGAAATTGAGAGCAACCTCACACCTCCCCTCCTCCCCCCCCCCACCTCCTCCCGCCAAACACACGGAACCATTAATCTCCAAAGATGGCTTCACTTTAAGTAAAAACCCTTAGTCTTCCTTTATTAGTGCACGTCTAGCAAGTACATTACATTGACTCAGAGCATGCAAACGTTCACAACCACATTCTATTTCAGTTTGTTTATTCCCACCACCGAACGCCTCCACCATCCTTTATCAAAGTCATGACAATGTGTCGACAATTACGTTTTCTTGTCCTGTCACGTGTATAATTTTCAAATTGAACGGCTGCAGTAATAAGCTGCATCTGAACATTCTGGAAGGTTTGTACGTAAATGTCTCCAAAAACGTTATTGGGTTACGATCAGAATATGCAACTGTCTCGGAAACAGTACTGGCAACATAAATATTGAAATGTTGTAATGCCAACACCAAGCTCACAGCTTCTTCTCAGTCATGGAATACATCTGTTGATGAGTATTCAAGTTTCTGGAGAAATACCCAATAGGTCTTTCTATCTTCTTGTTGTCTTGTTGTAAGGACACAGCACTAACACCCACATCACTCACCTAGAATGGCTTTGGGTAATTAGGTGTGGCTAACACTGGGGCAGTGGCTAACACAGCTTTCAGGCTATCCAATGCCATCTGACAGTTCGCCATCCAGTGAATCCTTCTGCATTTCTTCAATAAGTCAGTCATTGGAGCAACCGCATTGCTAAACCTCAGTACAGACTTCCGATAAAACCCACTCAATCCCAGGAATCATAGTACTGCTGTCATCATCAATGGTATGGGAATCTCCCCAGGAACCTTTGTGTTCATATTCTATGGGGCCATCTGTCCCTGTCCGATAACATGGCCGAGAAACATGACTTGGGCTTATGCGAACTCACTGTTAGTCAGGTTTATCACCAAGCCTGCCTTCCAAAGTAGGTCAAGCAGTTCCGATAAATGCTGCAAATATTCCTTGCATGTGTGACGAAAAATCACCAGGTCGTTGACGTACACCACACAATTGGTTAATCCAGAAATGACCTTATTGGTTAGTCTTTGAAATGTGGCTGGTGCATTTTTCATACCAAACAGTGTGGCTTTAAATTGCTATAGTCCATTCAGTGTCACAAAAACAGAAATTGTCTTCGCCAGGTTAGAGAGAGTTTTAAACAAGGGAGTCTTGAGATGTTTTTGGGAGGCGGGGAGACTGAGAGAAAAATGGAGTGAGACCATAATCTGATTAGTCATGGTCCCATTACACAAAGCAGCAGATGAATGGGCCTAATGGCCTCCTCCTGGTTCCACTTCCTCTGATTTGGTGTTCTTGGTTCTCAACGAACAATCCCTCCGCAATGGTGCTTCACCCTGAAAATCTGCCCCAAATCCTCCTGCCAGGCACAATGCTTACCTGCACCCATACAAACACAAACAGAGCCTGGGTCTGCTACGTGGATGACACCTTTGTCATCATGAAATGAAACAAATTAAAGGAAACCTTCAAGACCATCAATAATATCTTTCCTGGCATAAAGTTCACCAAAGAGGAGGAAAACAATAACAAACTGCCTTTTCAAGATGTCACAGTCGAGTGAACAGTCAATGGGGAACTTCAAACCAGCGTCTACAGAAAAACAACACATACGGACCAAATATTGAACTACAGAAGCAATCATCCTGACACCCACAAACAAAGCTGCATGAGAACATTATTTCAACAATCCAACACACACTGCAACACAGAGGAACTACACAGAGCAGAGAAAAATCACCTCTACTATGTGTTCAAAAAGAATGGGTACCCACTGAACACAATCCGCTGATTTCTCAGCAACAAACCCAAACAAGCAGACACAACACCTCCAGAAACCCAAGCGACTCTCCCCCACATTAAAGACATCTCGGAAATGACTGCCAGACTACCTAGACCCCTTGGCATCAGGTAGCCCACAAACCCACCAACACACTAAAATATTAGCCAATGAACTTAAAAGACCCTATACAGACAACAAGCAAAATTAATGTCATTTACAAAATACCATGGAAGAACTGTAACAAACACTACATTGGACAAACAGGCAGAAAACTAGCCACCAAGGTACATGAACACCATCTAGCCACAAAAAGACATGACCCTCTCTCACTAGCAACCTCACATACAGATGAGGGACGACACCATTTCAACCGGGACAACACATCCATCCTAGGACAAGCCAAACAGAGACACGCACAAGAATTCCTAGAAGCATGGCATTCCAACCGGAACTCTATCAACAAACACATCAAGTTAGACCCCATCTACCACCCCCTGAGAAAAGGAACTTCACCACCAGAAATGACATCACCAACCCAAAGAAACCCAAACATATAAATAGAAAGCAGGAATATTCAGCATTGCTTTGCCTGAGGCCCACTGAAGATGTTACCTAGTAAGGTAAGGAACCGTCTGGAAATGAACCTTCCAGCTCAGCGAACAAACCTATATCCAAAACCTCAACCTGAGCTACAAATCTTCTCAAAACTCGCTAAGTAATCTTCCATCCACTTGGTCATCAAGAATTGCCTGGACCTAGGTTCTGTATCCGTTGCTTTTTGAGGAAGAAAATTCCAAAGATACGCAATCCTCTGAGAAAGCATGTTTCTTCGATACTGTCCAAGGAGCGTTGTAACTGTACATTGCTACTACTGTGCCAGTGGTAGAGATTGTGAACTTTGAGCAGGTGCTGATTAAGTGGGCTGCTTTGTCTTCTGCCTGCTGAGCTGGAATATTATTGAAGCTGCAGTCTAGGCAAGTGAGCAGTATTCCATCACACTGCTGACATATGCCATATGGAGGGTGGACAAGGAAAGTGTTACCCACCACAGACTTCCCAATCTCTGACCTACTTTTGTAGTGACAGTATTTACCTAGCAGACCCAGTTCAGTTTCTAGTCAGTGGTGACCTTACTATGTTGAAAATAATAAGCCATTGAATGTGAAGGAGAGGTGGATCTCTTGTTGGACATGATCATTGCCTGGCACTTGGGTGGCATAGATGTTTCTTGCCATGTCATGCCAAACCTGAATGTTGTCCAGGTTTTGCAGCGTGTGCTACGGATTGCTTTAGTATCTGACAAGTTGCTAGCTTTAGAGAACAAAAACGTCTCCTGTGGGATCTGGGGGTTGTTGGCTGTGCTGAACATTTATTGCAGTCCCTAGTTGCACCTGAGAAGGTGGGGGTGAGCTGCTTTCTTGAACCACTGCAGTCCATTTGCTGTAGGTAGACCCACAATGTTGTTAGGAAGGAAGTTCCAGAAGTTTGACCCAGCAACGGTTGTTTATTTCCAGGTCAGGATGGTGAGTGACTTGGAGGAGAACTTCCAGGTGATGGTGTTACCGTGTATCTTCTGCCTTTGTCCTTTTTGGTGGAAGTGGTCATGGGTTTGGAAGGTACTGTTGGATGATCTTTGGTGAATTTCTGCAGTGTGTCTTGTAGATAGTACACACGTCTGCTATTGAATGTTGGCAAGAGATGGAATGGATGATTGTGGATGTGGTACCAATCAAGAGAGGGCTGCTTTGTCCTGGGCAGTGTCAAGCTTCTTGAGTATTGTTAGAGGGGCATCCAGGCAAGTGGGGAGTATTCCGTCACACACCTGGCTTGATCCTTGCAGATGGTGGGGACAGGCTTTGGGGAATCACAGGTGAGTTACTCGCCGTAGCTTCTGAACTGCTCTCGCAGCCACTCCATTTGCATGGCTAGTCCAGTCCAGTTTCTGGTCAATGGCAACCCCCATGATGTTGAAAGTTGGGGATTCAGTGATGGTGACATCATTAAATGTCAAGGGGGTGGTTAGTATGTCCACTATTAGAGTTTGAGTGATCCTGAACACTGCAATCATCAACATCCCCATGTCTACCGTCTTGCTGAGAGGGATTATTATTGCTGAAGCTGGTCAGGCTTAGGACACTATCTTGAGGACCTCCTACACTGACTTCCTGCAATGTCCCCCAACACTCAGAATCATTTTCCTTTATTGCTAGGTCTGACTCCAGCCACTGGACCATTCCCCCCGTTCCCATTGACTTCAGTCTTTCTAGAGTTCTCACTTGGTTACAAGCTGCCTTAGGGCATTATCAGCCATCTGCGAGGGAAGGGCCTGAGCCAATTTAGCCTTCCATGTTGTCCATATTCTCTGGGTTTTTGTTTCCTTGCATCTTCACCTGTACACCTGTGTCCCTTGTTATAACATTGAGACTGGAAGTGGACCCCAAATGTGGTCTAGCCAGGCTCTGTACAAGTTTAACTTAATTCTGTCACTCTAGAAGTAAACCTGTTATTTGCGTTTCTTTACTCTGCAGTTCCTTTGCTCCTGTATGCCATTTCCACTCTTATTAGTCAAGCACTATGTGGTCTCCTTTCCACTAAACTGTAACATCTCATTCTTGTCTCCAGTGAAATTTATGTACTCTCATGTATTGTGACAGCCTTTCTCTATATTAGCTGTACCACCAATCAATTTTGAAATTTAGTTGCCAGGTCTAAATTGTTTGTGTGAATGGTGAATACAAAGGGTCTGGTCACCAATCCCTGTGGACACGTTCCTAACCTTTTGCTTGTCTGACTAGCTACCCTTGTCATTTTCACTGGTTTAGTTTAATAACCGGCTTGTTATCCATGCTACTACCTGTTCCTTGATTCCATCTGCTCACCACTTCAATCACGGTCAACCTATTCTACATTATCAAAGGCTGTTATAGTCCAAATACAGTGAAAATACTGCATTACTCTTGTCTTCTCTTTCTGTAATTCATCAAAGAATTAACAGGATTGGTCAAACAATGTATTCCTCATTGGAATCTGTTCTGATTATTCTTGATCATATTTTTATTTTGTTTTCACTTTTCAGGAACGATTACGTTATTTTCCTCCTACCAATATGGTCTGTGCAGTATCATAGTTACATAAGACCAGGAGTAGGCCATTTGGCCCTCCCCACCTGCTCCACAATTCAATAAAATCATGCCTGATCTGATTATGACCTCTTCCCTGTCTTATTTTCGTAAAATTTGACCCACTGGTCTTCTGTGGATGATAATTCCATCTTGTAACAACCCCCTGAAAAAAAGAAATCTTTTCTCTGACTTAAAAGACGTCTCATTCTTAAACAATGTCCAACCCTAGTTAGTAAGACATGTCATTCTTAAAGTGTGTCCTGTGTTAGCTAGTTTCCTCACAAAAATAACCATCATCTGGATACTCCCACTGTCAAGATCACCTCTCAATCTTCGAAAATCCACAGGATAGCAGCCTAACCTGTTCAATCTATCTTCATAAAGTAAGCCCCTCGTCCTATGAATGAGTTAAGTGGGCCTTCTCTGAACTATTTTTACTATAATGACACCTTTCTTCACATAAGGAGATCTTTAAAATAAGGAAGTGCAATTTGACCAAGGTGCTGTATAAATGCAGTGAACCTTCCCTGCATGTATTACATTGCATTCCCCTTGCAATAAACAACAACCCTAGTCTTAGTTCCATCTCCTGTGCTAAATATAGGTGTCACTTCAACTGTCTGCTGGCTCTCTTTACTGATTACTTTTGTGTCATAATATCATAGGAACTTAACTATTTCATAAAAAGCTGAGCTGCAGTTGGCCTGCCCCATGTTGTCATAGCTGTATGTATTTTAAAGCATTTACATAGTGTCTCAGGGGCATTGTACCTTGCTGTACAAGATTACCAGCAGACCTCCAGGATCTCAAAACCTGCATTTCATTTAAAATGAACCCAAACTATCTAAGTGTAGACATATTGTGTGGTGACCCAGACTTTTATTCTCTGTCATACAGACTGATGTGTTCATTGCCATGGAACTGATGGGCACTTGTGCTGAGAAGCTGAAGAAACGGATTCAGGGGCCTATTCCAGAAAGGATTCTCGGCAAAATGACAGTCGCGGTGAGTAAAGATGAGGAAGGCAGTACTCCGTCTTCTTGCCACTTGTTAAAGGAATAAACAAAATCAGAAGCAGCCTGGTTAAGGTAGACAGGGAGAAACTGTTCCTGTTGTAAAGTAGACAGGGAGAAACTGTTCCTGTCGTAAGGTAGACAGGAAAAAACTGTTCCTGTTGTAAAGCCGACAGGGAGAAACTGTTCCTGTCGTAAAGTAGACATGGAGAAACTGTTCCTGTTGTAAGGTAGATGGAGAAACTGTTCCTGTCGTAAGGTAGACAGGGAGAAACTGTTCCTGTTGTAAGGTAGATGGAGAAACTGTTCCTGTTGTAAGGTAGATGGAGAAACTGTTCCTGTCGTAAGGTAGATGGAGAAACTGTTCCTGTCGTAAAGTAGACAGGGAGAAACTGTTCCTGTCGTAAAGTAGACAGGGAGAAACTGCCTGTCGTAAGGTAGACAGGAAAAAACTGTTCCTGTTGTAAAGCCGACAGGGAGAAACTGTTCCTGTCGTAAAGTAGACAGGGAGAAACTGTTCCTGTTGTAAGGTAGATGGAGAAACTGTTCCTGTCGTAAGGTAGACAGGGAAACTGTTCCTGTTGTAAAGTAGACAGGGAGAAACTGTTCCTGTCGTAAAGTAGATGGAGAAACTGTTCCTGTTGTAAAGTAGACAGGGAGAAACTGTTCCTGTCGTAAAGTAGACACAGAAAGTGAGGACTGCAGATGCTGGAGATCAGAGCTGAAAAATGTGTTGCTGGAAAAGCGCAGCAGGTCAGGCAGCATCAAAGGGGTAGGAGAATCGACGTTTCGGGCATAAGCTCTTCTTCAGGAATGAGGCCTCATTTCTTAAGAAGGGCTTATGCCCGAAATGTTGATTCTCCTGCCCCTTTGATGCTGCCTGACCTGCTGCGCTTTTCCAACAACACATTTTTCAGATAAAGTAGACAGGGAGAAACAGTTTCTCTCGTAAAAGGAACAAGGACAACATCTGCAAATGAAGCAAGCTTCAAGTCATCAAGTCATACAGCATGGAAACAAGCCCTCTGGTCCAGCAAACACCACATTACACTCATCCCATTTACCTGTACTTGGTCCATAAGCTACTATGTCTTAACATTTCCAGTGTTCGTCCAGGTGCTTCTTAAATGTTGCAAGAGTATTTGGCTCCACTACCCTCTCAGGCATACATTCTGTATTTCTGTACCCTCTGATTGAAAAACCTTCCCTCAGTTTGCCTCTAAAGCACTTGTTGCTCACCTTAAACCTCTACCGTCTGATCTTAGACACATCAGCCATGGGGAACACATTATTATTACTATTCTGTCTATGCCTGTCATAATTTTGTATACCTCAGTCAGACCATTCCCTCAGCGGCCTCTACTCCAGGGAAAACGAATCCAGCCTACCGAGTCTCTCCTCACAACTGAGACATTTCATCCCAGGCAACACGCTGATGAATCTCATCTTTACCACCTTCAGTGCAATCACATCCTTTTCAAAGGGCGGTGTCCAGAACTGCACACAATATTCCATCTGTGGTCTAGCCATAGTTTTATATACTTGTAAAAGGACTTCCATGTTCCTATATTCTACACACTGGCTAATGTCGGCATGCATGCTGTCTGCTGCTTTCTTCACTCTGTCTACCTGTGCTGAGACCTTCAGGGATCGAAGGCCCTGTGTACTAAGGTCTCTTTGTTCTTCAGTACTTCCTAGGGACCTACCATTGTGTATATCCTTCTTTTATTAGACCTCCTAAAATGCATCACCTTACACCTATCAGGATTAAATTCCACCTGCCATTTTATCAGATGTCTGAGACCATCCTACTATCAGCGACACCACCATTTCCACACCATCTGCAAACGTATTCATTTTAACCTTTAACCTTCACATCAAAGTCATTAATGAACATAAAAAACAGCAAGGCTCCCAGCACTGATCCCTTTGGAATACTGCTTAACATAGGCTTCCAAACACGAAGATAATCCCCTGCCATCACCCTTTGCTTCCTATTTGCAAGATAATTCTGGATACAGTTTGTCAACTTACTTTGGATCCCATGGGCTCTTCCCTTTTGGACCAGCCTTCCATGTGGGACCTTGTCAAAGCCCTGACTGAAGTCCATGTCAATCATATCGACTGCACTACCCTCGTCAATATATTTAGTCAATTTCTTTAAAAAAATGTCACTTATATTAATCAGGCGGGATCTCTCTCTTATAATGCTGTGCTGATCAATTCCTGCCTTTCCAAGTGTTGAATAATCCTGTTCCTTAGAATTTTTTCCAATAATTTCCCAACCACTGATGTATAACTAACTGGTGTATAATGACCTGGCCTATCACTGCTACCCTTCTGAAACAAAGGAACCACAATAGCTTATCCTTCAGTCATTTGGCATGTGTCCTGTGGCCGGCAAAATGTTAAACATTGCCATCAGAGCCCCAGCAATCTCCTCTCTCACCTCCCATAACAGCCTTGGGTAAATCTCAGCAAGCTTTGAGGATTTTCTGCACGTTTATGCCCGCTAAGGCATCTAATATCACCTCCTTATTAATCCTAACATGTTCTAGAATCTCAACGTTTCAACTCAAATTGCTAGCTGCACAGTCTTTCTCCTCTGTGAATACAGCCACATCTGACCTCAGCCACATCCTCTGACTCCAAAATTCCCATTTTGGTATCTAATAGGTCCTACTTTTCCCGTGGGAATCCTCCTTCTCTTAATGTACTTATAAAATGCCTTAGTGTTTTCCTTAATCCTGTCAAAGATATTTTGAGGCTCTCTTTGCCTTCCAAATTTCTTTTTTTAAACAATCTTTAATGTTCTCTATACAGCCAGTTCTCCTATAACTTTGTGTCTATTCAACACGAATTGGCTTTATTGTGATAGCAGAGTTTAGTCTATTGCTAGTAGAATGCGAACTTTCCTTACCTGTATTGGCTAAAACATGATTCCGGCTCCAATAGCTGCTGGCACTGCTTTTGCGTGATCACACGAGAACCAAACTATCGCGTTCTATCAGAACCGACTGTACTTGTGAAGGCCTCCACTGTTTGTAATGTGTTGAACGTAGCTTCCTTCTGTTTCCATAACGCTTGGTATCCCCTTGATATCTAGGGGTTCCTGGACTTTGCTGCCTTTACCCTTCACTCTTAGAGAAACATGGTGACCCTGAGGTCTCACTAGATAACTTTTAAAAATAAAACACCCCCACTTACCAAATGTAAACATACTGTACTTACAAATAACTACTCCCAGTCTATGTTTGCCAGATCGTGTCTCATCATTATTGAAATTGACCTTCCTTCCCCCCCTGCTTCAGACATTTAACTTCTGCACTGGCCTTATCCCTTTCCATAATGACTTTGAAACTTCAAGTTATGGTTACTATCCCAGAAATGCTCACCCTCTGAAGCTTCAACCACTCATAGGGTCATACAGTGATACTGAATGGAACTAGACTCTTTGGTCCAGCCAGTCCATGCTGACCATAATCCCAATCTAACCTAGTCCCACCTGCCCACTCCTGGCCCATATCCCTCCAGACCTTTCCTATTCAGCTACTTATTAAATATCTTTTCAATGTTGTAACTGTACCTTCAGGAAGTTCATTCCACATGCGAGCCATCCTCTCTGTAAAATATTTGCCCCTCGTGTCTTTTCAAATCTCTCTCTCTCACCTTAAAAATGTGCCCCCTAACCTTGAAATCCCCCATCCCAAGGAAAAGGCAACTTCCATTCACTCTACCTAGACCTCTCATTACTTTATAAACTTCTGGAAGGTCGCCCCTCAGCCTCCTATGCTCCAGTGAAAGAAGTCATAACCTATGCTACCTTTCTTTATAACTCAACGTCTTTATATCTATCTGTGTACGGGCACAAAAAAAAACTCTCCTCTGGTATACTTGAAAAATTCCACCTCATCTAATTATTTCACACTAAAGTGATCCAGTTAATGTTTGCAAAGTTGAAATCCCCTAAAACTATGAACACGATTCCTCTCACCTCTCTGTGATTTGCCTACATATCTGCTCCTCTATCTCCCTCTGACTGTTTGGAGGCCTGCAGTACAATCCCAGCAAGGTAATAGCCCTTTCTCTTTAAATTTCCAAACTCAACCCAGATGGCCTCAGTTGAAGAGCTTTCTAGGACACCCTTTGTTATTACTGCAGTAATGCTGTCCTTTGACAATAATGCAAAGCCCGCAGCTCTCTTACATCTCCCTTGATCCTGCCTGAAACCTTTACACCCTGGAATGTTAAGCTGTCAGTCCTGCCCTTCTACCATCTCTCAGTGATTGCAACAATATCACACATGCCCACATTCTGATCAGTGCCTTCCCTGTCAGGCTCGTTGCATTTAAATAGACGCTAATTATCCCATGTGCCTTATCACACCCATATCATCTTCACTTGCTGGACGATCTTAGTATTCCTTCTATATCTGACTGAACCTTATTCTTGACTTGAGAGATCTATTCTGTGCCCCATCCCATTGCCAAATCAATCTAAACATTTCCCCAGCAGCATGAGCAAAGTTCCCACAAGGATATCAGAACCATTCTGGTTCAGATACAACTTGTCCAGGTCCCGCCTACCAGGGTCCAACACAATATGTCAGTTTGAGGTGTGGATGGCCCATATTTACTCGTCTGCCCTGGTGGCCAGCCAACACTTGTGCCTGGGTAGCCCTGTGTTGTCGTGTGACCAGCTTGCTGAGCATGCTATCTGTCGTGCTCCATGGTGAGTGCAGCCACAGCTACACCCATTCCATGTGGTCAGTCAGGAGTTACAGCTGAAGGCACTTCCATGGAGATTGGCAGGGTCCCTTATTTCCCACATATTGCAGGAGAAGCTGAGTTCTCCTGCCATTGGGATCCCAACAAACTATAAACAATAAACTAGGAACAAATTACGTAACCTTACTCACTGCTCACCAAGTGTAATTACTTGCTTGCTCTCTCCCTATTCCGAACTAAGTACAAAGGGCTTTACACTCTGTCTCCCAGTTGGACTCACTCTGTCCCTAGCTAATGTTCTTGTCCTGCATCAATACTTTGAAACTTGCCATCACCTGAAGAGCTCTGCCTCTGGTTTCAGTGAAGGGTTGCTCTGCTCTTCTCCCACTGCTGCTCTGTCAGAGCTCAGACGAGAAGCTTTTCCACTCAGCCAGTAGTTAGGGCATGGAATGCACTGCCTGGAAATAAAGTTAAAGCATTCACAAAGGCTTTGGGTAATGATTTTGATTAAATTACTGTATAAGTGGATAGGAGAAAAGGAGGAGATTAGCATGCCCCGAATGCCAATGTAAGGGTGGCACAGTGGCTCAGTGGTTAGCACTGCTACCTCACAGTGCCAGGGACCCCGGTTTGATTCCGGCCTCGGGTGATTGTCTGTGTGGAGTTTTCACATGCTCCCCATGTCTGCGTGGGTTTTCTACCGCTGCTCTGGTTTCCTCCCACAGTGCAAAGGTGTGCCATACTAAATTGTCTATGGTGTTAGGTGTATTAGGGTAAATATAGGGTAGGGGAATGGGTCTGGGTGGGTTACTCTTCAGAGGGTTGGTGTGGACTTGTTGGGCCTAATGACCTGTTTCCACACTGTAGGGAATCTATCTGAAGAGTTGGTGCAGCATGATGGGCTGAGTGGCCTCCTTCTGTGCCATAGGAATTCTGTGATCCTACTATTTGAAGGCACATCTGTTATGGAGGACTGAAAGGAATGGTCAGTTTGTATATGGCTGGATCCAGTCAACACAAGTGAACAGTGTTGTTTTTTTATTTTATTTGAGGAAAGTGTGTTTGCCAGGCCCCTGGGAGAGCTTCCTCCCCAAATAGTGCGATTTGAGCCATTAGGTTCGTCTGGTCAGACAGAGCCTGAGTTCAATCCTCTGACTCCTTCGATATTGCTGAATCCTAGATTCGAGGCTGAAGTTTAAAATGTTAGAGCCAATCAAGACAAGACAGCCACCAGTTTCCTGATGAAGAGCTTATGCTTGAAATGCCGACTCTCCTGCTCCTCGGATGCTGTCTGACCTGCTGTGCTTTTCCAGCACCACTCTAATCTTGACTCTAATCACCAGCATCTTCAATCCTCACCTTCTAACACAAGACAGCCTCTGACTGAGTTGAGCTAGGTTGAACTAACAGTTAAGTTCACAACTTCTCTTGAGTACTTCAGGGAAGACAGGAAACAGCAAACAAAGTTCACAGTCCCCATCTCAGCTCTGTGAGAGCCTGTGACCCCTCAAATAAAGAGGATAAGCTGGATCATACACTCAGCAATTCTAGCAACTGTTCTGCTATCAGTGACACAGGAAGGGAACATTCCTTCAATTAGCTGTTCCTGCTACTATGGAAGACTAACTCCATTCCGTAAATATTCCGTCAACAGGGTGGCACGGTGGCTCAGTGGTTAGCACTGCTGCCTCACAGCAGTGGGTTCAATTCTAGCCTCAGGCGACTGACTGTGTGGAGTTTGCACATTCTCCCCAGTCTGGGTTTCCTCCGGGTGCTCCGGTTTCCTCCCACAGTCTGAAGATGTGCAGGTCAGGTGAATTGGCCATGCAAAATTGCCCATCCATGGCTGTGGATTCTTCATCATTGAGTTCATTTAAGATTAAGGTTAGCAGATTTGTGACCACCCTGGGAATCAAGTGATATGGAAAATTATGAATTGATGATCAGGCATGATCGTGTTGAATGGTGGACCAAGCTTTAGGGACTGAATCCTGTATCGCTCCTGTTTTGTATAGTCTTATTGTGATCCACTGGACACATAATACCAAAAGCCATATAGGGGCAGGAATGAGTCTGCTCTGCCATTCAATCAACCATTTTCTCCCTGTAATCCTTGATCCCCTTGATACTCAAGAACCTATCTCAGTCTTAAATAAACTCAATGGCCTCCACCATTTTCTGTGGCAGTGAATTCCATCGATTCCCCACTCACTGACTGAAAATGTTTCTCCTTATCTCCATTCTAAAAGGTCTTCCCTTTACTCTAAGGCTGTGCCCACGGGTCCTAGTCTCTCCGACCAATGGAAACAGCTTCCCAACATCTACTCTGTCCAGGCCATTCAGTATTCTGAATGTTTGAATTAGATCCGCCCTCATCCTTCTAAACTCCATCGAGCGTAGTCCCAGAGTCCTCAAACATTGCTCGTATGTTAAGCAGGCAGAATAGCATCAAGATTGGCACAGGCATAGTGAGCCAAAAGGCCTAGTGCTGTGCTGGACTGTTCTGTGTTCTAAAAGGAGTATTGATCCTGATTGCGTGGATGTATCTAATTGAAAGCTTGCAAAAGGAGTACATCAATTTGCCTGTTAATTCATTTGAACAGATTGTCAAAGCTCTCTTCTACCTGAAGGAAAAGCATGGTGTCATTCACAGAGATGTGAAACCCTCAAATATTCTCCTGGATGAGCGGGGTCAAATCAAACTCTGTGATTTCGGGATAAGTGGAAGACTGGTAGACTCGAAAGCGAAGACGAGGAGCGCTGGCTGTGCAGCATATATGGCGGTGAGTGCTTTATCTGTTCGATTGGTTATGTCTTAAGATGCAGAAGGGAGAATAACTGCCTGTTTCACTTGGGTAATGGGATATTTGTAGATATTGCATAGAGGGAAGAGGTATCTGTGTAATTCATGTTGCAGAGGGGGGCAATAACACCACCAGGTCCAAGACCAAGTGTTGGAGACATTTCATAATGGTGGAGGAAAGGTTCTAAATTAATCTGGCAGGGAAAATTCAGAATTTAGGATCATAAAGAAGAATTAGTGTGCCGAAAAATTTACAAGGAACCAATAGCAGCTGACTAAGAAATAGAAAGGTACTGGTAGTCCCTGAGTTGTGTACATGAGTCCATTTGCAACTCAATTTGTGTGCAAGTCTGAACACAGTATAGGGCGACATAAAATAGCCATTTCTAAATGTAAGAAATGTTCATGTCAGATCTTTAAAATTACATGTCTGTATGGAATCTTGTTCATAAGTGGGACATTAATAAATTGGGAACCCTGTATTAATTGGAGTTAGAATAAGAGGGAATGAAGTCAGGCCTATTAAATTAGGCTTTACAGTATATGCATGAAAATGCTCAAAGTCTGGTAACCAAGATAACAAAACATTTTATTTTTCTGAGGGTTGAGTCTTCGGAGTTTCCTTGATCTGAAGGAAGAGAATGCAGAATCTTGAAGTATTTTTAAGGCAGAGGAAGATCGCTTCTAGATTACCAAGAAATCAACAATTGAAAGGTTATCTAGGCTCTGTCTGAATGTCGGGTTGAGGTTAAAACCAGGTCAGCCGTGATCGTATTGAATGTCAGAACAGGCCTGAAGGGGCGACACAAGTGGCCTACACATGTCGGAACAAATTATGGCAGATGCTGGAATCCGTACTGAAAACAATAAATGCAGGAGATCACAGCGGGTCAGGCAGCATCCATGGCGAGAGAGTAAGCTAATGTTCTGAGTCGAGATAAGGATAAGGAGTCATCTCGACTCAAAATGTTATCGTGCTCTCTCCCACTGATGCTGTCTGACCCGCTGTGATTTCCAGCATTTGTTGTTTCAGTGGCCTATGCTTGTTCTTTGTTCGCAAGGTTGGTGAGCTGCAGGCACAGGTACCCCCATCAGCATGTCAATAATGGAGACCAGGCTCAGAATGGGGCAAGAGTGGGCATTAGATATCTCCAGTGCTTCAGAGAAGGGGTGCTGGTGGGGACTAAATGTCTTGCAATGCAGAGGGATTGGGAATAGCTGTGTGTTTTGCAATGCAGTGTGTGGGGACTAATGGTATGCAGGATATATTGGTGCCTTGCAGTAATGTTGTGTCTTACACAAATACTCCCCCTGACACACTGTATCTTCCGCTACATCAGAGGGGGTTATCAGTGCATTTTGTATTGGGGAAAGTGGGGAGTATCGAGGTGGGTAGGATATATCTGTGCTCATTGCAGTGTATCAGAGTGGGCTGCCTATGTATTTTAAAGACTGTATCTTTTTAATTATCTTGCATTTTTGGTTGTAGATTGAAATGGGAAAAGGACTGTTTTAAAAACCATGGATAGTGGAATGGATTACTGCATTTGTTAGATCAGGCTGCCAACCCTTATAATAACTGTTGTTATGGACCAGACCAAATCCCCTCAAAATAAGAGGTAGTGTAAACCCTGACTATTTTATTTAAAGGCAAAGGTGAGGTGCAGTGTCCCAAAAGTGATTTGATTGGTCCACTGCAAGGATTTAAGCAAAATATAATATATACTTACAATACAGTTAAAAATACAAACAAAATCAAAGGCATATGTTTAGCTCTATTGAAAAAATTAATAAAATACCATATTATTTGATTGCTATTGAGCAACTGTTGCAATATAGCAACTTTCACTAAACACCCCCTTGGGAAAGGCAAATTCAGCAAAAAAAGGGTTTTCCCACATGCTATCTCCCTTCCAGTGCAGAGAAAGGAACACTGAAAGAAACAGTCCAGCAGCAGAGACAAAACTGAAGCATTTTACTGCACAAAGAGAGAGTGATGGAGAGCTTCAACTCCAAACCCCAACTCAAAGCAAAATGCAAACTGAACCTGACTCCACCCACTTCATACTACTTCTGTCTAATGTAAGAAAAACACTCACAGCTCAAAGCTGTTTACCCACTGCTTCCAAACCAGACATCCGGGCACTGCTATGGTAACCCTCTCTGCACGAGAAACAGCACACAACAAATCTACCTTAAATGCACACTGTTGTTAGTTGAAACGGTGGGAAACGTTTCATTGCAGACACAGTGGCATTGCAGAATGTGTACAAAAACCAATTCGACCAGCAGCAAGTGGCTGATTGATCTGTGGAGTAATGACCAGTCACTGATGACAAAGGCCTTCTGTTCGTAGACAGGCAGGAGGCTGGAAGAACACAGCAAACCAGACAGCATCAGGAGGGGGAGAAGGCAACATTTCAGGTATAACTCTTGAAGAAGGGTAACCCTGAATGTTGACTTCTCCACCACCTGATGCTGGCTGGCTTGCTGTGTTCTTCTAGCTCCTGCCTGTCTCCTTTGGATTCCAGCATCTGCAGGTTTTGTTTACCTCTAAAGGCCTTCTGCTTGCCAGCCACTATGTGATTGGCTCCCAGGTAGCTGAGCAGCTATTGGATGTGAATAAGGTGATCACAAGCCTTTGGACTTCCTCAAAATAAGTATCTCGTGCATTTGTCTCTTCTGTCAAAAAAAACCCTTTCAGGCTGAAGAAAGCCAGTGTATATTCTGTTCATCACTTGCTGTCAGCTGTTGCTTTTAACCAATAAGTTAGAGACTTCGTACAATGTGAATGAGTAATTCTCCTGTAGGTAAGTGAGAGTATCTGGAAAGGAGAGAGATCACCACACACAGGGTTTTGAAAGGCAAAAGGATCATACCAACGAACCCTGTGGACAGGAACCATTGACCTGCCTCCCAGTTTATTCCCTCTAGCCATAACACCAGTTTTCTTTTGTCTGTGTGCAGAAGGGAAGCTTACTAAGGTTTTTACTGATTGTGTGTCAATAGTTCATAGTCATACAGCAGCCTTCAGTCCAACTCCTCCATGCCAACTAGACATCTCAATCTGACCTGGTTCCATTTGCCAGCACTTAGCCCATGTCCCTCTAAACCCTTCCTATTGATATACTTATCCATACACCTTTTAAATGTTGTCATTGTACCCATCTCCACCACTTCCTCTGGCAGCTCATTCCAGACTCTCATCATCCTCTACGTGAAAAAGTTATCCCCAGCTCCTTATCTTAAACCTCTAGTTCTGGACTCCACCATTGTAGGGAAAAGACTTTGTCTATTTACACTATCCATGCTCCTCATGATTTTATAAACCTCTAAAGGTCGCCACTCAGCCTCCAACGCTCCAGGGAAAACTGCTCCAGCCTATTCAACCTCTCCCTGTAGCTCAAACCCTCCAGACACAGCAACATCCTTGTAAATGTTTTCTGCACCGTTTTAGGTTTAGCAACATCCTTCCTATAGAAGGGTGACCAGAATTGTACATAGTTCTTCTCCCTTAACAAGAATCTATTTATTGGTAATAAGTTATATGTTTCAAGGCTGACAGCGAAATTTGGTACCCATGAGGATGGCCTCAACCGGGATCTTGGGTTCATGTCACACTACAAGTGACCCCACCGCATTTTACACACACACACACACACACACATACTCTCTCTCACACACTATCTCTCTCTCACACACACACACACGCGCACTTTCTCTCACACACGTGCACACTCTCTCTCACGCGCACAATCTCTCTCTCACACACGCGCACACTCTCTCTCTCTCACGCACACACGCACACTCTCTCACACGCGCACACACACACGCTCTCTCTCACATCCCCTCACAAGCATATACTCACATGCACACTGTCAAGCATCACAGGCACACACTCTCTCTCTCCCCCATACTCACACATGCAAGTCTATGGGATGAATTTGTTTTTCAATAAGCACACAATCTGTAGGCAGTCAGTCCACGTGACATTTTAGAAATTCCTACTTTGGAAACAGAACCAGTCTGACTCAAGGTTGGGATACAGACAGACTCGAACCTCATACCTTTAATACATTGTCTGAGCTGAGATGTGACTTTTCTTTTATACAGATTAAAACCTTAAGTTGTCTAGGGTCTGTGACATAAGAAATTCTGGGATTCACACATTAATCAATGGAAACCTGCATTCCCCATTCTAAGTGATTAGAGACTTAACACCAATCTACATTTGTTCAATACATCACATCCGTTGTAAGACACTTTGATCTTTTACTATCAGTCGTGTCCTATGATTCTGTCACACTAGCTACCTGATGAAGGAGCAGTGCTCCGAAAGCTTGTACTTTCAAATAAACCTGTCGGGTGATAACCTGGTGTTGTGAGATTTTGAACTTAATTAATGCTGACCTTCGGTTGCCTTTGGTGGCGTATACTTGACAGAATTCCCAAGTGAGTCGAGGTCAGAAGTGAGTTGAGTTGCAGTCTGTGTTTCCCTCCTCTTTCAACCTCCTTTTTCTCTGTCCATCTCCCACAGTCTTCCACAATTCCCTCTTTCTCACCCATCCCTGTTTTACGTTTCGCCCAAATCTCCCATTGTCTTATCCTGCCCCCTGAATGTTATGAAAATGATCCAAGTGGCTCTGCACTCCAAACATTTTGACCAGTACAAATCTTGTCTGGAGAGACTGAAATGCAATTTGAGACGAGGTGATTTCTTAATGAGAAAAGAAAAATTAACAAGAGCAGCTCAGCAGCCTGACGAACGGGCCAAGAAAAGCAAACAGTAGAGCTTATTTAAACATCTAAAACGGAAAAGAGAATGGACAAAGTGAACATAGGCCCCTTAGAGAATGCAGCTTGAAAATAACACGAAGGAACCTGGAGATGGCGAAAAGTTGATGAATACTTTGCATCAATCTTCATGGGACAGGACACTAACAGCATTCTGGAAGTACTAAATAATTAGGGTATTAAGAGGGAAAATAAAGAAAATAAAGTACTAGGGAAAATAATGAGGCTAAACGTTGGTAAGAGTCTTGGTGCTGATAGATTGCATTCTAGAATTGTGAAAGTAGTAATATGAGATAGTGTATGCACTGGTTATAATCTTCTAAGAATCCATAATTTGGGAAAAGTCCCACAGAATTACAAAATTGTCAGTGTTTTCAAACATTATTCCCTTAATTCAAAAAAGAAAGACAAAATAAAAGGTCCCTCTAGATCGCACAGCTTGTTATCTCTCATTGGGAGAATGTCAGGTCTTTTATCAAGGATGTAATAGCCGAGCATTTGGAAATAGATAATGTAATCAAGCAATGGCAGCATGGCTTCCTGAAGAAATCAAGCCTGAGTAATTCATTACCTGCTTTGAGCAAGTAACAAATTGGGTAAATGGGAAGCACTCGATATAATATATTTGGACATGTTTAATGATGCTACATAAGGTTACAGACAATAAGGTGTTAGAGGGAATTTATAGGAGTCCTGGAGGATGGGCTCGTAGACAGCAGAGTTAGGATAAAGGAGGCATTTTCAGGATGGCGGCCTGCAGTCAGTGTAACAGGTATCCATGCTAGACCACTATTCTTTACAATATATCAATGACTTAAGACGACAGATGTGAATGTACCATTACCGAATTTGCGGATGAAACAAATATAGGTAGGAATGTATATCTTGATGGGTGTTGGGGGAGGGATACCTGTGTATTTTGTTGTTTTAGGGAAATGTCTGTGTTGTGGAGAGGGGTAATGTTTCTGTAGTTTGCACTACACCAGGAGGGAGTATCTGTCTGTCTTGCATTGATGAGGAGCAGGGTATCAGTGCATCATCTGGTGCAGAGAGGGAGATATTCTATAAAGTACTGATGATTTCTCATAGTCACATGTATACCTACACATTACCAACATTCTGGGGACAGGCATGTCATAAGCTGGAGTGGAGAATCTAACCATTATTAGAACAAGTACCAGATCAAGGTGAGGACGGGCATGGACTTTGCACACAGCAACTTCATAGTGAGGGCATGCAACATATCACCATCCAGAGGACTATCCCTTCACACTTATTGACTTTTTATTGACAGCCTGAACGGATAGATCCCCCGGATCCCACCAAACCTGACTATGATATCAGAGCGGATGTATGGAGCCTTGGCATTTCACTGGTAAGCAAAGAGCTTTTAGTGCTTAAACATCTTTGGGAAAGCAAACTCCTCCTCAGATAGTAATACTGAGATTCCCACTGTAACAGTGGTGTCCAGGTGCACTCACTGATGCCCACGTTAATGCCATCCATCCTCGATGATGGAAGAGTCCAATACATCAGTGGAAAACATTAAACAGAAGCACACACAGAAACCTTCAGCCAAACGTGCAGAGTGGATAATCCATCTCGGCATCACCGATTTTAACCAATTCAATCCACTCATGAGATCAAGAAATGGTTAGATGCACTGGACATTGCAAAGGCAATGGGCCCTGACAACATTCTGGCAAAGGTACTGAAGACTTGTGCTCCAGAACTTGCCGTACCCCTGGCCAAGCTGTTCCACCACAGTTACAACACTGGCATCTACCTGATAATAATGAAAATTGACCAGGCATGTCCTGGTCAATTACTACCACATCAGTCTACTCTTGATCATCAGTTAAGTGATGGGGATGTCATTCCTGCTGACCTCATGACAGCCTTGGTTCAAACATGGTCAAAAGAGGTATGGTCTCGAGGTGGAGTGTGATTGTTAGCCTGTGACATCAAAGCTGCATTTGACTGTGCATGGCATTCGAGGAGCCCTGGCAAAACTGGAATCATCAGGAATTAGAGGCAAACCCTCTGCTGGTGAGACTCATAATGGCACTTAGGAAAATGGTGTGGTTGGTGCAGGTCAGTCATCTCAGCTCCAGGATCTCCCTGCAGGAGTTCCTCGGAGTAGTGAGGAGGCCCAACCATCTCCTTCCATCATTAGGTCAGGAGTAGAGCTGTTCTCCAATGATAGCACAGGGTTCAGTACCATTTGCGACTCCTCAGATACTGAAGCAGTCCGTGGTTAAATGCAACAAGATCTGGACAATATCCAGGCTTAGGCAGACAACTTCCAAATAATGTCACGAAGACACAAATGCCAGGCACTGACCACCTCTAATAAGAAACAATATAATCACTGCACCTTAACATTCAATGGTGTTACCATCAGCATCCCCCACGGTCAATATCCTGACACTGGTATTGACCAGTAACTAAGCAACACCCACCATATAAGCAAGAGCAGGTCAGAGGCTAGGAATACTGCAATGTGGAACTCACGTACTGGCTCCCCAAAGCTTGTCTACTATCCAAAGGGAAAAGTCAGGAGTGTGATGGAATACTTCACACCAGCCTGGGTGAACAGCTCCAACAAGAGGCTTGCCATCATCCAGGGCAGATTAGTCCACTTGATTGGTGCAACATCCGCAAACATCTACTCCCTCAGCAGCAGTGTGTACGATCACTGCGAACGTTCACCTGAGATCCGCAACACCTTCCAGACCCCTGACCCCTCCCTGACCCCCAACCCCTTCCATAACGATAGGCAACGGAAGCCATGACCTGCAAGTAACACACCGTACTCACTTGAAAACATATCACCATTCCGTCTGTGTCGTTGGGTCAGAATCATGGAATTCTATCCCTAATGTCATTGTGTGTCTACCTACCGCAAGTGGACGGAAGCGGTTCATCCCCACCTTCTCAAGCACACCTAGGAATAGGCAATAACTGCTGGCCACCACTGAGGGCCAGGTCCTACAAATCAATATAAAATATTGTGTAAAGGTGAGGTCAAACATCTCACTCACTGCAGGGACACTGTTGCTATTGTTGTTGTCATTGACTGTAGTGACAGTCACCAACTCTCACAGACACGATGATGCATTGTCACTAATCTTCTCCCTGAAACACACATGACACAGTGATACACAGTCACTAATGTTCACCCTAAACACACTGACACAGTGATACACAGTCACTAATGTTCTCCCGAAACACACTGACACATTGATACACAGTCACTAATGTTCACCCTAAACACACTGACACAGTGACACACAGTCACTAATGTTCACCCTAAACACACTGACAGTGATACACAGTTACTAATGTTCTCCCGAAACACACTGACACATTGATACACAATCACTAATGTTCACCCTAAACACACTGACACAGTGATACAGTCACGAATGCTCTCCCTAAACACACTGACACAGTGACACACAGTCACTAATGTTCACCCTAAACACACTGACACACAGTCACTAATGTTCACCCTAAACACACTGACACAGTGATACACAGTCAC
>NC_057717.1:87915021-87916354 GCF_004010195.1 Chiloscyllium plagiosum | reverse complement strand
CCCTGAACACACTGACACAGTGATACACAGTCACTAATGCTGTCCCTAAACACACTGAAACAATGATACACAGTCACTAATGTTCTCCCTAAACACACCTACACAGTGATACACAGTCACTAATGTTCACCCTAAACACATGACTCAGTGATACGCAGTCACTAATGTTCACCGTAAACACACTGACACAGTGATACACAGTCACTAATGTTAACCCTAAACACACTGACACAGTGATACACAGTCACTAAAGATCACCCTAAACACACTGACACAGTGTTACCCAGTCACTAATGTTCTCCCTGAACACACTGACACAGTGATACACAGTCACTAATGCTCTCTCTAAACATACTGACACAGTGATACACGGTCACTCATGTTCTCCCTAAACACACTGACACAGTGATACACAGTCACTAATGTTCACCCTAAACACACTGACACAGTGACACACAGTCACTAATGTTCATCCTAAACACACTGACACAGTGACACACAGTCACTAATGTTCATCCTAAACACACTGAAATAGTGATACACAGTCACTAATGTTCACCCTAAATACACTGACACAGTGACACACAGTCACTAATGTTCATCCTAAACACACTGACACAGTGATACACCGTCAGTAATGTTCTCCCTGAACACACTGACACAGTGATACACAGTCACTAATGCTCTCCCTAAACACACTGACATAGTGATACACAGTAACTAATGTTCTCCCTAAACACACTGACACAGTGATACACAGTCACTAATGTTAACCCTAAACACACTGACACAATGATACACAGTCACTAATGTTCTCCCTAAACAGACTGACACAGTGATACACAGTCACTAATGTGCTCCCTAAACACACTGACACAGTGATACACAGTTACCAATGTTCACCCTGAACACACTGACACAGTGATACACAGTCACTAATGTTCATCCTAAACACACTGACACAGTGATACACCGTCACTAATATTCTCCCTAAACACACTGACACAGTGATACACCGTCAGTAATGTTCTCCCTGAACACACTGACACAGTGATACACAGTCACTAATGTTCTCCCTAAACACACTGACATAGTCACTCATGTTCACACTAACCGTACTGACACAGTCACTCATGTTCACACTAACCGTACTGACACAGTCACTCATGTTCACACTAACCACACTGACACAGTCACTAATGTTCACACTAACCGCACTGACACAGTCACTCACGTTCGCACTAACCGCACTGACACAGTCACTAATGTTCACACTAACCGCACTGACACAGTCACTCACGTTCACACTAACCACACTGACACAGTCACTAAT
>NC_057717.1:87890131-87914612 GCF_004010195.1 Chiloscyllium plagiosum | reverse complement strand
CACAGTGATACACAGTCACTAATGCTCTCCCTAAACACACTGACACAGTGATACACAGTCACTAATGCTCTCCCTAAACACACTGACACAGTGATACACAGTCACTAATGCTCTCCCTAAACACACTGACACAGTGATACACAGTCACTAATGCTCTCCCTAAACACACTGACACAGTGATACACAGTCACTAATGCTCTCCCTAAACACACTGACACAGTGATACACAGTAACTCATGTTCTCCCTGAACGCACTGACACAGTGATACACAGTCACTAATGTTCACCCTAAACACACTGACACAATGATACACAGTCACTAATGTTCACCCTTAACACACTGACACACTGATACACAGTCACTAATGTTCTCCCTAAACACACCTACACAGTGATACACAGTCACTCATGTTCACCCTAAACACACTGACACAGTGATACACAGTCACTAATGTTCTCCCAAAACACACTGACACAGTAACACACAGTCACTAATGCTCTCCCGAAACACACTGACACAGTGACACACAGTCACTAATGCTGTCCGTAAACACGCTGACACAGTGATACACAGTCACTAATGTTCACCCTAAAAACACTGACACAGTGATGCACAGTCACTAATATTCTCCCTAAACACACTGACACAGTGATATACAGTCACTAATGTTCACCCTAAACACACTGACACAGTGATACACCGTCACTAATGTTCTCCCTAAACACACTGACACAGTGATACACAGTCACTAATGTTCACCCGAAACACACTGACACAGTGATGCACAGTGACTCATGTTCACCCTAAACACGCTGACACAGTGATACACAGTCACTAATGTTCACCGTAAACACACTGACACAGAGATACACAGTCACTAATGTTCTCCCTAAACACACTGACACAGTGATACACAGTCACTCATGTTCACACTAACCACACTGACACATTCACTAATGTTCACGCTGACCACAGTGACACAGACACTAATGTTCACACTGACCGCACTGACACAGTCACTAACGTTCCCACTAACCGCACTGACAGTCACTAATGTTCACGCTAACGACAGTGACACCGACTCTAATGTTCACGCTAACCACAGTGACACAGTCACTAATGTTCACGCTAACCGCACTGACACAGTCACTAATGATCACGCTAACCACACTGTCTCAGTCACTAATGTTCGCACTAACCACAGTGACACAAACACTAATGTTCACGCTGACCATACTGACACAGTCACTAATGTTCACACTAACCGCACTGACACAGTCACTCATGTTCACATTAACCACACTGACACAGTCACTCATGTTCACGCTAACCACACTGACACAGACACTAATGTTCTCACTGACCACACTCACACAGTCACTAATGTTCACACTGACCACACTGACACAGTCACTAATGTTCACACTAACCGCACTGACACAGTCACTAATGTTCGCACTAAGCACACTGACATGGTCACTAATGTTCACGCTGACCACGCTGACACGGTCACTAATGTCCCCACTAACCACACTGACACGGTCACTAATGTCCCCACGAACCGCACTGTCGCGGTCACTAATGTTCACGCTGACCACACTGACACGTTCACTAATGTCCCCACTAACCGCACTGACACAGTGATACACAGTCACTAATGTTCACCCTAAACACACTGACACAGTGATACACAGTCACTAATGTTCTCCCTGAACACACTGACACCGTGATACACAGTCACTAAAGTTCACCCTAAACACACTGACACAGTGATACACCGTCACTAATGTTCACCCTGAACACACTGACACAGTGATACACCGTCACTAATGTTCACCCTAAACACACTGACACAATGATACACAGTCACTAATGTTCTCCCTAAATACACTGACACAGTGATACACAGTTACCAATGTTCACCTTAAACACACTGACACAGTGATACACAGTCACTAATTTTCACCCTAAACACACTGACACAGTGATACACAGTCACTAATGTTCACCCTAAACATACTGACACAGTGACACTCAGTCACTAATGTTCACCCTAAACACACTGAAACAATGATACACAGTCACTAATGTTCTCCCTCAACACACTGACACAGTGATACCCAGTCACTAATGTTCACCATAAACACACTGACACAGTGATATACAGTCACTAATGTTAACCCTAAACACACTGACACAGTGATACACAGTCACTAATGTTCTCCCTAAACACACTGACACAGTGATACCCAGTCACTAATGTTCACCATAAACACACTGACACAGTGATACACAGTCACTAATGTTCTCCCTAAACACACTGACACAGTGATACACAGTCACTAATGTTCACCCTAAACACACTGACACAGTGATACACCGTCACTAATATTCTCCCTAAACACACTGGCACAGTGATACACAGTCACTAATGCTCTCCCTAAACGCACTGACACATTGATGCACAGTCACCAATGTTCACCCTAAACACACTGACACAGTGATACACAGTCACTAATGTTCACCCTAAACACACTGACTCAGTGACACTCAGTCACTAATGTTCACCCTAAACACACTGACACAATGATACACAGTCACTAATGTTCTCCCTAAACACACTGACACAGTGGTACACAGTCACTAATGTTCTCCCTAAACACACTGAAACAATGATACACAGTCACTAATGTTCTCCCTAAACACACCTACACAGTGATACACAGTCACTCATGTTCACCCTAAACACACTGACACAGTGATACACAGTCACTAATGTTCACCGTAAACACACTGACACAGTGATACACAGTCTCTAATGTTCTCCCTAAACCCACTGACACACTGATACACAGTCACTAATGTTCACCCTAAACACACTGACACAGTGATACACAGTCACTAATGTTTTCCTTAAACACACTGACACAGTGATACACAGTCACTAATGTTCACCCTAAACACACTGACACAGTGATACACAGTCACTAATGCTCTCCCTGAACACACTGACACAGTGATACACAATCACTAATGTTCTCCCTGAACACACTGACACAGTGATACACAGTCACTAATGTTCACCCTAAACACACTGACACAGTGATACACAGTCATTAATGTTCACCCTAAACACACTGGCACAGTGATACACAGTCACTAATGGTCTCCCTAAACACATTGACACAATGATAAACTGTCACTAATGTTCTCCCTAAACACACTGACACAGTGATACACTGTCACTAATGATCACCCTAAACACACTGACACAGTGATACACAGTCACTAATGTTCACCCTAAACACACTGACACAGTGATACACAGTCACTAATTTTCTCCCTAAACACGCTGACACAATGATACACAGTCGCTAACGTTCTCCCTGAACACACTGACACAATGATACACAGTCACTAATGTTCCCCCTAAGCACACTGACACAGTGATACACAGTCACTAATGTTCTCCCTAAACACACTGACACAGTCACTCATGTTCACACTAAACACACTGACACAGTCACTCATGTTCACACTAACCGCACTGACACAGTCACTAATGTTCACGCTAACCACACTGATACAGTCACTTATGTTCCCGCTAACCGCACTGACACAGTCACTCATGTTCACACTAACCACACTTACACAGTCACTAATGTTCCCGCTAACCGCACTGACACAGTCACTCATGTTCACATTAACCACACTGACACAGTCACTAATGTTCACGCTAACCACACTGACACAGTCACTAATGTTCTCACTGACCACACTCACACAGTCACTAATGTTCACACTGACCACACTGACACAGTCACTAATGTTCACACTAACCGCACTGACACAGTCACTAATGTTCGCACTAACCACACTGACACGGTCACTAATGTTCACGCTGACCACGCTGACACGGTCACTAATGTCCCCACTAACCACACTGACACGGTCACTAATGTCCCCACTAACCACACTGACACGTTCACTAATGTCCCCACTAACCGCACTGACACAGTCACTAACGTTCCCACTAACTGCCCTGACACGGTCACTATTTGGCACTTGTCTTCGCTGTCACTATTTGCTTAGATCAGCTTTGTACAGTTTAATTTGCATTTGAATTGTAATATTTTAAGTGTTGTAAGTCCTATTCCTGTGCTGCTGATTGAGCTGAGAGTTGAGACTTTGAATAAATTTCTGTGCCATTGGCCTGTAACCCAACACTCTGACTGTCGACAGGTTGAACTCGCCACGGGGCAGTTTCCATATAAAAACTGCAAAACGGACTTTGAGGTTTTAACAAAGGTGCTGCAGGAAGATCCTCCTCTGCTCCCTCAAAGTATGGGCTTCTCAATGGACTTTCAATCATTTGTAAAAGATTGGTGAGTAAAACATGGGGATAGTATCTGGTAGAAATATATCTCAAACAAATAATCGTTTGAATGATAATGTCTATTAAAAGAACTGAATGTTTCTATATATTTCCCTGATTCTAATGGAGTGAACCATGCCTATGTTTCAGTTAGCATAAGGAAAGGTCAAGTCACACAGTGTGAGAGGACCATAAGGTTGCTGCCTCTTTAGGAAGAGGAGTCTGTTGGCGTCTTCACGTAAAGGGCCACAACACCTCAGACGCTGGCTGAGGTGAAGAAAGCGTGTCTTTCCTGGTCATCTCAGCCAGTGCAGGGATTAAACCCACACTGTTAACAACATGCTGCATTGCAAACCTGCTGACCAGGCAACTGAGTTCACCAACCCCCAGAGCAGTGGGCCTTCGTACGTAAAAGAGGAAGCAAAGTCTCAAAGTATATAGAACATAGAACAATACAGCGCAGAACAGGCCCTTCGACCCTCGATGTTGCGCCGACTTGTGAACTATTCTCAGCTCGTCCCCCTACACTATCCCAAAATCATCCATATGCTTTTCTAAGGATTGTTTAAATCTCCCTAATGTGGCTGAGTTAACTACATTAGCAGGTAGGATGTTCCACGCCCTTACCACTCTCTGAGTAAAGAACCTGCCTCTGACATCTGTCTTAAATCTATCACCCCTCAATTTGTAGTTATGCCCCCTCGTACACGCTGACATCATCGTCCTAGGAAAAAGACTTTCACTGTCTACCCTATCTAATCCTCTGATCATCTTGTATGTCTCTATCAAATCCCCTCTTAGCCTTCTTCTTTCCAATGAGAACAGACCCAAGTCTCTCAGCTTTTCCTCATAAGACCTTCCCTCCAGACCAGGCAACATCCTGATAAATCTCCTCTGCACCTTTTCCAATGCTTCCGCATCCTTCCCAAAATATGGGGACCAGAACTGTACACAATATTCCAAGTGCGGCTGCACTAGTGTTTTGTATATTTGCAGCATGATATTGCGGCTCCGGAACTCAATCCCTCTACGAATGAAACCTAACACACCATATGTCGCCTTAACAGCACTATTAACTGGGTGGCAACTTTCAGGGATCTATGTACATGAACTCCAAGATCCCTCTGCACATCCACACGACCAAAAATCTTTCCATTGACGCAGTACTCTGCCTTCCTGTTATTCTTCCCAAAGTGCATCACCTCACATTTAGCTGCACTGAAGTAGTTTACAGCTAATTAATTACTTTGTAGTGTAGTCTCCTTTATAGTCATGGGAGTATATTTTGCATGCTGCAAATTCCCTCAGATCGCAATGTGGTACTTGGTCATCAGATGTTAACCTAGATCTGAAACTGAAAAGATGCGCACTTCCTCAAGCTGGAGTTGAACCAGTCATCAAAGATTTCGAGGGTGAGCTCTGGTGTACTGTGTTGTTTTTGTAGCCCAAACAATGTACCAGAGTAATCTGGGTGCTTTGTCAGTGGAAATTGGAAGCAGAGAGCCTATAACGATGGGCTGAGTTCATTTTCAAATAATCAGCTGCCATCTCTCCTTTTTTGGGAAGATGTGTCGTCAATGCAGAGGCTGGAACATTGACAGAGACCAGTGCAAGGCCTACAGTGGCTATTTCTTTGGAAGTACTAGTTTAGGAAAAGTTCTTTCTTTGAGAACCTCACGTCATACTTTGTCAATGACCTCAACTTCAAAACCCTCATTGTTTATTGCTCCCTCCTGACGTTCTCCTTGAGATAACTTCTATCCTTCCCTCACTCAGCCTCAGTACTCAATGAATCCTCATCCATCACAGTTTCTGTCTCCTTTCAATTTCATCTGCTCTCTGAATTTACAGCCGCCTTGTCCTACCAAAACCTCTTCCTCCCCCAAATCGCATCCTTCCATATTTCCCTCTGCACAAAGTCTTCTCCAAAGTCCCTTACTACTCTCTTTTTGAGCTTGCTTGCTCAGCCACTCCTTGAACTCTATCGTGTTTACTGCCTTGCAAAACCTTCGCCATCTCCCACCTCAGTGCCACTGTTGTGATCCCGTCTTCACATCCAACCCCGAAGGGCCACAGAGGTAAGTATATCATACTGCTGGAAACGTTTGTCATTGTCTTTCCTTCAAAGCTGAAGTATGATGAGGAAGGCACGGCAAAATAGCCGATATTGTCGAAACTAGTGCTGCGTGTTTGTTCCTGAGGTTCACTTGCTCGGATCTTTCTCACTGAAGATTTCACTCAAAGAGGTTTGTTTCACTAGAAGTGCACAAAGCCCTGTTACAGGATTTTTAAAAAAACTATTGTTGTAGAGTTCTCTCTTTGTTCCATGGACTGCGACAAATATCGTTAAAAATGAGAAACGCTGTCGATGTAGTGGCTCGGGTGGACAGTAAGCTGGAATGGATAGTAAGAGTAAGGATGTCTCAAAAAGGCCTGACAACTTATTCCTTAGTAATCTGATTGTGCGTTTTAATAAAAATGGTTTCCACATAGTCTGTAACAATAAAGATGTATTTATGATTACAGAAATTGTTTGTCACACTGACCTTCCTGGATATTCTAGCAGCGAGTATATTGGTTAATTGGCCCAGTAGCTGAACCCAGCAGTTCTGTCGACCTTTTATTCTGCCTTGAACATTGCCTAAGGACTGTTTCAAGATAGTGTTCTGGATTGTATTGGACTTAGTTATCATATGACATTGAAATTGTCATGTTTGAGTGAGGGATCTAATTGGTTTAAAACCCCATTTTGGGGCGGCACGGTGGCTCAGTGGTTAGCACTGCTGCCTCACAGCACCAGGGACCCAGGTTCGATACTGTCTGTGTGGAGTTTGTACATTCTCCCTGCGTCTGTGTGGGTTTCCTCCGGGTGCTCTGGTTTCCTCCCACAATCCAAAGGTGTGCAGGTTAGTGTGAATTGGCCATGGGAAATTGCCCGTAGTGTTAGGTACATTAGTCAGAGGGAGGTGGGTCTGCGTGGGATACTCTTTGGAGGGTCGGTGTGGACTTGTGGGTCTGAAGGGCCTGTTTCCACACTGTAGGGAACCTAATCTAATCTAATCTCAAATTCTGATTTGCTGGAGGTTCACTGAATGTGTATGAGAAAAGTAGATCTCATTTACCATGGTTACTTACTAAAGCTTGTAAGTGCTAGAGAAGCTTTGGCAGATTTCTAGATACGTTCACCATGTGTCTTTGCAATGAAGAGCCCTCTTCGTTTGTTTTAGTGGCTTGGTTTCCCATCTACATTGAAAGTCCCCTTGATTGTACAATATGTCAGAATAACACAACAGGAAACTGGGACACTGGCAGTTAGTGCAAGGCTAATATATCCAACAGAGGACTCAGTGAGTAGTTGCATTACCACATAATGCTATTAAGTCTAAATGTTCCACTAAGTGAAATACAAAATTGCTATTAAAAGAAACATGCTGTCAATTCTTCATTGTGAGGGCAGAATTGCAAAAATACCAAGATGTTTGAAAGGCACTCCCTTTCCTCAATGTGCTGGTTAGGAAGTCCATTAGTGGGTTCTCTGCTACAGGCTGCGGTAAACCCACCTTGACTAGTCTTGGACCTGTATGAATGTCAAATGCAGCCTGAGGCATGTAATCAGTGTGCAAGCTTGGAAGCTGTCCGTGTGGGATAGTGGCTGATCCAATCAGATCATTTTTATTAGATCAGTTATACAGGTGGTTTGTGGAGAGTTCCAGCAGAGTTCCACAGGCCTCAGTCCTGGGTCCATTGTTATTTGTCATTTATATAAATGATTTGGATGAGAATATAGCAGGTACCAAAATTGAAGGCACAGTGGGCAGTGAAGAAGGCTATCTAAGATTACCGAGGGATCATGATCAATTAGGTCAGTGGGCGGAGGAGTGGCAGATGGAGGTTCATTTGGATAAGTGAGAAGTGTGGTATTTTGGTAAACCAAACAAGGGCAAGACTTACACAATTAATGATAGGGCCCTGGGTAGTGTTATAGAGCAGAGAGACCGAGGGGTTCAGGTACATCATTCTATGAAATTCGACAAGTTAGTTAAGCTGATTAGAGTTCTTGCCTTCATTGCTCACACCTTTGAGTATAGCAGGTGGGATAGCCTGGTCATCCTGTTATAGGAAGGACATTATTAAACTGGACAGGATTCAGAAAAGATTTACCATGATGGGGCTGGGAATGAAGAGTTTGAGTTACAATTATCGGCTAGGACTTTTCATTGCAGCATAGAAGATTGAGGAGTGACCTTATAGAGGTTTATAAAATCACGAGGGATGCAGATAAGGTGAATAGCAAAGATATTTTCCCTTAGGTTGGGGAGTTCAAAACTAGGGGGCATATTTTTAAGGTGAGAGGAGAAAGATTTGAAAAGCACATATGAGAGGCAACTTGTGTTTTACACAGACAGTGGCTCATGTGTGGAATGAGCTGCCTGATGAAGTGGTGGATGCTGGTCCAGTTACAGCACTGAATCGTAGAGACCCTTTAGCCCAAACTAGTCCATGCCGACCACAATGATATGTCAATCAGTTTATGAACAAGAATGGTTCAGAGGGATATGTGCCAGGCACCGGGCTTGGTTTGGGAACATCATCTGTGTGGACTGGTTGCACTGAAGGGTCTGTTTCCATTCTGTATGGCTGTTTGCAAATTCACGAACGAGCCTAAGGCCACACATACAGCTGTGAAAAGCTCTCAGACTACCCGGGAAAGGTAACAGCCACTTCTCACTGCTGCTGTGCAGGAATAAGGTGGGAGGTATTCTCCACTAGCACGGTGCTGCTGTCAAACCCAAAAACAAGGGCCAATATAACAATGGGTATGTCGACGGTGTGTACCAGTAACTGGTGGACTGTATCCAACAGCACATCTCTTTGTCTGTCTTTGAGGATGCACTGCTGTCCCAACATTCAACAAAGCAAAACTCCTCTTCCTGGTTCGTCTCCTTCAGCCCGAACTCACTTTCGCAAACTAAAGAGCAGAATACTGCAAATATTGTGATCTAAAGCTAACACAGTAAAGACTGCAAATACTCCACAGGTCAGGCACTAAGGGCACAGCCACAAAATGAGTTCACCTTTTTTTAGGTCAGTGACCTCAGACCTGTTTGACATAATTGCACATTTTTCCACTCTGACATATTGCTGCCAAGATATCCTGAGGTCACCAGCACCTGGGCATCTGTTCCCTTTGACCAAGCCCACCAGGAGTACGTTCAGCAGGAGAGCATTTCCATTCCAACAGACCAAGACTCACCCCAATCTTTGCAGGATTTGGATTTGCCCGGGCATAAGGGCTCAGCAGCATGAATTGTGTGTTTAATTTTAAATTATCTTCTGACATACCTCTCTTTTCTTCTCCTATTAGCCTTACAAAGGATCACAGGAAGAGACCAAAATACAATAAGTTGCTTGTAAGTACTCTGTGTTATAGTTGAATAAGGACTGCTGGTGTTTAATTAAAGCTGCCCAAGTGTCCCTTTCCCACCACTTGTTTGTGATGGGAAATATTCTGGATTGAATTGAGATTGATCCAGCTCCAAACACTCAGTGTACAAGGTTAAGGGGAAATGGTGAGCAGTAAGTGCCCTTTGATTAGTTCTGCATTTTAACAGCCACAATTTGCCCAATTTGCTTGTTTCCACTCTAACAAGGGAAGGAATACCATTTGTTCCGATTCTGGATACTATGGTCATCGAAGTGGGTCACATTTCTGCGATCTCAGTGTAACTAACTTAGGTGTAAGGGTGGGTTTTAAAAAATACAAAGACATGGATGTTTAATGAGGAAGAAGGTGAAAGACCACGTTTCCTGCATTCAACAAAACATTGGTAGTGAGCGATTAGATTAACCAAGGGGAGATATTTAAAAAGGAGGAGGAGGAGGAGAGGATACAAACAGAATATGTTCCAAGAAGGTGGGGGTAAAAGTGGTGCTGTCAGCTAGAAACCTCTGGCTGAATGATTTGGGCATATTCGAAATTTTTAAAAATGCATTCTCAGAGCTATTAATTTAGAAAGTTAGAACAGATGTATGGAAAAGAGGAAAACTGAAGTTGAAAGACGATGCGAATACAAGAGAAAAACAGTTAAAACATAAAAGACAGTATTTTTGTAGGCATTCTGACTGGGAGAGGATATTCAGTGTTGTTGGGTCACTATGAGAGTCCATATGTAAGAAGGGCAGGTTTATTAAGTAATGAACTTGCTGAATTTTCAAGGTAGATTTTGAGGTTGTATAACCCCCAGTGATGAGAGTAAAATGGATAGTGGAAATTATTATTTTCAGGCTGGAGAATGGGTCCGGCTGGGGAGCTGCTTTGTGAGCTGGAACAGACACAATGGGTCAAATGGCCTCCTTCTGTACTGTAATTTCTATGATATAGTAAAAGAAATGTTATTTAGAGAACTCACTGAAATTTAAGGACCTGATTGATCATCAGTGACCCCAGAGAAGCTCTGGGAACTTCTAAAACCTTAGTTTGGAATTGTTCGTTGTTCTATAATTGGGGAATTTTGCAAGAGGGATGGAGAGCAGGAAATGGAGTTTTTGTCTTTGCGTTCTCAAGCGTATGGTACATGAAGCCATTCCGTTTGTTGAGTGTGTGCCAGCTCTCTGTAGAGTAATTCATGAAGTCGCATTCCTTCATTCTCGTCCCGTAAGCCTGTAAAATTGTTTCCTTCACATGCCCATCCAACTTCCTCTGAAATCATTAATCATCTTGCTTCCCCCATCTTTGTGGCAGCAAACTCCAAGTCATTACCTGAGGCATGGATTTGGGCCCAAACTCCTTCCAGGTTGCACTTTGAAAATCCAGCCCAAATATCTGTCTACCTCAGCCACAAATGTACTGGTGTAAGAGTATCCACATCCCTCAGGGAATGAGAATTCCAGTGGTATCAACGCTGCCAGTGAAGAAATGTTCCCTCATTTCTGCCCAAAACTATTAACCATTGAGACCGTGTGTCCTGTATTTCAAGTTCCTCTAGCCAGGAATAACACAAAAACCTCTTAACATTACTCTTGTCAAGCCCCTTCAGAATCACGGATGTTAGGATGAGATTGCCTCTCAGTGTTCTAACCTCCAAAGGGTGTAGTCTCAATTTACTAAGCCCCTCACTCAGAGGCAGCTCTCTCAACCCAGGAGTTTTGCTATCAATGCACGTATATCTCACTCTGATTATAGAGTCCAAACCTACACACCTTACTCCAAGTGTGGTCTCAACAAAATCCTTACATACGTTGGAAGATTTTCTTATGCTTGTGCCTGAATTCCCCAACCTGCCATATGTTTCCTATTGCTCAATGTGCCTGTATATTAGCTTATTGTTGTCCTTGGATGAGTATGCTCACACCTCTCTGAACATCAGTGTTTAAAAGTTTCTCATTTTCCTCTTCTTCCGACCAAAGTGAATCGTCTCAACGTTTCATGCGTTAAGCTTCAATTGCCATCTGTTAACACTCTTAACCTGTCCTTATCTTTTTTACAATCTCTTGGTGTCCTCCTCACAACTTGCATTCCTACCTTGCTTAGTATCGCTAAACACGTTTCAGGTGGTGATTGAGAAAGAAAATGAGCTGTAAACAGGAGAATATTAGAAGCAAATCTTTCGAGATGTCACTGAGATGAGATCTGAGCTTAAGGCAAACTGTGTTCTTGATTTCAGTGGTTCATGTTGCACGGATGCAAGATCTTGGTTGAACCACAAATGTGGTTTCATTCCCTCGGGCGAATAGAAGTGCAATGGGAGTTTTCCAGGGCTGTTATCCATGCTGGGCACTTGCATGAGTGAAGAAGTGTATGCTTTTGTGTATTCTCAGACTCCCTTTGCTACTTGCCTGGGTGACTTGAACAACCTCTTCTTGTATTGCTGCAGGAACACAATTTCATTAAACGTTACGAGACATTAGAAGTGGACGTGGCTTCGTGGTTTAAAGAAGTCATGGCAAAGACTGAATCTCCACGAACAAGCAGCATCCTCAGCCAGCAACACCTCCCCATCTTCTCCAGGTAGCCAGCAGAGCAACAAATGGACATGCAGGGGACAGGAGGGGGGAGTGGAACCGGCAAGTCACCGCCAACAGCCATGCCATCAAGACAAAGCTCCTGAGACCAATGAATTGTACTTAGCCTATCCATGGTCTTTCTGTCTAGTGTTGTGATCTTTTCAATTGACTCAGGAGAGTGTGGGTTGTTGTGCTTTGAAGAGCAAGGAAAGGTGGTACGTGCCACATCTTGGACTGAGGTTTAATCTCATTGCTACTGTGAAAAGCTGACGTGCTGCCCTTCCCCTTTAACCTCTCCTCACAGGATACATGGTCATTGCACGCTGCAGAGGAATTGCAACTTTATATAGTGTTTAAATATTACCGGGTTATGCACTGTGATCAAGGAAAGCAAAGGATTTTACCTAATTTATTAAATATGAAAGTTGAAAGTGGAGCTGATGTGAACTCTCGATGTATTAGTGTGCAGGCACCTGTGTTATTATGATAGTTTAGTGTGTTTCAAACGCATGAGAAACTGCTGCTTTATTTTATTTCAAACAATGACTTTTCAGCCTTTTTGGAAAGGGTTCATAACTGAGAGGCTCTTCTCAGTGAAAGTCTGGCAGAATATACCAAACCATTTTGCTTGGGTATTTTTTTCTTCTTGTTAGTTGTTTTGATGCAGTGTGTGATTGTGCACGCCCAGTGCCAACACTGGGGTTCGCTGACTGGGTTATAAATGTCAGACTATCAAACATTTCGGAAACAGCGTCCACGGGCAAATGAAGAGATTGGGTAAACTGTCAGCGCTGCTGCAGCCTCACATCGCCAATGTGCTGGCAATTTATATATTTTTTCCAAGCTCTGCATAGTTGATGCTGTGCGTACGGGTGCCAGTGTAATTTGGGTATTGTGCCAGTGTCTCCCAGTTGCCACTGGTTTGCCTCATGTTGCTGAAAGCAACCCAATGTCAAGCTCAGTGGGGGATTTGTTTTCTTTTAAAATCTGGGAGCAAATGGGGGAATGATTGTGAATCCTGATAAACCTCTGATTTCTCTGAACTTGTTTCTAACATACTCACTGCCAGGATGCACTACAGCTGATTATTTGTTTCCTTTTGGTTCCTAACTATTGCAGCTGTGGAGAATTTTAGTTAGGCCACATTTGGAATATTGTGTACAGTTCTGGTCGCCACACTACCAGAAGGATGTGAAGGCTTTGGAGAGGGTATAGAAACAGCATGTTGCCTGGTTTGGAGAGATTCGACAAACTTGGTTTGTTTTCACTTGAACATCAAAGGATGAGGGCCAACCTGATAGAAAACTATAGAATGGGGAGTCAGAATCTTTATCCCCAGGGAAGAAATGTCAATGACAGCGAGGCGTTGTTTGAAGTTAAAAGGGGTAAGTTTAAAGGAGATGTGAAAGGCTGTTTTTTTTTAACACACCGAGGATGGTAAGTGCATGGAACGCACTGTCAGAGGAAGTGGTGGAGGCAAATGCAATAGCAACATTTAAGAGGCATCTTGACAGATACATGAATAAGCAAGGATTAGAGGATACACACCACATAGAGGCATTAGGTTTTTAGTTTAGAAAGGCCTGTGTTGGTGCAGCCTGGTGGGCCGAAGAGCCTGTACCTTCCTCCTTTGTTTCCAGTGCTAGCTGAGGTGATGGTTTGCTGTTTGAAAAGTTGCAGCTGTCACTGAAAAGCTCTGCAGAGCTGTCAGACCAGGGCCCGGCTGCTGCCTTCTCACTGCTGCCTGGTTTGGTGAGAAATTCCCTGCAGGTTAACCGACTGTCACCTGGTTTGGTGAGAAACTCCCTGCAGGTTAACCGGCTGTCACCCGGTTTGGTGAGAAATTCCCTGCAGGTTAACCGACTGTCACCTGGTTTGGTGAGAAACTCCCTGCAGGTTAACCGGCTGTCACCTGGTTTCCGATTTCATTCAGTCAGTTTTGAAACAAGCTGAAACAGAAGGTGTAGGGCAAGTGAGGGTTTGTACCTATCACACGTAGTTGTTCCTTTGAGCACTGCTGCTGCAGGGACAATTAAGTACTGGATACTAAATAACTGATTTCACCCAGCATTGTTATTGCGTTTTGCAAATTTGATGTTCTGGGCATTAAATTGCCTGTTCCTTGATCGGTTCTGGCACATTGAAACCACATCATACTGAAGTACTTCCCGTAAACGAGTTTCAGTTGGTTGCAATATCAAACCAGTCAAATCATTTATCTGAATCTTTAACATTGAAATTATCCAAATTGCAAGTTGTGACTTTGAAGATTTGTGTAAAATGATGTCTGTTGGATTTTTAAAATTATTTTGCTCTGAGTGTATCCTTTCCCAAAGTGGCCTTGACACATCAGGATGAACTAGTGGAGGTGGTCAGAGAGTGTGAGAGGTGCGGATTTCCTGGTGGGGAAGTATTCGCAGTGACAGTGCAATGCTATAGAATGTCTTGATTAATTACATTGACTCATCATTATCAGTTCTGAATCAGTTTCTCATGTGCACTGGCTCATAATTTTTATTTATGTACATATATTTGAGGAGAAAGGAATTAGAGGTTATAGCATTGGAACAATGCCTACTTAACCCTGGTGCCTTGTAACTGGAACATGTAATTCCTCTTTCAACGCTCACCCACCCTCCCTCCTTCCTCCACCACCATCCCTTCACCCCACCTAGATTTGGGGAAGCTGACAAATCCAAGTTTAACTTCACCTTGACTGTAATTTGGAAGGAGCAAGAGTCTGTGCATCCCATTGATAAATGGGGTTAGAGTTTGACTGGGTTGAGGATTTGCTTAGGCCTTGGAAAGAGGGCTGAGGGAAAGCAGTAAGTAACAGGGGACAGGAAGTGAATTTAAAGAATGTTTAAACGTGAAGAGTGGTGGCTGTGACTGTGATAATGGTATCTTTTGGAAGCCAATATTCTCTGGGCTACGCAAACTACATGTCTATTTACCCTTTCTAGATTACTTGTATGGGTTATGTTGCAAGGTAAGCTGAAGAAATACTCTAGAAATACTTCTACCAATTCAGATTTATTCCTGGGAGCAAATAAGAGCAAAGAATAAGTTGCAGCAAGTTTAAGGGGTCGCACGGTGGCTCAGTGGTTAGCACTGCTGCCTCACAGCGCCAGGGACCCAGGTTCAATCCCAGCTCGGGCGACTGTCCTGTGGAGTTTGCACTTTCTCCCAGTGTCCACGTGGGTTTGCTCCAGGTGCTCTGGTTTCCTCCCACAGTCCAAAGGTGTACAGGTTAGGATGGATTTGCCATGCTAAATTGCCCATAGTGTTCAGAGATGTACTGCCTAGCTGGATTAGCCATGTTAAATGTAGGGTTACAGGGATAGCATAGGGGATGTGGGACTGGGTGGTCTGCTCTCTGGAGGGTTGGTATGGTCTCAATGGGCTAAATAGCCTGCTTCTGCCGCACATTAGGGATTCTATGATACCTGTTTTTTTTTCTGTTGTAATTTTTTTTGTCCTTAGTGTCATATAAAAAGTGCTTCTTCAGTCCACTTTCAGCTACAATATATGGAATTTACCAACAGCAAAGTTCATGTAGTAAAAGCAAATTACTGTGGAGGCTGGAATCTGAAACCAAAAGAGAGAATGCTGGAAAATCTCAGCAGGTCTGGCAGCATCTGTAAGGAGAGAAAAGAACTGACGTTTCGAGTCTAACTGACCCTTTGTCAAAGCTTTGGGTCTGACAAAGGGTCAGTTAGACTCGAAACGTCAGCTCTTTTCTCTCCTTACAGATGCTGCCAGACCTGCTGAGATTTTCCAGCATTTTCTCTTGAAGTTCATTTAGTGGTTTCAGATATACAGCAAGTTTATTGGTGTGGAAACTGGAGATCAGATGTCAAGAGTTGAGACTGACTGTGGTCAGAATGCCTTGAGCAATTGGCTAGGCAGAGGGAAGTTGGAGAGGGGTGTTTTTCTGACTGGAGGTATGTGTCCAGTGGTGTTCCACAAGGAATAATGCTGGGATCTCTGTATTTTGTAACATATATGAAATTGTAGGGGGTCTTGATCAGTAAGTTTACTGATGAAACAAAAATTGGTGGTGTGGATAGTGAAGAAGCTGATCAGGGAATACAGGAGGATATGGTTCAGTTAGAATGTTGGGTGGAGAAATGGCAGATTGAGTATAATGTGAGCTGATGTATTATGGGAGGTCAAATGCAAGAGGAAAGTATACAGTGAATGGCAGGACACTTAGGAGAATTGATGGATATGAAAATTTCAAAATATGCAAATAACTTTGAAACAAAAGCAGAAATCATGTGATATGACCATGCTCAGAGGGAAACACATTGTCTGTGCAGCTCCCATTGCTGAATACAGGAAGTTCAGGTGGCACCTGGTAGCAGCTTACATCATAGCCTCGATAATCCGTCTGATGTGCTGTATCCACGCAGCGGGCTTTTCCGGATGTTTCTTTCCTCCCTTTGAGGTGAGGATTCGATCGTAAGTTACACAAGTGCACGTGAGTCGTAACAAATGATATGTGTAACGGGGTTGGACTACGGGTGTACAGAATTCTCTCATCCATGAGATGGGATGTGCAATTTGCTGGCCAAGGATTACGTGGGGTAGACAGGAAAGTGGATTTGAGACCATGACGAGAGGAATCAAATGGCTGACTCCTGCCTTGAATTCTATGTTCTGAATTGTGCTGTGATTTGAGTTCTCTAGAAAGGTGAAGCCTATAAATGTTTCAGTAAATGTAAGGTTAATGTTCACAGTTGTTTATTGAACTCTGTCTGGTGAAACAGAGGATGTGAGCAGCAGAGAGCAGACACGACCTTTTGGACCAGCTGATTTGTAGGCTGGATGTAAAAGGATAACCATTTCGCAACACTGCTGTGGTTAGGGCTCTGTGTACGAAGGTGGTTCTCATGTTGGATTGTTCCAGTAAAGGTTCAGTTCAGTCCACACCGAAATGGTGCAGCCCTCTTGTTTTCCTATGGACTGTAACAGTTACAGTGTGCTGCAGTTTGAAGTATAAGGGAAAAGGTATGTGAGAGAGTATGGGGAAGTGGGAAGGTCTGAGAGCAGAGACAAACGTACTGAAGAGGGTAACTGGAGGAAATATCGTGGCAATGTAGTTTTTATTGATATTGCTGTCTTCCCCTCAAACTAACTTGCACAGAGCAGTCTTGAATTAAAAATCTGTTTTCAAAAATTCAGCTTCCCCACTCCACCCCACCCCACCTGACATCTGCTTCCTAAATCCACAGTTATAATACATTGGTGAGATTTTAAAAATCACTCAAAACCAGGTTATAGTCCAACAGGTTTAATTAGAAGCACACTAGCTTTCAGAGTGACGCTCCTTCAGGTGATAGTGGGGCGTCGCTCCGAAAGCTCGTGTGCTTCCAGTTAAACCTGTTGGACTATAAGCTGGTGTTGTGTGATTTTTAACTTTGTCCACCCCATCTCCAAATTGGTGAGATCTGTTTGACAAAGGGGTGTCAGTTCAAATAGGTAGGAGTAAGGGAAACTCATTTACCCATGGAGTGCAGTTCAGGCACCCTTCCACCCCCCACTTCAGTATTCCTGTCTCAAACCCTCCCTCATGAATAGCAGCTGACAGGATGAATATTTCCAGCATCTAAAGTCTGCAGACAATTAGCCACTTACAAATGCTGCATTAACTGGCTCCTGTGGTTCAAGGTGCTTTACAATAAACGATCTATGAAACATTTACAGGGCAACTTAGAGGAGGTTATAATTTACACCTAATAGGATAAGCAGTTTGAAAACAAAACCAAAGAGAATATAATTACAGGATAGAAGCTTTGACCTTACTGCAATCTCTACCATTTTTTAAAATATATATATATATATGTATGTATGTATAAAGGGAACTATGACCAGCTAGAAACTCAGAGCATTTTACTATTCCTGAGATGCTGCAAAGCTTTGATGTTGATTTGAAAAAGTGCTTTCTGTAATAGTGCACATGCACACGATGCACTTGTGTAGGAATATGACACATTGTAGTTAGTGTGCATGTGCATTTAATACACCGCAGTGCACTCCCCAGGCGAAGACGATGATGCTTACAATGTGTTTCTGACTGCTAACCTCTTTTATGCTGGCCACATGTAATGGTGATGGCTTTGAGAGCTGTTTGAGAGTGGAGGACTGATTCGCACTCTGCTACTGTTTAAGTTTAATTTGAAATCTTCACTCTGAATATGTTTTGTTTGTGGGCACACACACACACTCAGCCCCCTTCAGATTGGTGAAGATAAATGATGATGTTCATGACTGGTGGATATTGCAACCACAGTGTTTACATGAAGTCGACAGTGAGGGAGTGAAACCAGGTGATTGCACAGATTAGACCTTTGTCTGTTGGAACAAAAATCAGAATGGGTGGTATACATTTGGAAAAGACTGAACACTGGAGGTCGTTTGGAACTTTCAAGGTTTAGATCAAAGGAGTTTTGTTTGGTTTGGGATGTGGAGCAAAGCCTGAGCTAAGCTGAAAGTCAGCCATGGGACCAGTTAAATGGCAGAATAGAGCCGAGGTGCGAAATGGCCTCGTTTTGTTTCCCGTCTCTCGATTTCCCTTTGATCAGCAGAGTGGAAGGATTCAACTTGTCCCTGAATTAGGTGGTAAAGCTTGCTAAATTAACATTAATCTTGGTCCTTGTTTGAAAACCACTACTCTGTGGGGTTGAAGGCAGCCTGGGTTGGACTGGACAGTGGTGGAGGGCTGGGGAAAGGTGGGGAGCAAGAGGGGGAAGTGTTGGGCTGATTTGCTGACACTCACTCTTGAATTCAAGAAACGTGTTCTGAAAAAGCTTTTACTCCCACCATCTAAAACCCACTGAGCAGTGTCATGTGAGTGCAGGACACATACCTTGCCAGTTTGACTTAGCTTTTGACAAGTTAATGTTATTTCAGCTCAGTCCTGGCTGGAGTGCCCATCTGGGTGAACAGCTGCTGCCTGCACAGCTTGTTAGTCGGTATTTTGCCTTTATTTAACTGTTTGAGCACATATCCTCTCTCAAACACACACACACACACACCCACACACACACACACACATGCACGTACACACACACAATGGTCAACTTCCAAAAAAGAACTTATGCGGTAATATGTTCGGGTCAACAAAATACGACCTGGCACCCTTCAGGGAGGTGATTTGACCCATCATGCCTGCATTGATCCTTTGAAAGATCCAAGCAAGTAATCTCCTCACAATATCTTTCCAGTGCTGCTCCTCAGATCAACATACCCTCTGCTCCTTATTGCTGTACACCTCTCCTTCTCCCTTTCGAGAGTTGAAACTCTGTTTCTATTGCACTCACAACACCCTCCATGCGCGCACACACACACGTACACACACACACGTACACACACACACACACACATGCACGTACGCACACACACACACACACATATATACACACACACACCCCCCCCACACACACACACACACACACACACACATGCACGTACACATAGTGCCTTGGTTTATTGTGTGTGTAGTTCTCAAAGCCAGTTTCTCTGCTCCTCCCAGACACACTGCAGTGGACTTGGTGTGGAGCCCCAGTTCAAAACCCCAAGGATAAGAAATAAATCAATCAGAATTGTTCAATCTTTTGGTTGGTTGGATGTCTTCAAAACAAAAAAAAATGCAGTTTTATTGCATTTTTATTTTTTTATGCTTTAATTTAGAATAAATGTTTTTTATTATAATCTCTGCAGTTAACTTCTGACTGCAGAGTGCACACTGTTGGCTTATACATTGCATGCATATCACACAGAGTCAGCCAAAGTGATCATTACATAGAATAGATTGGTCAGAGAAATAGGATATAGATATTCACAGTATATCAATTGCATGATAGTGTTTAGGGCTTATTATGGTATGTGTTATGTTGGGAAAAGTCCAGTATTTCTCTTGTTGCAAGTAGTGAGATCACTGCAGGGTGTTTAGTGTGTTTTATGGTATAGGCCAATCTCATTTTACATGTCAGACAGTAGAGATATTGATTTGTAAAATACCAGGTATAAATAAGACTTTTTCCTTTCTGTATTATTGAAGCAGTGTTTGTTAGACTCCATGTTGGAAGGTCATGATACAATACCAGAGTGATCAGGCTGACTGTCGAGTTGATTAGATCCTAGATTTGGGACAATGAGGTTTCTGTTTTAATAGGGTTGCCCAGCCTTACCACTTTTTAACAGATGGATCAGATATGTGGTGCTACAGCTTTAATCCAAGATATCACCAGGTTGCTGCCCATTGCCAGTGGATTAGCACAACCTAATGCTGCAGTTGGTGACAGGAATGCTCTCTCTCACCTCACTGCCTTGGCTTAGATTTACTCCCTACCTCCATGTTTTTACTCCAAGCCCCATCTCATCAACTTCCTTGTTCTCTTATCTCTCTCTGTTGTTTGCACTTCCTCTCTGTCTCAAGTGCTTATGACTGGGCACCATTCAAATCGTTCTGTTTCACTCAAGACAATGGTAGTCACGAGGTCACCCACACACACACACACAAGGCTACTCTCTCCACTAATCTCCAGATTTAATTGACCAGCAGTTACCCCGCAGTTACTCCACAGTTACCCTGCTGTTTACCCCACAGTTACCCCGCAGTTACTCCACAGTTACCCTGCTGTTTACCCCACAGTTATCCTGCTGTTTACCCCGCAGTTACCCTGCTGTTTACCCCACAGTTACCCTGCTGCTTACCCAGCAGTTACCCTGCTGTTTACCCCGCAGTTACCCTGCTGTTTACCCCACAGTTACCCTGCTGTTTACCCCGCAGTTACCCTGCTGCTTACCCAGCAGTTACTCAGCATTTACCCAGCAGTTGCCCTGCTGTTTACCCCGCAGTTACCCTTGCTGCTTACCCCGCAGTTACCCTGCTGTTTACCCCGCAGTTACCCTGCTGTTTATCCAGCAGTTACTCAGCATTTACCCAGCAGTTGCCCTGCTGCTTACCCCACAGTTACCCTTGCTGCTTACCCTTGGCAATAACCGATAGACCCTGATGGATTGGTTGGGTGGGGGCGGCTGGCGATGTTGGGGAGAGGATGGGCTTCTTCCCAATGTCAAACTTGCAACGGAGCCTGATCACTGTTGCCACCTGGAGAGACAACCCATTGTGTTCAGCACGAGCTGAATAAAATGGGGCTGTTACACATGGATATAAACAAACTCAAATGGTAGCAAATTGCTTATTATGTGGCTCTTGCATGAATAATGTTTTATTTTAAAAAAAACTTAAAAAGCTCTAATAGATCATTTCTATTTATTTTGTGTTTCATGTGAGTAGTACGGTGAATGCGTGATTGGATTCTATCCCATTGTATTTTCTGCCATTATGTTGTAAAGATCTCAGGATTTTGAGAAGAGCTCGTTCTGACGTTGGCTGTATAGATTTTTCCCTTGTGTAATGCAGACCCCACGTGTTTTCCACTCCTTGGTTTACACATGTATGCAGCATTGAATTCTCCCCTGATACCTCAACCAGTGAGATATAAAACTCAGCAGAGTCTTTACGCTCAGTTCAGCAAGGAAAAGGGATTAGGTTTCCTTGCATCCTGTCTCCTCTTAAAATAAAAGCAAAATTCTGTGGATGCTGAAAATCTAAAACAAACACAGTAAACTCTGGAGAAACTCAGCAGGTCTAGCAGTATCTCTGGAAAGCAAAACCAAGTTCCCGTTTTGAGTCCAGGATGACTCGTTTTCAGTTCTTATTAGTGATTTTCTCCAGGAATTCTCTATTCATCACCACCTCCCCCACCCCATTTCTCATGTAAGATCAGCAACAAATGGAAAATGTCCCAAAGAGTCTGCTATGGTGGAAGGAGGCTGACTTTCAGCTCAGGTATTTGGCAACACTTGAAGCCTCTCCATGTTCAACTTCCCCTTGAAATTATGACATTGCTCAAGGATAAAATGAGGCATTCAAACCACAAAGTCTCCTCTGTAAGCATAGCTCAGTTCCAGCTGCTAGTCTGTTTTTGCTAAACTAAAATCAAGGAAAGATATTGGGTCTGTTTTTACTTTTTGGGAATGTATGTGCATTGAATCTAAAAGTCAGAATTGTGTGTTTCTGTGCTTTACATACCCATATATTGCATTATGTTTTTCCTTCAGGGCATTTTGAGTTGAAATCATTAGCAAAGCTAGACTTGCTGTTATGTGACACCTGGTCACTGTGAGTGCTCACTTCCAAAACATCCTGTTGGAGTGATTGCCTTTTGACCAGCAAGGAGCAGAGCTGTAACTGGAGCTGCTCCTCCTCATTTCTATCCAGCAGCCCATATTGGGGGGAGGGGGGTGTATGTGTGTGTTCGGTAAAGGAAGAGGATCATGTTTGCCTGCAATTGACTGCTCTACTGACAATCAGTGGTTAGTTTCACAGACACTTAACGGCATGTACACAGACAATCACACACACATTCACACACATGCAGACGACTTCATGTGGGCTAGTGTAGGTTAGGTGGGCTTGGATCGGCGCAACATCGAGGGCCGAAGGGCCTGTACTGCACTGTATTCTTCTATGTTCTATGTTCACGTTCACTCGCATGCATGCGATTACACACTCTCTCATCCCCACCTACAGACACCCGCAAATGGACATACAGTGACTCTGGCATGGGGCAGTGGGAGGTAGGACTCCCGAAGAGTCATCCCTATCGAGGGGGGTGGGACATGGTGAAAAGATTCACCAGCATTACATGAAGAATTGGAGTTTAGGTATTTTTAATCAACTGACATATCCCTGGGACAGTGAGATTTGAACTTCGATGTTTCAGCTCAGAGATAGGGACTTACCACCGTGCCACAAAGGCCCAGAATTGGAATTTACCCAATGGTACCCTTTGGGGAATAGCTGATTAGGATGCCTTTTGTTCCCATTTTTCAAAACCCCAAGTAATCAATCCATGGAATTTAACTCCATGTCAAGACTTTAGCTGAGGACAGAATAAGGTCAGCTGTGATACTCTCGACAAAGTTTTAACGAAAGAGAGGTCTCTTGGCAAGTCTCTTGTATCCCTCCACTTGAACAGCTCTTACTCTCGGTTGAATATGTGTTTGTGTTGCGAATTCTGCCCTCTCTCTCTGGCTCAAGGTCTGCCAAATGACTTTTATAATTTTGTGAAACCTGTTTGACTCTCCTTCCACCTGGTTTTGTCCATCTACACCAGACTGAAAGCCTTTATTCCATGGGGTAGAGAGGGAGAGCAGAAGAAAGGTTCAAGCTTAAAATGTGTAAAGATGATTCTCTGTCATTTTATTGCAACGTTTTCACACCAAAAGATGATTTTAATTATGATGATTTCTGATGTTTATTTTATCATTGTATTGTCTTTTTTTTTAAATAGAGCACAACACTGTAAAACTCCAAATATTTGTGACGTGATTACTTGATGATCTTCCAGATTAGGATGGCGAGGCCCTTTGAGGTAAAATAACAAGTTAGAAAAGTGAAGGCTGACATGCAATTACTGCGCTGAATGGCCAGTTCATAGCAGGATCAATTCTATCTGTCCACAATAAGCTGCAACTCTTGACCGACACTCTGAATATAATTGATAAACGCTGGTTAGCAAGTGTTTCTGACAAATTAACTGTTTTAAGCTAGCCACAAATATTTTTGGTTTTGCAGTGGTTGCCAAACAGATTTCAAGCTGTTTACTGTCCAGTTCCTGCTTGAACGTTTTCCTTAAAACAAAGGATAAAGCATAGGCTTTCCAGAGAGAAGGTTGCATTTGGCATAATGCAGGAGAAGGAATATTCTCCAAGAAAAAATCCTTCACAGGAATGATTTGATGCAACGTTTTAAATACTTAATCATTTTAGACCAGGGACTTGCAAGTAAATCAATTAATTTAGTGTTATGGACACCCGAAATGATTGTATTTTTAAACTCTCTTTCCAATGTAAACATCAGTAAAAAAAAAAGTACTTTCCATGCCAGCAGTGTGATCTTTGTCTTTTTGCAACATTAATGTCCAATAGAGCAAGTTCTGCAGGTCCTGAACCTTGCCAGTGGGTTGTTTACCGCATCATGTGCCCATGTCCCAGCTCCATCAGTGCAGCTTGGCAGTGAGTGT
>NC_057717.1:87887537-87889631 GCF_004010195.1 Chiloscyllium plagiosum | reverse complement strand
TAGAGCCAGCGGTCAGTGTAGACTGATACAGCCCGCAGTCAGTGTGGTGTGGTACAGCTAGTGGTCAGTGTGGTGTGATTCAACCAGCGGTCAGTGTAGATTGATACAGCCAGTGGTCAGTGTGGAGTGGTACAGCCTGTGGTCAGTGTGGTGTGGTATAGACAGTGGTCAGTGTGGAGTGGTACAGCCTGTGGTCAGTGTGGTGTGATACAGCCAGTGGTCAGGGTGGAGTGGTATAGACAGTGGTCAGTGTGGTGTGATACATCCAGCGGTCAGTGTGGAGTGATACAGCCAGTGGTCAGTGTGGTGTGATACTGCCGTTGGTCAGTGTGGATTGATACAGCCAAAGGTCAGTGTGGAGCGATACAGCCAGTGGTCAGTGTGGATTGATACAGCCAGAGGTCAGTGTAGAGTATACAGCCAGTGGTCAGTGTGGAATGATAGAGCCAGCGGTCAGTGTCGTCTGATATAGCCAGTGGTCAGTGTGGATTGATACAGCCAGAGGTCAGTGTAGAGTGATACAGCCTGTGGTCAATGTGGATTGATACAGCCAGAGGTCAGTATGGAGTGATACATCCAGTGGTCAGTGTGGATTGATACAGCCAGAGGTCAGCGTGGAGTGATACAGCCAGTGGTCAGTGTGGATTGATACAGCCAGAGGTCAGTGTAGAGTGATACAGGCTGTGGTCAGTGTGGATTGATACAACCAGAGGTCAGTGTGGAGTGATACAACCAGTGGTCAGTGTGGATTGATACAGCCAGAAGTCAGTGTTGAGTGATACAGCCAGTGGACAGTATGGTGTAGTACAGCGTGTGGTCAGTGTGATGTGGTACAGACAGCAGTCAGTGTGGAGTGATACAGCCAGTGGTCAGTGTGGTGTGATACAGCCAGTGGTCAGTGTGGTGTAGTACATCTGGTGGTATGTGTGGAGTGATACAGCCAGTGGTCAGTGAGGTGTGATAGAGCCAGATGTCAGTGTGGAGTGGTACAGCAATGGTCAGTGTTGAATGATACAACCAGCGGTCAGTGAGTTGTGATACAGCCAGTGGTCAGTGGGTGTGGTAGAGCCAGTGGTCAGTGTGGCGTGATACAACCAGCGGTCAATGTCATGTGATACAGCCAGTGATCAGTGCGGACTGGTAGAGCCAGAGGTCAGTGTGGAGTGATACAGCCAGTGATCAGTGTGTTGTGATACAGCCAGTGGGCAGTATGGTGTGGTACATCCAGTGGTCAGTGCATTGTGGTTCAGCCAGTGGTCAGTGTGGAGTGGAACAGCCAGTGGTCAGTGTGGAGTGGTACAGCCAGAGGTCAGTGTGGACTGATACAGCCAGACGTCAGTGTAGAGTGATACAGCTAGTGGTCAGTGTGATGTGGTACAGCCAGTGGTCAGTGTGGAGTGATAGAGCCAGCAGTCAGTGTAAACTGATATAGCCACCGGTCTGTGTGGTGTGAGAATAGCCAATGGTCAGTGTGGAGTGATACATCCAGTGGTCAGTGTGGATTGATACAGCCAGTGGTCAGCGTGGAGTGATAGAGCCAGCGGTCAGTGTCGACTGATATAGCCAGCGGGCAGTGTGGTGTGATACAGCCAGTGGTCAGTGTAGTGTGATACATCCAGCGGTCAGTGTGGAGTGATACAGCTAGTGATCAGTGTGGTGTGTTACTGCCGGTAGTCAGTGTGGTTTGGCACAGCCAGAGGTCAGTGTGGAATGATACATCCAGTGGTCAGTGTGGAGTGATACAGCCAGTGGACAGTATGGTGTAGTACAGCATGTGGTCAGTGTGGTATGGCATAGCCAGAGGTCAGTGTGGAGTGATACAGCCAGTGGTCAGCGTGATTTGGTACAGACAGCAGTCAGTGTGGAGTGATACAGGCAGTGGTCAGTGTGGTGTGATACATCCAGTGGTCAGTGTGGTGTGGTACAGCCAGTGGTCAGTGTGATTTGGCACAGCCAGGGGTCAGTGTGGAATGACACAGCCAGTGGTCAGTGTGGTATGTTATAGCCAGTGCTCAGTGGGGTGTGTTACAGCCAGTGGTCAGTGTGATATGGTACAGCTAGAGGTCAGTGTGGAGTGATACAGCCAGTGGTCAG
>NC_057717.1:87879744-87887172 GCF_004010195.1 Chiloscyllium plagiosum | reverse complement strand
TACAGCCAGCGGTCAGAGTGGAGTGATACAGCCAGTGGTCAGGGTGGTGTGATACAGCCAGTGGTCAGTGTTGAGTGGTACAGCCAGCAGTCAGTGTGGAGTGATACAGCCAGTGGTCAGGGTGGTGTGATACAGCCAGTGGTCAGTGTTGAGTGGTACAGCCAGCAGTCAGTGTGGAGTGATACAGCCAGTGGTCAGGGTGGTGTGATACAGCCAGTGGTCAGTGTTGAGTGGTACAGCCAGCAGTCAGTGTGGAGTGATACAGCCAGTGGTCAGTGTGGTGTAGTACATCTGGTGGTCAGTGTGGAGTGATACAGCCAGTGGTCAGTGTGGTGTGATAGAGCCAGATGTCAGTGTGGAGTGTTACAGCAATGGTCAGAGTTGAATGATACAGCCAGCGGCGAGTGAGTTGTGATACAGCCAGTGGACAGTGTGGTGTGGTACAGCCAGTGGTCAGTGTGGAGTGATACAGCCAGCAGTCAGTTGGAGTGATACAGCCAGTGGTCAGTGTGGTGTGGTACAGCCAGTGGTCAGTGTGGACTGATACATCCAGAGGTCAGTGTGGAGTGATACAGCCAGTTATCAGTGTGTTGTGATACAGCCATTGGTCAGTGTGGAGTGGTACAGCCAGTGGTCAGTGTAAACTGACATAGCCACCGGTCTGTGTGGTGTGAGAATAACCAGTGGTCAGTGTGGAGTGATACATCCAGTGGTCAGTGTGGTGTGATACAGCCAGCGGTCAGAGTGGAGTGATACAGCCAGTGGTCAGGGTGGTGTGATACAGCCAGTGGTCAGTGTTGAGTGGTACAGCCAGCAGTCAGTGTGGAGTGATACAGCCAGTGGTCAGTGTGGAGTGGTACAGCCAGTGGTCAGTGTGGTGTGACACAGCCAGTGGTCAGTATGGTGTGGTCCAGCCAGTGGTCAGTGTAGAGTGATATATCCAGCGGTCAGTGTGGTGTGATACGGCCAGAGATCAGTGTGGAGTGGTACCGCTAGTGCTCAGTGTGGTGTGATTCATCCAGTGGTCAGTGTGGACTTATACAGCCAGAGGTCAGTGTGGAGTGGTACAGCCAGTGGTCAGTGTGGTGTGATACAGCCAGAGGTCAGTGACGACTGATACAGCCAGTGGTCAGTGTGGAGTGGTACAGCCATTGGTCAGTGTGGTTTGGCACTGCCCAAGGTCAGTGTGGAGTGATACAGCCAGCGGTCAGTGTCGACTGATATAGCCAGTGGTCTGTATGGTGTGATATAGCCAGTAGTCAGTGTGGAGTGATACAGCCAGTGGTCAGTGTGGTGTGGTACAGCCAGTGGACAGTGTGTTGTGATACAGTCAGTGGTCTGTGTGGTGTGATATAGCCAGTAGTCAGTGTGGAGTGATACAGCCAGTGGTCAGTGTGGTGTGGTACAGCAAGCGGTCAGTGTGGTGTGATATAGACAATGGTCAGTGCAGAGTGATAGTGCCAGCGGTCAGTGTAGACTGATACAGCCAGCGGTCAGTGTGGTGTGGTACAGCCAGTGGTCAGTGTGGAGTGGTAAAGCCAGTGGTCAGTGTGGTGTGATACAACCAGTGGTCAGTGTGGAGTGGTACAGCCAATGGTCAGTGTTTTTTTGGCGCTGCCAGAGGTCAGTGTGGAGTAATACAGCCAGTGGTCAGTGTGTTGTGATACAGCCAGTAGTCAGTGTGGAGTGATACAGCCAGTGGTCAGTGTGGTGTGATATAGACAATGGTCAGTGCGGAGTGATACAGCAAGGGGTCAGTGTGGAGTGATAGAGCCAGCGGTCAGTGTAGACTGATACAGCCAGCAGTCAGTGTGGTGTGATACAACCAGTGGTCAGTGTGCAGTGGTACAGCCAGTGGTCAGTGTGAACTGATATAGCCAGTGGTCAGTGTAGAGTGATACAGCTAGTGGTCAGTGTGATGTGATACCACCAGTGGTCAGTGTGGAGTGATATAGCCAGTGGTCTGTGTGCTGTGGTACAGCTAGTGGTCAGTGTGGTGTGGTGCAGCCAGAGATCAGTGTGGAGTGATACATCCAGTGGTAAGTGTGGTGTGATACAGCCAGAGGTCAGAGTGGAGTGATACAGCCAGTGGTCAGTGTGGAGTGATACAGCCAGTGGTCAGTGTGGTGTGATAGAGCCAGATGTCAGTGTGGAGTGGTACAGCAACGGTTAGTGTTGAATGATACAGCCAGCGGTCAGTGAGTTGTGATACAGCCAGTGGACAGTGTGGTGTGGTACAGCCATTGGTCAGTGTGGAGTGATACAGCCAGTAGTTAGTGTGGAGTGATACAGCCAGTGGTCAGTGTGGTGTGGTACCGACTTTGGTCAGTGTGGAGTGATGCAGTCAGTGGTCAGTGTGGTGTGGTTCAGCCAGTGGTCAGTATGGAGTGATATATCCAGCTGTCAGTGTGGAGTGATACAGCCATTGGTCAGTGTGGTGTAGTACATCTGGCGGTCAGTGTGGAGTGATACAGCCAGTGGTCAGTGTGGTGTGATAGAGCCAGTGGTCAGTGTGGAGTGGTACAGCAATGGTCAGTGTTGAATGATACAGCCAGCGGTCAGTGGGTTGTGATACAGCCAGTGGACAGTGTGGTGTGGTACAGCCAGTGGTCAGTGTGGAGTGATACAACCAGCGGTCAATGTCATGTGATACAGCCAGTGATCAGTGTGGATGGATACAGCCAGAGGTCAGTGTGGAGTGAAACAGCCAGTGGCAGTGTGGTGTGGTACAGCCAGTGGTCAGTGTGGAGTGATACAGCCAGTGGTCAGTGTGGACTGATACAGCCAGACATCAGTGTAGAGTGATACAGCTAGTGGTCAGTGTGATGTGGTACAGCCAGTGGTCAGTGTGGACTGATATAGCCAGACATCAGTGTAGAGTGATACAGCTAGTGGTCAGTGTGATGTGGTACAGCCAGTGGTCAGTGTGGTGTGATAGAGCCAGCAGTCAGTGTAAACTGATATAGCCACCGGTCTGTGTGGTGTGAGAATAACCAGTGGTCAGTGTGGAGTGATACATCCAGTGGTCAGTGTGGTGTGATACAACCAGAGGTCAGAGTGGAATGATACAGCCAGTGGTCAGTGTGGAGTGATACAGCCAGAGGTCAGTGTGGAGTGTTACAGCCAATGGTCAGTGTGGTGTGATACAGCCAGAGGTCAGTGACGACTGATACAGCCAGAGGTCAGTGGGGAGTGATACAGCCAGTGGTCAGTGTGGATTGATACAGCCAGTGGTCAGTGGGTAGTGATACAGCCAGTGGTCAGTGTGGAGTGATAGGGCCAGCAGTCAGTGTCGACTGATATAGCCAGTGGTCTGTGTGGTGTGATATAGCCAGTAGTCAGTGTGGAGTGATACAGCCAGTTGTCAGTGTGGTGTGGTACAGCCAGTGGTCAGTGTGGATTGATACAGTCAGAGGTCACTGTAGAGTGATTCAGCCAGTGGTCAGTGTGATGTAGTACAGCCAGCAGTCAGTGCAGAGTACTACAGCCAGTGGTCAGTGTGGTGTGATACAGACAGTGTTCAGTGTGTTGTGATACAGCCAGTGGTCAGTGAGGACTGATACAGCCAGAGGTCAGTGTGGAGTGATACAGCCAAAGGTCAGTGTGGAGTGATACAGCCAGTGATCAGTGTGTTGTGATAAAGCCAGTGGGCAGTATGGTATGGTACATCCAGTGGTCAGTGCATTGTGGTGCAGTCAGTGGTCAGTGTGGAGTGGAACAGCCAGTGGTCAGTGTGGAGTGGTACAGCCAGTGGTCAGTGTGGACTGATACAGTCAGACGTCAGTGTAGAGTGATACAGCTAGTGGTCAGTGTGATGTTGTACAGCCAGTGGTCAGTGTGGAGTGATAGAATCAGCAGTCAGTGTGGTGTGGTGCAACCAGAGATCAGCGTGGAGTGATACATCCAGTGGTCAGTGTAGAGTGATACAACCAGCGGTCAGTGTGGTGTGGTTCAGCCAGTGATCAGTGTGGAGTGATACATCCAGTGGTCAGTCTGGTGTGATACAGCCAGCGGTCAGAGTGGAGTGATACAGCCAGTGGTCAGTGTGGAGTGATACAGCCAGTGGTCAGTGTGGTGTAGTACATCTGGTGGTCAGTGTGGAGTGATAGAGCCAGCAGTCAGTGTAAACTGATATAGCCACCGGTCTGTGTGGTGTGAGAATAACCAGTGATCAGTGTGGCGTGATACAACCAGTGGTCAGTGTGGTGTGATACAACCAGAGGTCAGTGTGGAGTGATGCAGTCAGTGGTCAGTGTGGTGTGGTACAGCCAGTGGTCAGTGTGGAGTGATGCAGTCAGTGGTCAGTGTGGAGTGATACAGCCAGTGGTTAGTGTGGAGTGGTACAGCCAGTGGTCAGTGTGGTGTGACACAGCCAGCTGTCAGTGTGGTGTGGTCCAGCCAGTGGTCAGTGTAGAGTGATATATCCAGTGGTCAGTGTGGACTGATACAGCCAGAGGTCAGTGTGGAGTGGTACAGCCAGTGGTCAGTGTGGTGTGATACAGCCAGAGGTCAGTGACGACTGATACAGCCAGAGGTCAGTGTGGAGTGATACAGCCAGTGGTCAGTGTGGTGTGGTACAGCCATTGGTCAGTATGGTTTGGCACTGCCCAAGGTCAGTGTGGAGTGATACAGCCAGTGGTCAGTGTGTTGTGATACAGCCAGCGGACAGTGTGGAGTGATACAGCCAGCGGTCAGTGTGGTATTATATAGACAATGGTAAGTGTGGAGTGATACAGCCAGCGGTCTGTGTGATGTGATACAGCCAGTGGTCAGTGTGGTGAAGTACAGCCAGCAGTCAGTGTGGAATGATATAGCCAGTGGTCAGTGTGGGGTGATTCATCCAGTAGTCAGTGTGGAGTGATAGAGCCAGCGGTCAGTGTCGACTGATATAGCCAGTGGTCTAGTGCTCAGTGTGGTGTGATTCATCCAGTGGTCAGTGTGGACTGATACAGCCAGAGGTCAGTGTGGAGTGGTACAGCCAGTGGTCAGTGTGGTGTGACACAGCCAGCGGTCAGTGTGGTGTGGTCCAGCCAGTGGTCAGTGTAGAGTGATATATCCAGCGGTCAGTGTAGAGTGATACAGCCAGAGATCAGTGTGGAGTGGTACCACCAGTGCTCAGTGTGGTGTTATTCATCCAGTGGTCAGTGTGGACTGATACAGCCAGAGGTCAGTGTGGAGTGGTACAGCCAGTGGTCAGTGTGGTGTGATTCAGCCAGAGGTCAGTGACGACTGATAAAGCCAGAGGTCAGTGTGGAGTGATACAGCCAGTGGTCAGTGTGGTTTGGCACTGCCCATGGTCAGTGTGGAGTGCTACAGCCAGCGGTCAGTGTGTTGTGATACAGCCAGCGGACAGTGTGGAGTGATACAGCCAGCGTTCAGTGTGGTATGATATAGACAATGGTAAGTGTGGAGTGATACAGCCAGCGGTCTGTGTGATGTGATAAAGCCAGTGGTCAGTGTGGTGAAGTACAGCCAGCGGTCAGTGTGGAATGATATAGCCAGTGGTCAGTGTGGAGTGATAGAGCCAGCGGTCAGTGTAGACTGATACAGCCAGCAGTCAGTGTGGAGTGGTGTGATACAACCAGTGGTCAGTGTGGAGTGGTACAGCCCGTGGTCAGTGTTTTTTGGCACTGCCAGAGGTCAGTGTGGAGTAATATTGCCATCGGTCAGTGTGTTGTGATACAGCCAGCGGTCAGTGTGGTGTGATATAGACAATGGTCAGTACGGAGTGACACAGCCAGTGGTCAATGCGGAGTGATAGAGCCAGCGGTCAGTGTAGACTGATACAGCCAGCAGTCAGTGTGGTGTGGTACAGTACAACCAGTGGTCAGTGTGGAGTGGTACAGCCTGTGGTCAGTGTGGTGTGGTATAGACAGTGGTCAGTGTGGAGTGGTACAGCCTGTGGTCAGTGTGGTGTGGTATAGACAGTGGTCAGTGTGGAGTGGTACAGCCTGTGTGTGATACAGCCAGTGGTCAGTGTGGAGTGGTACAGCCAGTGGTCAGTGTGGTGTGATATAGACAATGGTCAGTGTGGAGTGGTACAGCCAGCGGTCAGTGTGGTGTGATATAGACAATGGTCAGTGCGGAGTGATACAGCCAGTGGTCAGTGTGGAGTGATAGAGCCAGCGGTCAGTGTAGACTGATACAGCCAGCAGTCAGTGTGGTGTGGTACAGCTAGTGGTCAGTGTGGTGTGATGCAACCAGCGGTCAGTGTAGATTGATACAGCCAGTGGTCAGTGTGGAGTGGTACAACCTGTGGTCAGTATAGTGTGGTATAGACAGTCGTCAGTGTGGAGTGGTACAGCCTGTGGTCAGTGTAGTGTGGTATAGACAGTGGTCAGTGTGGAGTGGTACAGCCTGTGGTCAGTGTGGTGTGATACAACCAGTGGTCAGGGTGGAGTGGTATAGACAGTGGTCAGTGTGGTGTGATACATCCAGCGGTCAGTGTGGAGTGATACAGCCAGTGGTCAGTGTGGTGTGATACTGCCATTGGTCAGTGTGGATTGATACAGCCAAAGGTCAGTGTCGACTGATACAGCCAGTGGTCAGTGTGGATTGATACAGCCAGAGGTCAGTGTAGAGTGATACAGCCAGTGGTCAGTGTGGGCTAATACAGTCAGTGGTCAGTGTGTTGTGATGCAGCCAGTGGTCAGTGTGGAGTGGTACAGCCAGTGGTCAGTGTGGATTGATACAGCCAGAGGTCAGTGTAGAGTGATACAGCCAGTGGTCAGTGTGGTGAAGTACAGCCAGCGGTCAGTGTGGAATGATATAGCCAGTGGTCAGTGTGGGGTGATTCATCCAGTGGTCAGTGTGTAGTGATACAGCCAGTGGTCAGTGTGGATCGATACAGCCAGTGGTCAGTGCGTAGTGATACAGCCAGTGGTCAGTGTGGAGTGATAGAGCCAGCGGTCAGTGTCGACTGATATAGCCAGTGGTCTGTGTGGTGTGATACAACCAGTGGTCAGTGTGGAGTGGTACAGCCAGTGGTCAGTGTTTTTTGGCACTGCCAGAGGTCAGTGTGGAGTAATACAGCCAGTGGTCAGTGTGGTGTGGTACAGCCAGTGGTCAGTGTGGATTGATACAGCCAGAGGTCAGTGTAGAGTGATACCGCCAGTGGTCAGTGTGGGCTACTACAGTCTGTGGTCAGTGTGTTGTGATGCAGCCAGTGGTCTGTGTGGTGTGATATAGCCAGTAGTCAGTGTGGAGTGATACAGCCAGTGGTCAGTGTGGTGTGGTACAGCAAGCGGTCAGTGTGGTGTGATATAGACAATGGTCAGTACGGAGTGATACAGCCAGTGGTCAGTGTGGATTGATACAGCCAGAGGTCAGTGTAGAGTGATACAGCCAGTGGTCAGTGTGGGCTAATACAGTCAGTGGTCAGTGTGTTGTGATGCAGCCAGTGGTCTGTGTGGTGTGATATAGCCAGTA
>NC_057717.1:87869573-87878880 GCF_004010195.1 Chiloscyllium plagiosum | reverse complement strand
AGCCAGCGGTCAGTGTCGACCGATATAGCCAGCGGTCTGTGTGGTGTGATACAGCCAGTGGTCAGTGTGGTGTGATACAGCCAGTGGTCAGTGTAGTGTGTTACATCCAGCGGTCAGTGTAGAATGATACAGCCAGTGGTCAGTGTGGTGTGTTACTGCCGGTGATCAGTGTGGTTTGGCACAGCCAGAGGTCAGTGTGGAATGATACATCCAGTGGTCAGTGTGGAGTGATACAGCCAGCAGTCAGTGATGAGTGATACAGCCAGTGGATAGTATGGTGTAGTACAGCGTGTGGTCAGTGTGGTATGGCACAGCCAGAGGTCAGTATGGAGTGATACAGCCAGTGGTCAGCGAGATGTGGTACAGACAGCAGTCAGTGTGGAGTGATACAGCCAGTGGTCAGTGTGTTGTGATACAGCCAGTGGTCAGTGTGGTGTGATACATCCAGTGGTCAGTGTGGAGTGATACAGCCAGTGGTCAGTGTGGTGTGGTATAGCCAGTGGTCAGTGTGATTTGGCACAGCCAGGGGTCAGTGTGGAATGACACAGTCAGTGGTCAGTGTGGTATGTTACAGCCAGTGGTCAGTGGGGTGTGTTACAGCCAGTCGTCAGTGAGATGTGGTACAAACAGCGGTTAATGTGGAGTGATACAGCCAGTGGTCAGTGTGATGTAGTACAGCCAGCAGTCAGTGCAGAGTAATACAGCCAGTGGTCAGTGTGCTGTGATACAGCCAGTCGTCAGTGTGGTGTGATACATCCAGTGGTCAGTGTGGAGAGATACAGCCAGTGGTCAGTGTGATTTGGCACAGCCAGTGGTCAGTGTGGAATGTCACAGCCAGTGGTCGGTGTGGTGTAGTACATCTGGTGGTCAGTGTGTTGTGATAAAGCCAGATGTCAGTGTGGAGTGGTACAGCAATGGTCAGTGTTGAATGATACAGCCAGCGGTCAGTGAGTTGTGATATAGCCAGTAGTCAGTGTGGAGTGATACAGCCAGTGGTCAGTGTGGAGTGATACAGCCAGAGGTCAGTGTGGAGTGAAACAGCCAGTGGTCAGTGTGGTGTGGTACAGCCAGTGGTCAGTGTGGATTGGTACAGCCAGTGGTCACAGTAGACTGATACCGCTAGTGGTTAGTGTAGACTGATACAGACAGTGGTCTGTGTGGTGTGATATAGCCAATGGTCAGTATGGAGTGATACAGCCAGCGGTCAGTGTGGAGTGATTCAGCCAGTGGTCAGTATGGTGTGGTACAGCCAGAGGTCAATGTAGAGTGATAAAGCCAGTGGTCAGTGTGTTGTGATACAGCCAGTGGACAGTGTTTGTGGTGCAGCCAGTGGTCTGTGTGATGTGATATGGCCAATGGTCAGTATGGAGTGATACAACCAGTGGTCAGTGTGGAGTGCAACAGCCAGTGGTCAGTGTAGAGTGATACAGCCAGTGGTCACTGTGGAGTCATACAGACAGTGGTCAGTGTAGAGTGATACATCCAGTGGTCAGTGTGCAGTGATAGAGCCAGCGATCATTGTAGACTTATACAGCCAGTGGTCTGTGTGGTGTGATGTGGCCAATGGTCAGTATGGAGTGATACATCCAGTGGCCAGTGTGGTGTTCTACAGCCAGAGGTCACTGTAGAGTGATACAGCCAGTGGTCGATGTGGTGTGGTACTCCCGGTGTTCAGTGTGGTTTGGCACAGCCAGAGGTCAGTGTGGAATGATACATCCAGTGGTCAGTGTGGAGCGATAAAGCCAGTGGTCAGTATGAAGTGATAGAGCCAGCGGTCAGTGTAGACTGATACAACCAGTGGTCTGTGTGGTGTGATATAGCCAATGGTCAGAGTGGAGTGTTACGGCCAATTGTCATGGTGGTGTGATACAGCCAGTGGTCAATGTGGTGTGGTACAGCCAGCGGTCAGTGTGGAGTGATACGGCCAATGGTCGTGGTGGTGTGATACAACCAGTGGTCAGTGTGGAGTGATACAGCCAGTGGTCAGTGTGGAGTGGTACAGCCAGTGGTCACTGTAGAGTGATACCGCTAGTGGTCAGTGTTGTGAGGTACAGCCAGTGGTCAGTGTTGAGTGGTACAGCCAGTGGCCAGTGTGGTGTTCTACACCCAGCGGTCACTGTAGTGTGATACAGCCAGTGGTCAGTGTGGAGTGATACAGCCAATGGTCAGGGTGGTGTGATACAGCGAGTAATCGATGTTGAGTGGTACATCCAGTGGTCAGTGTGGAGTGAAACAGGTAGTGGTCAGTGTGGAGTGCAACAGCCAGTGGTCAGTGTGGAGTCATACAGACAGTGGTCAGCGTGGAGTGATAGAGCCAGCAGTCAGGGTAGACTTATACAGCCAGTGATCTGTGTGGTGTGATATAGCCAATGGTCAGTGTGGAATGATACTGCCAGTAGTCAGTGTGGTGTGGTACAGCCAGTGGTCAGTGTGGTGTTCTACAGCCAGAGGTCACAGTAGGGTGATACAGTCAGTGGTCAGTGTGGTGTGGTACTGCCAGAGGTCAGTGTTGAGTGGTACAGCCAGTGGTCAGTGTGGTGTTCTACAGCCAGAGGTCACTGTAGAGTGATACAGCTAGTGGTCAGTGTGGTGTGGTACAGCCAGTGGTCAGTGTGGAGTGGTACAGCCATTGGTCAGTGTGGTGTTCTCCCGCCAGCAGTCAGTGTAGAGTGATACACCCAGTGGTCAGTGTGATGTGGTACAGCAAGAGGTTACTGTGGAGTGATTAGGCCAGTGGTCACTGCGGGGCGATACAGCCAGCGGTCAGTGTGGTGTGATAAAGACAGTGGTCAGTGTGGTGTGGTACAGCAAGTGGTCAGTGTGTTGTGGTACATCCAGTGATCAGTGTGGAGTGGAACAGCCAGTGGTCAGTGTAGAATGATACAGCCAGCAGTCAGTGTAGACTTATACAGCCAGTGGTCTGTGTGGTGTGATATAGCCAATGGTCAGTGTGGAATGATACAGCTAGTGGTCAGTGTGGTGTGGTACAGCCAGTGGTCAGTGTTGAGTGGTAAAGCCATTGGTCAGTGTGGTGTTCTACAGCCAGCAGTCAGTGTAGAGTGATACACCCAGTGGTCAGTGTGGAGTGATACAGCCAGTGGTCAGAGTGATGTGGTACAGCAAGAGGTCAGTGTGGAGTGATACAGCCAGTGGTCAGTGTGGTGTTCTACAGCCAGCAGTCAGTGTGGAATGATGCACCCAGTGGTCAGTGTGCGGTGATACAGCCAGTGGTCAGTGTGATGTGGTACAGCAAGAGGTCAGTGTGGAGTGATAAGGCCAGTGGTCAGTGTGGTGTGGTACAGCCAGTGGTCAGTGTGGTATGTTACAGTACAGCCAGCGGTCAGTGCGGTATGATACAGCCAGAGGTCAGTGTGGAGTGATACAGCCAGTGGTCAGTGTGGAGTGATACAGCCATTGGACAATGTGGTGGGATACAGCCAGTGATCAGTTGGATGTGGTAGAGCCAGTGGGCAGTGTGGAATGATAGAGCCAGTGGTCAGTGTGGTGTGATACAGACAGAGGTCAGTGTGGAGTGATACAGCCAGTGGTCAGTGCGGTGTGGTCCAGCCTGTGGTCAGTGTAGAGTGGTACAGCCCGCGGTCAGTGTGGTGTGATACAGCCAGTGGTCAGTGTGGAGTGTTATATCCAGCGGTCAGTGTGGTGTCATACAGCCAGTAGTCAGTGGGATGTGGTACATACAGCGGTCAGTGTGGGGTAATATAGCCAGTGGTCAGTGTGGTGTTGTATAACCAGTGGTCAGTGTGGAGTGATACAGCTAGTGGTCAGTGTGGAGTGATACAGCCAGTGGTCAGGGTGGTGTGAAAAACCAGTGGTCAGTGTGGTGCAGTACAGCCAGCGGTCAGTGCGGTATGATACAGACAGAGGTCAGTGTGGAGTGATACAACCAGTGGTCATTGTGGAGTGATAGAGTCAGCGGTCAGTGTAGACTGATACAGCCAGCGGTCTGTATGGTGTGATACAACCAGTGGTCAATGTGGTGTGGTATAGCCAGCGGTCAGTGTGGAGTGATACAGCCAGTGGTCAGGGTGGTGTGAAAAACCAGTGGTCAGTGTGGTGCAGTACAGCCAGCGGTCAGTGCGGTATGATACAGACAGAGGTCAGTGTGGAGTGATACAACCAGTGGTCATTGTGGAGTGATAGAGTCAGCGGTCAGTGTAGACTGATACAGCCAGCAGTCTATATGGTGTGATACAACCAGTGGTCAGTGTGGTGTGGTAAAGCCAGTGGTCAGTGTGGAGTGATACAGCCAGTGGTCAGTGTGTTCTGATATATCCAGCGGTCAGTGTGGAGTGATACAGCCAGTGGTCAATGTGGAGTGATACAGCCAGTGGTCAGTGTGGAGTGTTACATCCAGTGGTCAGTGTGGTGCAGTACAGCCAGCAGTCAGTGTGGAGTGGTACAGCCAGTGGTCAGTGTGGAGTGTTACAGCCAGCGGTCAGTGCGGTGTGAGACAGCCAGTTGTCAATGTGGAGAGATATATCCAGTGGTCAGTGTAGTGCTGTACAGCCAGTGGTCAGTGTGGAATTATACAGCTAGTGGACTGTGTGGAGAGGTACAGCCAGTGGTCAGTGTGGTGTGGTACAGCCAGCAGTCAGTGTGGTGTGGTACAGCCAGCGGTCACTGTGGTGTGGTACAGCCACTGGTCAGTATGGTGTAGTACAGCCAGTGGTCAGTGTGTTGTGGTACAGCCAGTGGTCAGTGTGGTGTAGTACAGCCAGTGGTCAGTGTGGTGTGGTACAGCCAGCGGTCAGTGTGGTGTAGTACCACCAGTGGTCAGTGTGATGTGGTACAGCCGGTGGTCAGTGTGGTGTAGTACCACCAGTGGTCAGTGTGGTATAGTACAGCCAGTGGTCAGTGTGGTGTGGTACAGCCAGCGGTCAGTGTGGAGTGGTACAGCCAGTGGTCAGTGTGGTGTGGTACCGCAAGTGGTCAGTGTGGAGTGATACAGCCAGTGGTCAGTGTAATGTGGTACAGCCAGTGGTCAGTGTGGTGACCAGTGGGGCTATCTGGGGGCGATAGGGCCGGAGGGGATAGCTAGGGGTGTGAGGAGCTGTGGTCAGTCTGTGTCTGATGTGGAGCCCACTGTGTGGGGGAGAGAGAGAGAGAGAGAGAGAGACCATGTCTGGACAGGCCAGAGTGTCGAGACACTGCAGGCTGTGGAAGGATTGTTACCTTTATCTTTCATTTCATTTCTTTATCTTCCTCAGCTACCCCAGGAACAACTGTGACGTGTTCCAGAGAATTCCCGAGGAAAGGCTGATGCCCAGGCATGGATGTTCCTGCTCCTCGGATGCTGTCTGACCCATCTGTGCCGCTCCCTCGGTTATCGAACCCGTTGCCTCGCTCCTTTCAATCTCTGCGAAGTCTCTCATAACCGTCTGCTTTAGCTTCTCCATGCTCACGTTCCCAAGGAAAAGATTCCGGGCAGCCCCACTTCCCCTTCCATACGCCAGCCCTCACGACACACACTCTCAAAAGCCTCCAGGTAACATTGTCCCACGGGACCATTTACCTGTCACTCCTGCTCTGTGCCCTGGCCACTGGCTAAACCGAAACTATCTGAAAGACTGCCCCCCCCAACAACCACCTCACCAGTGACGGACCTCCCTCCTCCAAACCCTCCAAAGGTACACCTGACCCCCAATATCCCCCTGACTTCTGACTGACCCTTGACCTGGGCATGGCCACCAGTCCTCAACGTTCACTGTCGTATGTGAGGTGGAAGTGAGCTCCCCGTGTGGGTTATGTTCGTGGTCACTGTCCTGTTTATGGGTGTGGATCTCTCGAACCTGTCCGGGTTAGCCTTCTCAAAGTTATCCACTTGCTACTCTAACCAGCAGATGCTCCTGTATTAACAAGAAATCGATTGTCCCACGTTAGTGACTAGTTCCAGGTTATACTCATGTGATCAATGTCTTTACAGAGATTATGAGGATGTGCAATCTGCTCTGTTAAAGGTTCCCTGCCACATTGGCTAAAGTGGGCAGTGTTGAAGGGATCCCTCATTATTAACCATTACAGAGCTGTATAACCTCTCACAGCATCTCCTCAGCAAGCCTTCTTATCCATTATTAACCTTGTACCTTATTGTATATTGTATATATTATACCTGACCCACTCCTACTCCATTTCACAGAAACATAGAATACAGGAGCTGGAGTGGGCCTCAAGCCTGGTCTGCTGTTCAAGGGCCAAAGACCCTCTCTGTATTCAATGATTCCATGATTCAACATGGTTTTCCAAATGATCAAGAAGTTTCTCTACTCTCCCAGGTGTGGAAATCCAACAGGCTTTGGGCTGAGAATTGCTGTAATGGTGCACATCAAACTCCAGCTGAGGCGTGGGTTTTGATCCTTTGCAAGTCACCTACTGGCTCCACGGCATCTCCCTGGGCCCGGAATGCCTGGATAACAGGGATACCTGTGCCAGCCAAATTCCAAATAAACCCATCTGTAAACTCAGAGACCTCAGTCTGTGCTCCCCTACGCACCCCCCTCCCCCACCCCCATCCTTACTGCCAAAGGCTGCAGTCAGTAAGGATAGGCCACAACACCTCCTCCGCCATAATCCTCAACACCCAGTGCCCCATAAGGCTGTGTACTCCTGTACTCCTTATACACCTACAGCTGTGTGGCCAATTTCCATATCCCAGACTCCATTTGCAGGTTTGCTCACAACATCACAACATCGTGGACGGCACGGTGGCACAGTGGTTAGCACTGCTGCCTCACAGCGCCAGAGACCCGGGTTCAATTCCCGCCTCAGGCGACTGACTGTGTGGAGTTTGCACGTTCTCCCCGTGTCCGCGTGGGTTTCCTCCGGGTGCTCCGGTTTCCTCCCACAGTCCAAATATGTGCAGGTCAGGTGAATTGGCCATGCTGAATTGCCCAGAGTGTTAGGTAAGTGGTAAATGTAGGGGTCTGGGTGGGTTGCGCTTCGGCGGGTCGGTGTGGACTTGTTGGGCCGAAGGGCCTGTTTCCACACTGTAAGTAATCTAATCTAATCACCATTATGTTCAGACAAGACAGAATATTAGGGAAGAGATTGAGTCCTTACTAACATGGTGTAAAGACACCAATCTCTCCATCAATGTCAACAAACTAAAGGAGCCAGTCATTGACTTCAGGAAGCAGAGTGGAGAGTAGCCCCCTGTGTGGATGAGTGGGGCTGAGGTGGTGATGGCTAAGACCAGCAGGGTCCTGGGAGTGATGATCACCAACACTCTGTCCCGGTGCACCTCGATGATGCAACGCTCAAGAAAGCACAACAACGCCTCTACCTGCGCAGCACATCCACAAGGACTCGGACCAGTCTTTGTAGATTCACCACAGAAAGCATCCTCTCTGGCTGTGGCACAGTGTGGTTTGGCAGCTGCTCGCCCCAAGATGCAGGGAACGACAGAGAATCGCGAAGACAGCGCAGACCCGCCTCCCAGCTGTTGATTCCTGCTACCCCAGGAAAGCAGCGAACATCCTCCTCGAGCCTTCCCACCCTGCTGACACTCTCTCCATTGGGCAGAGGATAACAGTGTGTGTCCATCTGCAGATAGATTCAAAAGCAGCTTCTTCCCCTCCTGCTGCTGTCTGATTTCTGAGGGGGGGGCCTCTCCAATTTTAAATTTAGTGTTGACCCCTCTCTCGGTGTCCCTTCTCTGCAGCTGTAACATTGTGTCCCTCACTCGGTTCCATTACCCTAATGCACATTGTACTGTACGATCTGTCTTTACAGCACGCAGAGCAAATTTCACTCTACCCAGGTATATATGACAACAATCATCAATCAAGTCAAACCCCACTTCTAATTTTGTCCTCTGCCCTTTTAGTTTTAGCTTTGTGATGTCGATGGGCCTGGGTCATGGGTTTGGATTGTTTAGAGGGGCCTTGGTATTCCTCATTGTCACTGTAACCCTGTCACTCCACTCTGCTCACCCTCTTCACCTTTACCCTATCCGTGCCACTCGTGATTTTATAAACCTGGATAAGGTGACTCCTCAGCCCCAGCCGGTACAGCCTCTCCCTGTAACTCAAACCCTCCAGCCCTGGCAACATCCTCATAGAGCTTTACTGAACCCTTTCAAGCTTCACAACATCCTTCCTGCAGCAGGGAGACCAGAATTGCACGCAATATTCCAAAAGTGGCCTAACCACTGTCCTATACAGCTGCAAGTTGGCAAGGTGGCTCAGTGGTTAGCACTGCTGCTTCACAGCACGAGGGACCCAGGTTCGATTCCAGCCTCAGGCGACTGACTGTGTGGAGTTTGCATGTTCTCCCTGTGTCTGCGTGGGTTTCCTCCGAGTGCTCCGGCTTCCTCCCACAGTCCAAAGATGTGCAGGATTGGACATGGGCTATTGTCCCATAGTGTTCAGGGATGTGCAGGTTAGGGTGGATTGGCCGTGGGAAATTGCCCCATAGTGTCCAGGGATGTGCAGGTTAGGGTGGATTGGCCATGGGAAATTGTCCCATAGTGTCCAGGGATGTGCAGGTTAGGGTGGATTGGCCATGGGAAATTGCCCATAATGTCCAGGGATGTGCAGGTTAGGGTGGATTGGCCATGGGAAATTGCCCTATAGTGTTCAGGGATGTGTAGGTGCATTGGTCAGGGGCAAATATAGTGTAGGGGAATGGGTCTGGGTGTGTAATTCTGCAGGGGGTCAGTATGGACTTGTTGGGCTGAAGGGCCTGTTTCCACACTGTAGGGGATGCTAACATGACCTCCCAAATCCTAAACCCTTCCTGTTATGTGTTGCATTGGAACCAGTATTGTGGGTAAATCCATTTATAATCGATTGATTGAAGTTTCTGCTGGATCCTCAAGGACTCTGACAATATCTGGGACCCTTGGGTGGGCCTTTGAGAAGACATGACCACCACGTCCTCCCCAAGGTGAACTGCCACTGGCTGAGTGCCGGGAGAGTTCAGCCTGAGGCAGGTGACCCACGTAAAGGCCACACTTGAAGTGAGCAACAAGGGCTTTGGGAGCCACCCATTCTGGATCCTGAACCAGGTGATCCGCAACGGGCAATGAGCAATCGCAAGTTAGCTGCACGATAGCGGGCTATAGAGGAATCCCAAGGAGAAAGTGAGGGCTGTAGATGCTGGAGATCCGAGGGGAGAGTATGGATGGTGCTGGGAAAGCACAGCCGGTCAGGCAGCATCTGAAGGGCAGGGGAATTGACGTTTCGGGCTGGAGCCCTTCATCAGGAATGAGGTTTTGTGGACCGGGGGGGGGAGGTGGAGAGATAAATGGGAGGGGGGGTGGGGCTGGGGGGAAGGGAGCTGGGAATGT
>NC_057717.1:87860424-87869505 GCF_004010195.1 Chiloscyllium plagiosum | reverse complement strand
ATGGAGGAGGCCCAGGACCTGCATGTCCTTGGTGGAGCGGACGGGGGAGTTGAAGTGTTCGGCCGTGGGGCGGTGGGGTTGGTGGGTGTGGGTGTCCCGGAGATGTTCTCTGCAAGAAGGCATCCTGTCTCCCTCATGTAGAGGAGACCACACCGGGAGCAACGGATACAGTTGATGACATTGGTAGAGGAGCAGGTAAAGTTCTGATGAATGTGGGAGGATCTCTTGGAGCCTTGGACAGAGGTGAGGGGAGTTGTGTGGGTGCAGGCTTTTCACTTCCTGTGGTGGCAGGGGAAGGTACTGGGAGTGGGGTGTGGGCTGATGGGGGGGCCATGGACCTGACGAGGGAGTCACAGAGGGAATGGTCTCTCTGGAACACTGATAGCAGTGGGAAGGGAAATATATCTCTGGTGGTGGGGTCCGTTTGGAGTTGCCGGAAGTGGCAGAGGATGATGCGATGTATCTGGAGGTTGGTGGGGTGGAAGGTACGGACCAGGGAAGGTTCAGTCCTTGTTGTGTTGGGACGGGTGGGGTTTGAGGGCGGAGGTGTGGGATGTGGAGGTGATGTGCTGGAGGGCATCATCAACCACGTGGGGGAGAAATTGCGATCTTTGAAGGAGGAGGCCACCTGGGATGTTCTATGTGGAATTCTCCATCCTGAGAACAGATGTGGCGGAGGCAGGGGCATTGGGAATAAGGGATGGTGTTTATACAGGAGGCAGGGTGAGAGGAAGTAACTGTGGGAGTCGGTGGGTTTGTAGGAAATGGCCCGGCACCTTCCCCTGCCACCGCCGGAAGTGTAAAACCTGCACCCACACCTTCACCCCCTTCACCTCCGTCCAAGGCCCCAAGGGATCCTTCCACATCTGACAGAGATTTACCTGCACTTCTACACATGTCACCTACTGCCCTGCACAAAGCCATACTGACTGTCCCTGATTAGACCATACTTTTCCAAATTCATATAAATGCTATCCCTAAAACTTCTCTCCAGTAGCTTCCCAACCACTGATATCAGAGTCACTGGTCTATAGTTTCCTGGATTGTCAGTGTTTCCTGTCTTGAACACTAGCTCCTTGCCAGTCCTCTGGGACCTCTCCAGTGGCTAGCGAGGATACAATGATCTTAGTCAAGGCCCCAGCACCCTCCTCTCTTGCTTGCCTCAGTAATCTGGGTTGGATACCATCGGGCCCTGAGGATTTATCCACCTTCCTGTTCTTCAACAGCCCCAACACCACATCTTTCTTCATTTCAAAATGCCTTAGCATGCTCTACACGTCTCGCTATCCTCCATATCCCTCTCCTGGGTGAATATTGACACAAACTGCTCATTTATGATCTCCAAGGACAGGCTCCCTCCTTTACCCATGTGTGGTCCTACCTAATTATCCTTTTCCTGATGATGTATGTCCAGAATGCCTTGGGATTCTCGGTAACCCTATTTGTCACAGATGGTTCATGACCTCCCCTTGCTCTCCTAACTCCCTGCTTGAGTTCTTTCCTGCTTACTCTCTGTTCCTCATGGGCCTTGTATGATTTTAGTTCCCCAAACCTTAAACATGCTTCCTCTTTCTTGCTAATGAAACTCACAACCTCCCTCGCTATCCAAGGGTGCCTTATTCTTCCTCCTGACTGGAACATGCCAGTCCTGAACTCTGATCAGTCGGTCTTTCAACAACTCCCACATGTCAAATGTGACTTACCCAGCAAAAACCCCTCCCAATGAACTCTCCCTAGCTCCTTCCTAACTTTGGCACTACTTGGCCTGCCACCATTTTGTACCATCCCGCAAGGTCCTGACTTGTCCTTGTTCATAGTTATCCTAAAACTCCAGGAGTTGTGATCGCTGTTCCCAGAATGCTCTCCCACTGAAAGGGCAGTCACCTGGCCAGGCTGATTAGCCAATAGAAGGCCTGGTATGGCCCCTTCTCTCAATTGGACTAAGTTGAACAGTTGAAAAGCCAAGACTTATCGAGTTGTAATTTCGCAGTTACTCCCTGTGCTAGCGAGGATACAATGATCTTAGTCAAGGCCCCAGCACCCTCCTCTCTTGCTTGCCTCAGTAATCTGGGAGGTCAGAAAGAGGAAGGCAATCCAGCTGAGTTTATGCCCAAGAGCTGGTGTCGAAAGGGGGGGGGGGGCTTCACTCATGTGGATCTCAGCTGTTGGGGCTAGATATCTGTAGAAGAAAGATGGGTCCCATATAAACTTGAGGGGTACACCTATATTATTTCCAGGGAGGTTTGTTAATGCCATTCAGGAGAGTTGAAACTAGGAGTGGGAAACAAAGCTGGAGGTCAGACTGTCGAGTGACGCAGGACAAAGCAGAGGTAAATATGATATGAAGAACTGGCAGTCTGAAACGGATTTAGTTTAACACCACGCACTATAACAAGTACGGCAGATCAGCTTTGAGCCTGGATTAGTTGATCTTTACCTTCTTTGTGACTGTAATAGTACATTCTGTGTCTTGTTCTATTACCCTGATGTACTTATGTAAGTTATGATTTGTCTGATTAACATGCAAAATAACACTTTCCACCACATCTCGATACATGTGACAATTGTTATGAAGATATGGGTGTACCTTTAAGAGAGTTAAAAGCAGCAGAATTATTGGACAGCACTAAGTGTTCTCAATAAGGCAGCAATGTATGTAACACTGGGTTGAACAACTTGAGTAGTTCATTGCCTGGAGACAAAAACAAATTCGAATCCAGCCAATCAGTTTAAATCATATCCCGTTAAAAATACAAATTTCCAATCCAGTTTGAATTGAGTACATTGACAATCTTAAAAGCCATTGACACAATCCGATGCTCTGGAGTATAAGACCAGGGAGAATTTGAACAGTTGAGAGGAGTACTGTCACAGCCCAGCATGTAAACAGACTGCCTGAAAATAGCTCTCTCTTAAAATTCCCTTTTCGATCAGTAACCTGTGACACCGAAATTCTGAACAAGGAGAAAGGAAGACGCTGGAAGATCCGAAAACAGGAACCTCCAGCTGCCGGGTTTTTGAGATAAGAAATGCGGTTTGGTAAATTTTAATTGGGAATTTTATCGGGCTAGTGTTACAGAAGGAAAGGTAACAGAGAGGTTAGAGAAAGAAATTGTAGATAGTGGTTAGTTAATTATTCTCTGTTATACTTTAAGAAATAAAGTTGTTAATTTTTACTTTATAATGCGCTTGGCCACTCGAAGTTTTACAGATTACTGCACGGGATAAATCTTTTCTGTGTTGCTGGTTTTAAATTAGGCAGGAGGGTTTACCCTGTGTCGTAATGCAATAATAAATCAAAACAGATTGAATCCAATCAAATCAAATGGGTTGCAGCCCTACAAAAACTTGGTTGAAGAGGCATTTGGATGGGTATATGAATAGGAAGGGTTTGGAGGGATATGGGCCGGGTGCTGGCAGGTGGGACTAGATTGGGTTGGGATATCTGGTCGGCATGGACGGGTTGGACCGAAGGGTCTGTTTCTGTGTTGTACATCTCTATGACTCTATGAACAGCAGGACTAGCAACTCAGTGTTCCCAGGGTTAGAAAGTCCAGGAGAGATAGAAAGGGTTGTAAAAGGGATGGGGAGTTGTATTACCAATGAAGGAGACTCTCCCAGCTATACCAAGAGTGGATACCCTGGAGGGATCATCCAGCCAGGCAATATCGGGGCAAAGTAGGAATCAGAATGGTGCAGTCACTATGATGGGGTCATACAATCAGCCTCCCAGTAGCCCCTGGGGATAGGTATATAAGCAGATCATGGCAATCCCTGTTTAAAAAACAGCATGGTTACTGTAGTGGGTGAATTTAACTTTCTCACTATCGACTGGGATTCCCTCTGTGCCAGAGGCTTACCCGGGCTGAATTTGCTAGATGCCTCCAGGAGGGTATTTTAAAACAAGGTAGAGATAGTCCAACCAGGGAATAGGCCATTCCCAACCTTCTGCTGGGGAATGAGTCTGGCCAGATGATTGAAGGTTCAGCGGTCAAGCATTTTGGGGAACAGCGATCATAATTCTGTATGTTTTAGGATAGTCATGGATAAGGATCCGATTGGCCCACAGGTGAAGCTGCTAAATTAGGGGAAGGCAGGAGCCGGTGAAATTAGACCAGGAGCAGATGTTTGAGGGTATCTCCACATCTGACCAGTGAGAGTCTTGTGAAATCCAGTTGAGGATGAAAGATAAGGATGACAAGATTCAGAAGCCTTGCATGAAAAAAGATGCATAAAGTTTAATCAAAAGGAAAAAGGAAGCATATGTAAGGTTTAGGGAATTAAAATCAAACAGTGACCTTGAGGGGTACAAAGGAAGCAGAGGAAAATCCTAAAGAAGGAATAAGGAGGGTGAGAATTGACCATGAAATGTCCTTGGCGTTAGGATTATGGAGAATCCTAAGGCATTTTAAATGTATATTAGCAGAAAAAGGATTGGAAGTGGGCTTTGGAAGGCAATGTGGGGGGGAGGGGGGGTGGGGGGGATTTATGTACAGTGCCAGCAAAGTGGTTGAGGTCTTTAGTGAGTACTTTGCATTAGAAGGACCTGCGTGATGGAAAGATTAGGGAGGGGTATGTCGATAATCTGGGGCATGTCGATATTAAGAAGGAGGAGATGTTGGGTGTCTTGAAAAACATTCAGGTAGATAATGTCCCCAGGACCTGATGGGAACTTTCCCAGGAAACTGAAAGGGCGAGGAAGGAGATTGCAAGGGTCTCGGCATAGATCTTTGTGGCGTCTTTAATCGCAGGCGAGATCCCGGGACCCTGGAGAGTTGCCCTTCTGTTCAAGAAGGGCAACAGGGATAATCCAGGAAATTTCAGTTTGCCAAACTCCTACATCAGGGAAGTTATTGGAGAAGATGCTTAGGGACTGGACTTACTCACGTATTAGGGAGAGTCAGCATGGGTTTGTTTGGGAGAGATCCTGTCTCACAAACCTAGTTGAGATTTAAGGAAGTAACAAAGATGATTGATGAGGGTAGGGCAGTGGAGGTGGCCTACATTGACCCTACTAAAGCATTTGCCAAGGTCCTTCATGATTGGCTGCTCAAGAAGATTAGGTCACATTTGCATCCATTTGAGTTGGCTAATTGGATCCAAACTTAGCTTGGTCATAGAAGACATCGGGTATTCATCGAGGTGTGATTTTCTGACTGGAGATCCATGACCACAAGGATCAGTAGTGGGACCTCTGTCGTTTGGATTATACTTAAACGATTCGGATGAAATGGCAGCTTGTCTGATTAGTAAGTTTGTAGACGACAGCAAAATTGGTGGAGCTGAGGACAGTGAGAAAGATTTTTCAAAGGATACAGCGCAATATTGAGCAGTTGAAAAGTTGGGCAGAGAAATAGCAGATGGAATTTAATTGCGAGGTGATGCATTTTGGGAAGTCTAAGAGGGAGATGATATTTCCAATCAACGAAACTGTTTGAAGATATAGTGTGTCAGGCAGCATCTATGGGGAGGGAGCAAGCAAATTAGAATTCCACAGATCCACAGACGCTGCCTGACCTGCTGTGATTTCTCGCAGTTGGTGTTGCGGTTCTCGAATCTGCAGTAATCTGCTCCTGCTTCTACACAGTGAAGGGGGTAGGTCCCTAGGCAGTGATCATCAATGCATTCGCGATTTCTAGGGCCCCTTAGTGAATCACTCTGACTACTCACTGAATGCAAGGGCCGTTAACATCTGGATGGAACACATTAAACTACATTTCTGTGTGTATTTCTACATGCCAGGAATGGTTTAGGTGATGCTAATCAAAGCTCAGCAGTGGGATTTTCCACAATAATACACGCAAGTCATTTGCTCATTATTGTTGGGATCTTACTGTGTACAGATTGAGGGTTGTCGTTTACCACTTCACACCAGTGAGTGCTTGAGGAGGATGTTGCTCTGAATGCCAAAGGCTTTGGGACACGCTGCAGTTGTGAAACGTTCAAGAGAAGCACAGGTTTGGTCATTTCTCCCATTCCCAGAGTTGTAGGTTCAGTTCAGAGATGGTTACTTCCCATCGCCATTCCCTCACACATTCATTTTTTCACTGAATGGCCATCTCTGATTCCAAAACATTCATAAACCTCCTGAAATTCTAAATCGGGACGGTCTTCCAGCGTTACACCCGGGGCAGGAAGCAAATTCAAGGGCCCAGGAGCATTCCGAGCAGGGAATCCTCGTCCAGGCATCATGTGGATATTCAACCACTTTGTGCAGCTCCGCCTGGGGACCAGCTCTGCTGTGTTTGATCTGATGCATGACGTCCTGCCCAGTGAGTGCTGTGTTTCCAAATAACCAGGAAGAGAATGGTTTCTCCACGTGCTGCACGTTGTGTCTGAATGAATAACATCCCCACTCTACTCAAGAAATAGATTGTTCCTCAGAATGTCACAGTCTGGTAAAAGCAGGTGGAAACCTGGCCTGTGGATCCTTCTTCCTCCTTTCCTCAAGCTCCTGGTCTCTGTCAACCTCTCTCTGCCCTTTCTGTCTCTCTGTCTGTCTCTGTCTCTGTCTCTGTCTCTGTCTGTCTGTCTCTGTCTCTGTCTGTCTGTCTCCCCCAACCCAAAGACTCATTTTAATGATTCAGTCTTCAATTTTTTTTATATATTTATGACTACATTCCATGCTTTTAATTTTGTTCCAGTTTATTTTGGGATTCATTTGTCTACCTATTTTTGTTGCTTAGTTGACATCTGTTGTAAAGGCGTGTAGATGAATTTTGATTTCACACAATTAGTTTTGTGTGTAGTAGTCATGATTTGGAGATGCCGGTGTTGGACTGGGGTGGACAAAGTTAAAACTCACACAACACCAGGTTATAGTCCAACAGGTTTAATTGGAAGCACACTAGCTTTCGGAGCGATGCTCCTTCATCAGGTGGTTGTGGAGAATAAGGTCATAATTCACAGAATTTATAGCAAAAATTTACAGTGATGTCACTGAAATTATACATGAAAAAAATACCTTGATTGTTTGTTAAGTCTCTCGTCTGTTAGAATGACCATGATAGTGTTACTTCTTTCATATGTAACAAATTAAACGAGATTTCTTTCCCTGGAATTTCTTGGACATTGAAAAGTTTATCCAGACCTGGAGGCCACATGTAGGAGACAGTGAGGGCCGCAGATGCTGGGGATCAGAGTCGAGAGTGTGTTGCTGGGAAAGCGCAGCAGGTCAGGCAGCTTCCGAGGAGCAGGAGTGATTCTCCTGCTCCTCGGATGCTGCCTGACCTGCTGTGCTTTTCCAGCACCACAGTCTCATCTCTGGAGGTTAGATGTCCCCTATCAGTTCAGAAATGGAGATCTGGGTTAATCGTTGTGCAATATCCCACACCCATTTACAGCTCCTCTGATCCTGAAACACTCCACGGTCAAATGTAACCAGAAATGGACAATATTTGGGCTAACATTCACGCCACACAAGTGTTAAGGAATGACCATCTCCAACAACAAAAAAATCCAATCATTCCCTCCTTGACATTAAATCATTGAATCCTCCAGCAACAGCATCCTGGTGGTTATCATAGACCACATAATGATCTGAACTTGCCATTTAAACACAGTGGCTACGGGGGCAGTGAGTCACGCACCTCCTGACTCCCCCCAAGCCTGTCCACCATCTCCAAGGCACAAGTCAGGAGGGTGAGGGAATACTCCCCACTTGCTCTGGATGGGTGAAGCCCCAACAACACCATCCAGGACCAAGCAGCCCATATCCACAAGCATCCAGTCCCTCCACTTCCAAGGCTTGGTAGCAGCAGTGTGTACCAGCTACAAGATGCACCGCAGAAAGTCACTGAAGATCCTCAGGCAGCACCTTCCAACCCACAACCACTTCCATCCAGAAGGAACAAGGAGCAGCAGGTACATGGGAACACCCCCCCCTGCAAGTTCCCCTCCGAGCCCCTCACTATCCTGACTTGGAAATACATCGCCATTCCTTCAGTATTGTGCAGTCAAAGTCAAGGAATCCCCTTCTGAACAGAACTGCAGGGGCACATATAGCACAAGGAACGAGCTCTCCATCTGCTTCTCAAGGGCAGTTAGGCAGCCCCTAGCCCGATCCCACGATGAAACTGATGTCCCTATTGTGTGATTAGGGTGTGATGCCTACTGCTGGAATGTCTTGGATACTGAGACGTTTATCCAGACTGGAGGTCACATGTCAGAGACTTCACGTTGTTGTAGGAAGTGAGGAACTGAATCCTCCTTTCCGGCCTCTTAGTGACAGAGCAACCATTGGCACTCATATCCAGGACATGGCTTAATAAGTGCCTTTGTGAATTCTCTGACAGTGAGACAATCGTCCAGGTTCTCTTCCCCATCCCTCTCTGTATTCAGCCAGACTGGGAGATGGAATAAAACATGTGGAGGAACACAGGATTCCTAATAAGGTGATATGGTGGGAGTGGGAGCAGGGGGTCTGGGAGGGTGTCCACTGCTGTCGAGTTCCAGGCACAACATTTCCTGCGAGGGTACAGACCTGCACTTTCCCTTCATTGTATAGGAGCCCAAATGACTGACATTCCAGACATTTTTCTCCATGAATAGAGCTTCTCTCTAATCGCAACCTGAACATCTCGTATTGCAGACTTTCCACTGTTTATTGACTTTGTAACTTCCAGCTCGGCATATTTCAGATAGTCTTCAGCCCCAGGAAGTGTTCTAAGTTTAAACTTGGCTCGAGGCTAATGTTTCTCTGTGTGTTTTTTCTTCATTTTGTTGTTGTTTTTATGAATGGGAGAGTTAAGCTTGTGGTAATCTCCCTGCTCCTGTTGGGGAAGGGGCTGCAGGGGGAGGGGAGGAGGGGGATTGCGAATGTTTGAGGTGATTCAGTGAAAGGGTAACCAAGCAGTGATCAGCGAGCTCCCTAATCCCCAAACATGGCAGAAAGGACCTGCTTTGGTCCGACTTCATCTCTGGGAGATCCTGTTTATTCTTGACAGAAAATGTAAAGCTCCATCTCCATTATTCAGGGAACACGGAGGTCATTTACAGTGGGAAACCTTATATAGTTGTAACACAGATCAACACACACTCATACACACACAGATCAACACACACTCATACACACACAGATCA
>NC_057717.1:87854187-87859924 GCF_004010195.1 Chiloscyllium plagiosum | reverse complement strand
CCTGTCCCTTAAAAAAAAAAGCTACCTCTTAAAATGCGTTTTGGTCCGAATATCTCCCTCAATAAAAACAGAAGGTGCTGGAAGAGAGTCCGCTGTTCCAGAAAACCGGAACCTGTAAACTAGGTCTGGGCGAGGACAGATGCAGGGAATGTTGGGAAAGTGTCTGATAAACTGGAAAAGGTGAAGATGTTCATCAACAAAATAGATGAAGATGGGAGATGATAATGGCGTCGGTGAAGAAACAGAGGCTGGGTTCAGAGGAGGTATCAAAGTCAGGTATGTGTCTTTGGAGCCACACCCACCTCCCTTATTTCCATGGCAATATCAGTCCCTCCAGATCACATGATTTATGAGCCAGGCTTTCTGAGTTTATTGTGTTCCAGGAATCCAAGGTTTACTGGAGCCTGTGAACTCTCCTCCCCCTCTCTATCACAATCCTCCTGACCTCAAACAGAACCACGAAGTGTCCTTTTCCAAACTGGACAGTTTCATAAAAGGACATTCCAATACTTCCCTCCGAACTTCCAAGAAAATCTCAGCAGACAAGGCTACATGAGCATCTGGGTTCAACTGACAGTCAACAAATGGATCTATCACTCTCCTGGACAAGATGCCATTGGTTTAAACTGGGCTGGTAACAAGGAGAGATTTATCTAATACCTGGTTCTGGAGATCACCAGGTGAACAAGACACAAACTGATTCATTCTACCATACAGTTCTTACAGATAGAAAAATAATTACCAGAGTAACAAACAACAAAGAAAGTTTACAGCCCAGGAACAGGCCCTTCGGCCCTCCAAGCCTGTGCCGATCCAAATCTACTGTCTAAACCTGTCAGTCAATTCCTCAGCATCTGTATCCCTCTGCTCCCCACACACTCGTGCATCTGTCCAGATGCATCTTAAATGAATCTACTGTGCCTGCCTCTCCCACCTCTGCTGGCCACGCGTTCCAAACGCCCACCACCCTCAGTGTGTGAAGTACTTGCTGCGTGTATCCCCCTTAAACTTTCCACCTCTCACCTTGAAAGCGTGACCTCTCATTATTGAATCCCTCACCCTGGGAAAAAGCTTGTCTCTATCCACCCTGTCTATACCCTTCATGGTTTTGTAAACCTCAATCAGGTCCCCCCTCAATCTCCTTTTTTCTAATTAAAAGAAACCTAACCTACTCAACCTCTCTTCATAGCTAGCACCTTCCATACCAGGCAGCATCCTCGTAAACCTGCTCTGCACCCTCTCTAAAGCGTCCACATCCTTTTGGTAATGTGGCAACCAGAACTGTACACAGTATTCTAAATGCAGCTGAACCAATGTCTTGTACAATTTTAACATGACTTGCCAGCTCTTATACTCAATACCCCGTCCGATGAAGGCAAGCAGTCTATATGCCTTGACCACACATCATATATAAGGTTGATTTATACATGGCAATGTTTAAATATACATTTAGATATACAAATATCAATGGTGACTCCTGATCCTGTTTTATGTTCATAAATACCAGTCAGCCTTAGGTTTCACAAAATTAGTTTGGCAAGCTGTGACATGGGGAATACAAACAGACTGTTTCCAAACCCTGCTCGATCTCCACTAGCTCTCAGGAGTCACGCACTCTAAATCAGTTTTGACATTTGCTGCTCTCTTCATGAGAGTAACGGGAGCTGCAGATGCTGCAGCTCAGTCAGCACTGTCTCTGAGACCAGTCCAACCATCAATCACCAGCTCAGCGCCTGGTTGGGAACTGCCGCCAAAGCAGACAAATCAGATGGAATATAATCCTGGCCCAATCGCTGTGTGGAACGGGGCGCTGTGTGGGGGGGGGGGGAGACCTTTGTAAAGATCTAGAAAGCAGGAATTCACAACTTGCCAATTGGATCTGTGCACTTGCTCTGTGTGTCAGAGTTTTACAGTCAAGAGTGCTAAAAATGCTTTAAAATATCTGCTCCACTGCAGCCCTGGTTTTCAGCTCTTTCAACTGTTTGTCTCGTTTCCCCGCAGTCCAAACCCCAGGCTGAGCGCAGGAAGCATCAACTGTTAACCACTCCCTCTCTCTCTCTCTCATTCAAACGGCTGGCTACCTGGAGGAACACAGTCTTTACCTGAGCAGCAATCAGCAATCCTTGGGGTAATTCGGGGAGGCAGAGCCGAAACTCAAACTGAAGAAGATGAAATGTACAAAGGGGAGGGTGAGGCTGACAAGGGAATGCAGGGACAGGGTGACGACAAACAAGAAAGCATCCAATGTGGTGGAGGTGAGTGGGAAGGAAGGGGAATGGGAAGCCTCTAAAACCCAGCAGAGGGCAACTGAGAAAACCAGTCGGGGCAGGAGGTGGAGGCGAGGAGAGAAGAAGATGAGAGTAAGCTAGCTAGAAATATAAAAGAAGATTGCAAGAGTTCTTTAGATGCCTAAAAGGTGAGCGAGAGGCAAGAGTGGACGTTGGAAAAGAAACTGGAGCTGTGTTAAAAGGGAACAAAGATATGGTGGAGGGACTGATTAGATTAGATTAGATTACTTACAGTGTGGAAACAGGCCCTTCGGCCCAACAAGTCCGCACCGACCCGCCGAAGCGCAACCCACCCATACCCCTACGTGGGAGGAAACCGGAGCACCCGGAGGAAACCCACGCAGACACGGGGAGAACATGCAAACTCCACACAGTCAGTCGCCTGAGGCGGGAATTGAACCCGGGTCTCTGGCGCTGTGAGGCAGCAGTGCTAGGACCGAGCTGAGTGGAATGGCCAACACCAAGGAGAAGATACTGGGGAAAGTGATAATTCATTGGGACTGTATGGACTACAGGCCGGGGTCTGAAAGAGGTAGTTTACAGAGGCATTGGTGGTGATCTTCCAGGTACCAATGGAGACAGGCGGGGGGTAAGACAACTCAAATATGGTTAGTGTATCCCTCCTGTTTAAGAAGCAAGGGAGGCAGAAGACAGGAAATTACAGGCTGGTTAGCCTGACCTTGGGCTTTAACTTATTGATAACAGTCCGTTATGAAAAACATAGAACAGTCTAGGCCCTTCAGCCCTTGATGTTGTGTCAGCCTTTTATCCTACTCCAAGATCAGACTAACCTACATACCCTCCATTGGACTATCATCCAGTCGCTTAAACATCCCTAATGTCTCTGACTCTACACCCACCGTGGGCAGTACATTCCACACACCCACCACTCTCTGTGTAAAGTACGCCCCTCTGACATCTCCCCTAAACCTTCCTCCAATCACCTTAACATCATGACCCCTCGTGACAGCCATTTCTGCCCTGGGGAAAATGTCTCTGGCTATCTACTCTATCTATGTCCCTCATCATCTTTACACCTCTATCAAGTCACCTCTCGTCCTTCTTCGCTCCAGTGAGAAAAGCCCTAGCTCCCTCAACTTTTCTTCAGCTGACCTGCCCTCCAGTCCAGGCAGCATCCTGGTAAATCTCCTCTGCACCCTCTCTAAAGCTTCCACATCCTTCCTATAATGAGGCAACCAGAACTGAACATAATATTCCAAGTGTGGTCTAACCAGGGCTTTACACAGCTGCAGCATAACCTCAATGCTCTTAAACTCAATCCCCCGCTAATGAAAGCCAACACACCATATCAAATTGGGTGGCAACTTTAAGGGATCTATGAACATGGATCCCAAGATCCCTCTGTTCCTCCACCCTGCCAAGAATCCTGCCTTTAACCCTGTAATCCACATGCAAATTCTACCTTCCCAAATAAATCACTTCACACGTTTCCAGGTTGACCTCCATCTGCCACTTCTCAGCCCAGCTCCACATCCTGTCAATATCCCATTGCAGCCTACAACAGCCCTCCACACTATCCACAACTCCAGCACAACCTGTAACCTTGCGGCCCGGCATATCCCCCACTCAACCATTCCCATCACGCCAGGGGATCAACCCCGGTTCAATGGGGAGTGCAGGAGGGTATGCCAGGAGCAGCACCCTGAAGATGAGGTGTCGACCCAGTGAAGCTACCGAACAGGACTAACTTGTACATCAAACAGAATAAGCAGCATGTGATAGACAGAGCTAAGCGATCCCACAACCAACAGATCAGATCGAAGTTTTGCAATCCTCTCATATCCAGTCGGGAATGGTGGTGGATGATTAAACAATTCACTGGGAGGAGGCAGCTCCACACATATCCCCATCCTCAACGATGGAAGATCCCAGCACATCAAGGTCAAAGATAAGGCTGAAGCTTTCACAGTAATCTTCAGCCAGGAGTACTGAGTGGATGATCCTCCAGTGGTCCCCAACAGTCTCCAGCCAATTCGATTCACTCCACGTGATACCAAGAAACAGGGTTGGAGACACGGAATACTGCAAAGGCTCCAGGGTCTGACAACATTCCGGCAATAGGACTGAAGATGTGTGCTCCAGAACTTGCCGCTCCCCTGGCCAAGCTGTTCCAGTCCAGTTACAAGACTGGCATCTACCCGACAATGTGGAGAATTGTCCAGAAATGTCCTGGACAGCAAAAGCAGGACAAATCCAAACTGGCTAATTACCGCCCCATCAGTCTACTCTCCATCATCAGGAAAGTGACAGAAGGGGACATCAACAGCACTATCAAGCAGCACTTGCTCAGCAATAACCTGCTCAGTGACACACAGTTTGGGCTCCCCCAGGGTCACTCAGCTCCTGACCTCATCACAGCCTTGGGTTCAAACATGGACAAAAGAGCTGAATTCCTGAGGGGAGGGAAGAGGGACAAGCCCTTAACATCAAGGCTGCATTTAACCGAGTGTGGTATTAAGGAGCTCTGGCCAAACTGGAATCGATGGGTATCAGGGGGCAAACTCTCTGCTGGATAGAGTCATGTCTGCCACATAGGAAGATGGTGGTGGTTGTTGGAGGTCAGTCATCTCAGCTCCAGGACATCACTGCAGGAGTCCCTCAGAGTAGTGACCTTGGCCCAACCATCTCCAGCTGCCTCATCAATGACCTTCCTCCCACCATAAGGTCCAAAGTGAGAATGTTCAGCTCCATTCGCGAACCCTCAGATCCTGAAGCAGTCCGTGTCCAAACGCAACAAGATCTGGACAATATCCAGGCTTGGGCTGACAAGTGACCAGTAACATTCACACCACACCAATACAAGGCTTTGACCATCAGTAACAATAGACAATCTAACCACCTCTCCTTGACATTCAATGGTGTTACCATCACTGAATCACCCACTATCAACATTCTGGGAGTTCTCATTGATCAGAAACTCAACAAGAATTACCACAAACACACAGTGGCTACAAGAGCAGGTCAGAGCGGCAGTAACTGGCCTCCAGATTGCTCAAGCCTGTCCACCATCTCCAAGGCACAGGCCAGGAGTGGGATGGAATGGTCCCCACTCGTCTGGATGGGGGAAGCCATTGGATTGGTGTATGATTTTTGAGCAGAATACTGTGGGGCAGTCTCACTGCTGTCAGCAGGATAGCTGAGTGAGGGAGCTCTCCCACTCTGACCAGCTGCCTGTTGGAAGGGCTGGTCCACTCTGTTACAAAAACACCTTCCATTGGCAATCATTGCTGGGACCTGACTCTGCACATCCTGGGCAAGAGGGAGGTTCACTACCCTCTGTGGGTGAGCGGAATTATTAACACACGCACAGCCACACACACACACACACACAGACTCACACTCACACACACAGACACAAACACACACACAGCCACACACACACACATAGACACAGCCCCACACACACACACACACACACACAGACACAG
>NC_057717.1:87842178-87851393 GCF_004010195.1 Chiloscyllium plagiosum | reverse complement strand
TTGTTCCCACAGTCTTGTCACACCCCCACACACATACTCTCACACACATACAAACACACTCTCACACACACACAGTCTCGCATACACACACAGTCTGACACACACAACACACACACACACACGCACACATACATACACATACATGCACTCACACAAAGGTGCGCGCGCGCACACACACACCCCGCCCCTTCCCCCACCACACGCCGTTCCCCCCACCCACAGACGCAGACACCCATCTGTGACAAGGGGGATTGGATTTTCCGATCTGGAACCCGCTCCCTCTCGGCTGTGGACCCTGCCTGCAGTTGTTTAGCTGTTGATGTTGGGAGTGGAGAAAGTTCCAGCAGCATTCCTCATGACTGAAGCGTTCTCTTCAGGATCCACTCTGCTCTCTCTCCACATGGTGAAGGGGCTAGAAAATCATCTGTTCCAATACCAAGCTGCGTGGAAAACCAAATCCAAGGAACAAAGAGCAATCCAGCCCAGGAACAGGCCCTTCAGCCCTCCAAGCCTGTGCTGACACATTCTGCTGATCCACACTAAGACTGCCTTTACTTACAGGATCCATATCCCTCTATTCACTTCCTAACGCGAGGGGTCATAGTTTTAAGCTGGTTGGAGGAAAGTCTAGAGGGGATGTCAGAGGCGGGTTCTTTACACAGAGAGTTGTGAGAGCACGGAATGCGTTGCCAGCAGCAGTTGTGGGAGCAAGATCATTGGGGACATTTAAGAGACTGCTGGACATGCATATGGTCACAGAAATTTGAGGGTGCATACATGAGGATCAGTGGTCAGCACAACATCGTGGGCTGAAGGGCCTGTTCTGCGCTGTACCGTTCTATGTTCTATGTTCTGTCCATGGATCGGTCTTGGTGCCTCTTGAATGCTGCTATTGTATCTGCTTCCACCCCCTCCTCTGGCAGCGTGTTCCAGGCACAGACCACCCTTTATGGGAAAAACCTGCCTCACACATCTCTTTCAAACTCCACCCCACCCCCCGTGCGTTGAACCTGTCCCCCCAGTAACTGACCCCTCCACCCTGGGAAAAAAAAGCCTCATATGTTCCACTTTGTCCATGCCGTCCCCAATCTTATAAACATCGCTCAGGTCACCCCTCAGCCTCCTGCATTCCGGTGAAAACTAACCCCAGTCTATCCACGATTTTGAGATGCTGCTGGTGGACACAGTGAAAAATCCCACATCACCAGGTTATTACCCAACAGGTTGATTTGGAAGCCCTAGCTTTCGGAGCGCTGATGAATATATCATTTCAGTGACATCACACTGTAAACCTTTGCTCTAAATTCTGTGAATTATGATCTTATTCTCCACAACCCCCTGATGAAGGAGCAGCGCTCCGAAAGCTAGTGCTTCCAAATAAACCTGTTGGACTATAACCCGGTGTTGTGGGATTTTAAAGCAGTCTATCCAGCCTTTCTTCCTAGGTACGATCCCCCATATCGGCTAACATCCTGGTAAACCTTTTCCGTACCCTCTCCAAAGCATCCACGCCCTCCTGGTAATGTGGTGAGCAGGACTGTACGCAGCCTACCTGGGGTCTGAAACATCAAAGTCAACCTGGAACCTGGAATGTACGAAACCTCCTGGAGGACAAATAAAGCCAGTGTCCAGAGCAGAGCAGTGCCTCTGCGGCCCGTGAACTGAGGAGTTTCACCCTCCATATCACTGCCTGTCTGAGAGTCCGAGAGGAGGCCAAAGGGTGGCCAAGGGAGGTGGCTGCACCTTCTTCCAGAGAGGAAATCCTCATGGATTAACCCCGGATCCATGGAATTGGAGACCCCCTCAAGAGTGAACCCATCAACTGATTTTCTGTTGGCATCAACAGTCAATGACACTGTCCCCAATTTGGCGAAAGCCGGTAGGTAACCATGGTGGTAACCATGGTGGTAACCATGGTGAGTCCCATTCTCCAACCCCCACACCATAGGTGAGTCCAGAGAAGTCCAGAGTCCACCCCAGACACGACACCCAGCAACGTTTCTTAACATTATCCTCCTTTATGCTCGGATTTGAAAGGACTTCCAGTTCTGGAAAAAGACCATTGGAAAGGAAGGATTCAGGAATTGCCACTTCATTGGGATTCTCCCGCTCACCAAATATACAGACCACTGGCTGGACATCACCAACACACCATTCAGCCATCAAGACAAGCTCAAGACTTCTGGGAAACCCCCACATCTTCTGGCATGTGGTCGACGACGTCATCGTTTGATCCTGAAACCAAGTGATGTCTTCATTACCAAAGTGGTGGCCATTTCAGATGACTGCTGCCCAGCCCACAGGCCCATCCATTATGTCCATCATGTACCTCCAGAAGCAGCCAAAGGCAAGGAAACAATTCCGAAAAGGGCCCAACTTTGAGCAGCTGCAAGTACCAAGCAGACGATCAAAACCTCCAAAAACATCTTCACCAAAATCTCCAAAGGGTTGGGTTTTCCCGGAGTGGAGGGAATCTGACAGGAGATGAATCCAGCCTCCACCCCATGTTACAGAACGAGAAAACCCCAAGACTGGGTCAGCAAGAAATACCAAGAAGCTGTTAACTGGAAGAGGAAATCTCTCTGAGCCTGGCAAACCATTATCAATGGTGAGACAAAGAGGGCAGCTCAGCAAGACTGCAAAGGGTGGAGGATCTGAGCTGTAGGGAGAGGCTGAACAGGCTGGGCCCTTTTTCCCTGGAACGTCGGAGGCTGAGGGGTGACCTTATAGAGGTTTATAAAATCATGAGGGGCATGGAAAGGGTAAATAGGCAAAGTCTTTTCCCTAGGGTTGAGGAGTACTGAACTAGAGGGCGTAAGTTTAGGGTGAGAGGGGAAAGATATAAAAGAGACCTAAGGGGCAACTTTTTCACACAGAGGGTGGTACGTGTATGGAATGAGCTGCCAGAGGAAGTGGTGGAGGCTGGTACAATTGCAACATTTAAGAGGCATTTGGATGGGTATATGAATAGGAAGGGTTTGGAGGGATATGGGCCGGGTGCTGGCAGGTGGGACTAGATTGGGTTGGGATATCTGGTCGGCATGGACGGGTTGAACCGAAGGGTCTGGTTCCGTGCTGTACATCTCTATGACTCTGTGAGAAATGGAAACCCCTTGCTGTGTTTTGGCAAGGATTCCAGATCAGATAAGCCTACACCTCGCTGTGGAATGGAATCAGTTAAACATCTTCAGCCACGATGTGGAGGTGCCAATGTTGGACTGGGGCGGGAGAAAGGGCAGTGCTCCGAAAGCCAGGGATTTCAAATGAACCTGTTGGACTATAACCTGGTACCATCTGCCTTCTGACCTTATCTTCAGTCAGATAGATTTCTATGCAGCACACAGTAACATCAATAAGGACAGAACTCAGACACCGGGTGTACATCTGTGAACCTGTCGTTGTAGAAATAGTGTTGCAAATCAACTTCAAGACATTGTTCCAACAAGAATACAACTCTTTGTTGTGTATATTACATGGGCTGACATACAGTAAACCATAAACTCACATCATGCTCCATCCCTGGCTGCAGTTACTTCGAAATTTATTTCAAATCTCACTTGAAGGCAAGGTGTCAAAATCAGTCTGAAAAATTGGAATTTGTTGGAGAGGGGAGGTGGAGGGTAACATGCTGGATTTGTTCATATCTTCCTGAATTAATGCTGGAAAATTACATTTTCAACTGTGTTGGACCACCTCGAATTGAGTGTGGAATTATCAACAACAGAGAAACATTTGTGATCTCACATCCATCCAAGAGAATCCGAAATTATAGAGCAGACAGGAGAGTGTTACGACAGGGCTCTCCTGCTCATTAAACTAAACACACAGAATTCAGCTCACCTCATAATCTGAGTGACAGAGAACCACCCAAATTCCACTATTTAAATAAAAAAAAATTTACTCTTTAACTCCAAAAGAAACATGGGGTGGCTCAGTGGTTAGCACTGCTGCCTCACAACACCAGCGTCCCAGGTTCAATTCCCACCTCGGGCGACTGACTGTGTGGAGTTTGCACATTCTCCCCGTGTCTGCGTGGGTTTCCTCCGGGTGCTCCGGTTTCCTCCCACAGTCCAATTAAATACAGGTTAGGGTGAATTGGCCGTGGGAAATTGTCCATAATGTTCAGGGAATATGTAGGTTAGGTGTATTAGTCAGGAGTGAACTGTACAGTAGTAGGGGAATGGGGTTTCAGAGGGTCAGTGTGGGCTTTAGATTAGATTAGATTACATTACAGTGTGGAAACAGGCCCTTCGGCCCAACAAGTCCACACCGACCCGCCGAAGCGCAACCCACCCAGACCCCTACATTTACCCCTTACCTAACACTACGGACAATTTCCCATGGCCAATTCACCTGAACTGCACATCTTTGGACTGTGGGAGGAAACCGGAGCACCTGGAGGAAACCCACGCAGACACGGGGAGAACGTGCAAACTCCACACAGTCAGTCGCCTGAGGCGGGAATTGAACCCGGGTCTCTGGCGCTGTGAGGCAGCAGTGCTAACCACTGTGCCACTGTGCTGCCCACTTTACAGCGACTTGGGCTGAAGGGCCTGTTTCCACACTGTAGAGATTTGATGAAAAAAACCACCTATTTACAACTCCCAGCCTCCTTTGTCTACCTCCCACTCTACAAAAATATACTGATCCAATAAAGCCCCTATTAAATTTACAGCAACTTAATTTTCAAAACCAGACAGTGGTGTGGATCCTCGTCTGTTTGTAGATCTCCCTGGGTCACCTTCGGTCTCCTGCTGTACAGATTTTTCATATGTAAAGAGGTACTTTTAGAGAGAGGGTTTTCAGGCAGTTTGTCTGACAATAGTAGGTGGTGCTCTTTCACTGGCTAACTGTCCAAAATGCCTGCTTTATATACCCCAAATCATCAGAGCGTCTCATTGGTACAATGTTGTTAAAACAGTAAAATGCAAATTCGATTGGGTTTTAGAATCTTGGGGCATAGTTCAAAGTGATTGGTTAAATTTGACCTGGTGAGAAAACATAGCAACCAGTGCTCGGGTATTTGTTTCACAGCCAAATGTCCCATACTTTCAATTATCCAGTGCACTCTGAGACTGCTAGTCAGTCACATTACAGGTGCCTGCATTCACCCTCTCTTAAAGGTACAGTGCGAACCTTTAACTTCACACCAAGAAATGGGAAACAAACACGTCGCCAGAGATGAGAGGGAGCTGTGTTGGAGCCTTGAATTTGATCGCGGTCCGTTGACATCGTCCTGAACAAGTAACAAAGCTATTTTAATGAACTGACTAGGACTTTCTCATATACCCTACACCCTTCACAATTTTCCTCCCAAACATTAGCCACACGTATTCACTATAAATATTTCCTAATCAGGTCATCTAAATATGTCACTCCACAGGTAGAACTTGAACATAGGCTTCCTGGTTCAGATGCAGGGACATTACCACTGTGCCACAAGGGCCCATATGTATCCTGGGTCAAAGTTAACACAACACCAGCTCATAGTCCAACAGGTTTATTTGGAAGCACTAGCTTTCGGAGCTACGCTCCTTCATCAGGTGGTTGTGGAGGTTAAGATGAAATTAGATTAGATTCCCTACAGTGTGGAAACAGGCCCTTTGGCCCAACAAATCCACACCGACCCTCCGAAGACTAACCCACCCAGACCCATTCCCCTCCCCTATATTTACCCCTGAGTAACACACCTAATACTACGGGCAATGTAGCATGGCCAGTTCACCTGACCTGCACATCTTTGGATTGTGGGAGAAAATGGGAGCACCCAGAGGAAACCCACACAGACACGGGGAGAATGTGCAAACTCCACACAGACAGTCACCCCGAGGCTGGAATCGAACCCAGGTCCTTGGTGCTGTGAGGCTACTGTGCTAACCATTGAGCCACCGCACCACCCCTTAGTGACCAGTGTGAGGAAATGCTAGAGCGAACTCTCCTATCCCAGGCCCAAGGGGGAATGATGCTGATAGGCTGTGTGAGAGAAGGAAGGGTTTCAGCGGGCAGAGGTTTTGATCCGAACCTGGAATCTGAAAGCCAATATCTCTGACTTTCAGTTGCTGCCTCTCTGGGATCATGTCAATCGAAGTCAGTTTCTCTGTGTTACATTCCTGCCCTCTGCTGGTCACCGGTGATAGTGCTGGCCAACTCTATCCACTTCCACAACTGTCAATGGAGTCATCGGCGCAAGGTGGTTATTTGGCCCAGTATGTCTATGCTGGCTCTTTGAGGACAGTGACACGCTAACTTCCACATCCCCATTTCTTGTCTAACACTCTGTGTGTTTCTGATCGATATCCAACTCCCTTTCAAATATTATTTCTATCATCAGCTTCAACCAGGGAACCTGATAAGCCAGGGAACTATAGACCGGTGAGCCTGACCTCGGTGGTGGGCAAGTTGTTGGAGGGAATCCTGAGGGACAGGATGTATTTGGAAAGACAAGGACTGATTCAGGATAGTCAACATGGCTTTGTGCGTGGGAAATCATGTCTCATAAACTTGATTGAGTTTTTTGAAGAAGTAACAAAGAAGATTGATGAGGGCAGAGCAGTAGATGTGATCTATATGGACTTCAGTAAGGCGTTCGACAAGGTTCCCCATGGGAGACTGATTAGCAAGGTTAGATCTCATGGAATACAGCGAGAATTAGCCATTTGGATACAGAACTGGCTCAAAGGTAGAAGACAAAGGGTGGTGGTGAATTCCTCCAACAACTTGTTTTTCAGACTGGAGGCATGTGACCAGTGGAGTGCCACAAGGATTGGTGCTGGGTCCTCTACTTTTTGTCATTTACATAAATGATTTGGATATGAGCATAAGAGGCACAGTTAGTAAGTTTGCAGATGACACCAAAATTGGAGGTGTAGTGGACAGCGAAGAGGGTTACCTCAGATTACAACAGGATCTGGACCAGATGGGCCAATGGGCTGAGAAGTGGCAGATGGAGTTTAATTCAGATAAATGCGAGGTGCTGCATTTTGGGAAAGCAAATCTTAGCAGGACTTATACACTTAATGGTAAGGTCCTAGGGAGTGTTGCTGAACAAAGAGACCTTGGAGTGCAGGTTCATAGCTCCTTGAAAGTGGAGTCGCAGGTAGATAGGATAGTGAAGAAGGCATTTGATATACTTTCCTTTATTGGTCAGAGTATTGAGTACAGGAGTTGGGAGGTCATGTTGCGGCTGTACGGGACATTGGTTAGGTCACTGTTGGAATATTGCGTGCAATTCTGGTCTCCTTCCTATCGGAAAGATGTTGTGAAACTTGAAAGGGTTCAGAAAAGATTTACAAGGATGTTGCCAGGGTTGGAGGATCTGAGCTACAGGGAGAGGCTGAACAGGCTGGGGCTGTTTTCCCTGGGGCGTCGGAGGCTGAGGAGTGACCTTATTGAGGTTTACAAAATTATGAGGGGCAGGGATAAGATAAATAGGCAAAGTCTTTTCCCTGGGGTCGGGGAGTCCATAACTAGAGGGCATAGGTTTAGGGTGAGAGAGGAAAGATATAAAAGAGACCTAAGGGGCAACTGTTTCACGCAGAGGATGGTACATGTATGGAATGAGCTGCCAAAGGAAGTAGTGGAGGCTGGTACAATTTAAAAGGCATCTGGATGGGTATATGAATAGGAAGGGTTGGGAAGGATATGGGCCAGATGCTGGCAGGAGGGACTAGATTGGGTTGGGAATATCTGGTCGGCATGGACAGGTTGGACCGAAGGGTCTGTTTCCGTGCTGTACATCTCTATGACTCTATAACCAACGTTTTCAGGAAGAATGCTCCAATAATCCTCTCAGTTAAAGAAAATTCACATTTCCCCTCCCCATCTCACTCTCTGTTCTCTAGCTGTTCACTCACTCAACAATGGGAATAGTTTCTCGCTCTGTTGAAACCTATTGCCATTTTAAAACAAAATTATTCACTCAGAGGATGTGGAGAGAGTGAGGGCTACAGGTGCTGGAGAGTCAGAGCTGATAAAGTGTGGCGCAGGACCCTTCATCAGGAATGTCTCATACCTGAAACGGCGACTCTCCTGCTCCTCAGCTGTGCTTTTCCAGCATTTACAGCCCGTCCCTAGTTGCCCCTTGATAAGGTGGCAGTAAGTCCCTGTGGTAGACTCACAATCCCCCCCAGGGAGGGAATTCCAGGATTCTGACCCCGTGACCCTGAGGGAATGGTGATATATTTCCGAGTCAGGATGACTGTGATCCTGAGCGGAACTTGCAGGATTCGTTGTTTCAACGTAGCTGTTTTTCTAGATGATAATGAGTGTGGGTTTGGAATTTACTGTCTATGGACCTTGGTTGAGTTGTTACAGATGGTACACACTGCTGGCGATGTGCAGCACTGACCAAAGGTATCAATGTGGAAGGTGGTGCCAAAATATAGGCTCCTACATTGTGATGACTCTCTGATCCCCAACCTCTGTGGTCTGTACTAACACAGCAATATTGACAAAGCAGCTGGAAATGTAAGAGATGATTCATATTTTACAAAATAACTGCTTTTCACCTCATTTTATGCTCCACAACACTTTATAAAATACATCCTGTGCTGTCCCTGACATGTCAACTTCTGTGGTTTAGCAAAGTTAAAAATCCCACAACACCAGGTTATAGTCCAACAGGTTTATTTGGAAGCACTAGCTTTCGGAGCGCTGCCCCTTCATCAGGGGGTTGTGGAGCAGGATCAGGGGACACAGTATTTATAGCAAAACATCATAGTTTCATACAATTGATGCAATAGATTGAACAATCCGAGATTGTTGTTACGTTTTTGTCTTTTAGAACAGGTTGCAGGTTTCTGTTTATTAATATGTAAATCTCAGAATTTCTTTCAAAGTCACATTCCTGAGATAACTTATAAAAAAAGGTGAAATCTCAGCTCAGACAATGTATTAAAGGTGCGAGGTTCGAGTCTGTCTGTATCCCAACCTTGAATCACACTGGCTCTACTTCCAAAGTAGGAATTTCTAAAATGTCACCTTGACTGGCTGCCTACAGATTGTGTGCTGTGTGTGTGTGTGTGTGTGAGAGAGAGAGAGAGAATGTGTGAGAGAGGGAGAGAGGGAGGGAGAGAGTGAGTGTGTATGTGCATATTTGCTTAATATAGTGTACACAAGTGTGATGGATGTATGCCTTCGAGAGAGAGTATGAGTGTGTGAAAGTGTGAGCTTGAGTGTCAGTGAGTGTGTGTTGGGGGGAGGAGAAGGAGAGAGAG
>NC_057717.1:87839836-87841667 GCF_004010195.1 Chiloscyllium plagiosum | reverse complement strand
GTCCTGGACCACTGAAGTGTTCCCCAACTGGGAGGGAACCCTCCTGTCTGTTGATTGTTCTGCGGTGCTCTCTGCCTGTATTCCTGATGAAGTGCTTTTGCCCGAAACGTCGATTTTCCTGCTCCTTGGATGCTGCCTGAACTGCTGTGCTTTTCCAGCACCACTCTAATCTAGACCCCCATTCATCTATTGCCGCAGCCTCTGCTTGGACTCACCAATGTACTATGCCTCATACCATGTATAAGATAGACAACGTTGGCTGAGTCACATGAGTACCTGCCACGTACATGGTGGGAGGTGTCCCCACGTGTAATGGTGGTATCTATGTCCACACTCTGACACGTCTTGCAGTGCCCACCGTGACAGGGTTGTATGGAGTTGTCCTGTAAGCTGGGCAGTTTGCTATGAACAATGATCTGTTTGAGGTTTGGCGGTTGTTTAAAGGCAAGCAGTGGAGGTGTGGGGAAGGTCTTGGTGAGGTGCTCATCCTCATCGATAACGTGCTGCAGGCTGTGAAGAACACAGTGTAGTTCCTCCGCTCCTGGGCAGTGCTGGATAACGAAGGGTATTCTGTCGGTTGGATTCTGATCTGAAAGAGTAGTCCATGGGAAGTCTGACAGTGGGATGAAACGTGTTGATATCATTACTGCTGTAACAAGCAATGGAAGTTCCATTCAGAATCTCACAAACAAAGGATCAGATCAAAGCTGTGCACACCCACCCCATGCAGTGAATGGTGGTGAACCATTACACAGCCAACAAAGAGTCATCGAGCTGGACAGCACAGAAACAAGCCCTTCACTACAACTCCTCCGCGCTGACCAGATATCCCAATTTAATTTGGTTCCATTTGCCAGCACCTGGCCAATATCCCGGTAAACCCTTCCTATCCATATACCTATCTAGCTGCTTTTCAATGCAGAGAGTGTGGTGCTGGAAAAGCACAGCACAGCAGGCAGCATCTGAGGGGCAGGAGAGTCAATGTTTGGAATGAGAGTGTTTGTTGAGAGAGGAGGAGAACTTCTTCAAGGTAGGCATCCTTGGGAGAGGCTTCACAGTCAGGTTGAAATCAGCCAGGAGACAGTGAGGGCTGCAGCCCTCAATAAAATTCCTGAAGAAGGGCTTATGCCCGAAACATCGATTCTCCTGCTCCTTGGGTGCTGCCTGACCTGCTGTGCTTTTCCAGCAACACACTAATCTTGGCTCTAATCTCCAGCATCTGCAGTACCCACTTTCCCCATGCCTTTTAAATGTCGCAATTGTACCAGCCTCCACCACTTCCTCTGGCAGCTCATTCCATACACGTACCACCCTAAGTTGTCCCTTAGGTCTCTTTTATATCTTTCCCCTCTCACCCTAAACCTATGCCCTCTAGTCTGGACTCCCCCCACCCCAGGGAAAAGACTTTGCCTATTTATCCTATCCATGCCCCTCATAATTTTGTAAACCTCTATAAGATCACCCCTCAGCCTCCGAAGCTCCAGGGAAAACAGCCCCAGCCTGTTCAGCCTCTCCCTGTAGCTCAGATCCTTCAATCCTGGCAACATCCTTGTAAATCTTTTCTATGGTGAAACAAATATCTGGAAATCTCCCCGTCGTCAACGAAAGAGGGTGTGGAATATCACAACAGTCTTCAGCCAGAGGTGCTGAGTGGGGTCCCAGCATCACAGAAACGTATTTTCAGGCACTTTGCTGCACTCCATGAGATATTAACAAATGGTTGGAGATGCAGAAATACTGCAAAGACTGGGAACTGACGACATTCTGGTAACAGCATGGAAAACATGCTGCAGACCTCATCAAGCACCCCTCGGGAACACCCACATCAACT
>NC_057717.1:87805869-87839336 GCF_004010195.1 Chiloscyllium plagiosum | reverse complement strand
CCATAGCCCATCCACCAACCCTCCACATCTTTGTGAGGAAACTAGAGCACTCAGCGGAAACCCATGCAGAGAAGTGGAGAATGTGCAAACTCCACATAGTCGCCCGAGGGTGGCATTAAACCCTCAGGTTCCTGGTGCAATGAGGCAGCATTGCTAACCTGAGTCACTATGCCATCCCAATTACAAACCTGTTCTGTCATTCTATATGATCAAGGTAGATCATGGCACTACATATACCCAGCTTCATGCACATTGCTTACAACAGCACAAAACTCCTACCAACATGAAGCAAATACTCCAGTTGCTGGGAATCTGAAATAAGAATAGTGGAAGTGTTCAGCCAATCAGACGGCACCTATGGAGAGGATAACAGAATTAATGTTTCAGATTTGACCACCTTACAAAAGGGAGGGAGAGAAAAGCAGGTGACTTTGGTCAGTCAGCTTAACATCTTTCATTGAGAAAATGTTGGAGCCTATTATAAAAATATAATGGCAGAGCATTTAGATATAGAATATGATCAAGCAGTCAGAATAGTTTCATGAAGAGGAAACCATGCCTAACAAATTTGTTTCAACTTTTTTTGGGGAGGTCCAGAGCAGAATAGATAATGGAGAAGCAGTAGATGTGATATATGTGGATTTCCAAAAACTGTTCAATAAGCAAGTGCCTACAAATGATTCTATTGGCTACTTAATAAGATAAAGACCCATGCTGTTTGGGTGTGGTCTATGAACATGGATATAGGATTAGCTGAACTAAAGAAGGCAGCAAGTTGAGACAAGGGGGGCAATTTCAGGATGGCAACTTGTAACTGGTGGAGTTCCACAGTGATCAGGACTGGTGCCACAATGATTTACAATATATATTAATGACCTGGATAAGGGAAGTGACTGTATTATCATCAACTTTATAGATGACAACAAGTAGATGGGAAGGTAAAGACCATAATAAACAGGAAAAGGTCTAGGTCATTTAGCCCATTGAGCATTCAATAGGATCATAGCTGATCTGATATTCCTTACATCCAATAAATGGTGAGGAAAACATTATAATGTTATGAAGTTGAAGGTGTGTACTGTACCTTTAAGAGAGAGTGAAAGCTGTTAAGCACCGAGAGCTGACAAGCACCTACCATATGACTAACTAGCAGTCTCTGAGTGTACTGGAAAATTGAAAATATGTAATATTTGGCTGTGAAACAGATACCTGAGTTTTAGTTGCTATTTTGACAATATTTCAAATTTGACCAATCAGTTTAAATTATGCTCCAGGATACTAAAACCCAATCAATTTGAATTTATTGTTTTGCCAACATTGAACCAATGAGACAATCTGATGTTGGGGGAAGTAACCAGGCAGGCAGATTGAAAGTTAGACAGAGAGTGAATGCCATTCAAAACACTCTCTATCAAAGGTCCCTTTCTCATATGAAACATCTTCCCAGCCGGAGATGACCCAGGGCGATCGTCAGCCAAAAGGAGGAGGACACCAGAGATGACAGCCACTGTGAGGATTTGAAATTAACTTTAGTCCGGGTTTTTATTGGAACCATGTATTGTTATAGCGTTTGGAGGTGGATAACAAACCTTTAAGAGTAAAGAGGCTGAGAGTTGTAAATAGTTGTTGTTTAATGTTCACTTTTAGAGTTAATGACTAAACTGATATTTTTTCTTTAAATAGTTGAATTTAGGAGTTCTCTGTCACTCAGATTTTAACAGATTATTAGGCGAGGTGTCCTTTTCTGGGGCTTTGGTTTAATTAACAGAAGGGTTCACGACTGTGTCGTAACAATAAATACCCTGATTTTTAAAACTTCTTGTACATTTTAAAACTGTGATCTCAAAAGAAGTAACTATTTTGCAATTCCAGGATTTCAGGAATGACTGCCTGTTTTAAAACCAAGGAATTTGATACCTATTAATGAGCCCTGTTTTTGTAGCTGTGGCTAACAGTAATGTGCGGATGAACTGCAACCATGTTATCATTTCCAAATGAAGCTGATTGGATTGTGGACTATCTCCCTGTCAGTATTTGTGACTGCTGGTTGGGTAGCTGAACAGCTTAGGCTGCAGTGAACAAAATATTTTCCCTCTCAGTTTCTCTGCAGTAAGCCACTTTACACCTGATTAAAAAAAAAGCTTATTTTTCTTTCAGCCGATGCTGCAATTTGATGTTTTTGAATTGGATAAGTCAAAGATCTTTCGGAAATGAAACAGCCACCCTGGGCCTTGTGTAAAATCAATGGGAACATTTGGAAAAAGATAAAGGAGAAGCAAGAACCAACTGAACAGACCTTGTGAACAAAGACTTTCAAAACGTCTTCCCAGTTTTCCTTCCATTCATGTTTTTTCCTGTTATGTCAGTCTGTGAGAGAGAGTGAGAGCTTCAATTTTTAGAGTTCAATTAATTTAACAGTTTACCTGTAGCTAGAATCTAATGACTAGTAATATGTGAATGTAGGTTTGCTTGCTGAGCTGGAAGGTTCATTTTCAGACATTTCATGACCATACTGAGTAACATTTTCAGTGAGCCTCTGGACAAAGCCCACTGCTGGTGTTTCCTGATTTCTATTTATATGTTTGGGTTTCCTTGCATTGGTGATGTCATTTCCTGTTCTTTTTCTCCAGGGGTGGTAAATGGTGTCCAAGTCAATGTGTTTGTTGATAAGAGTTCCGGTTGGAATGCCATGCTTCTAGGAATTCTCTGTTTGGCTTGTCCTCGGATGGACGTGTTGTCCCAGTCGAAGTGGTGCCCTTCCTCATCCATACGTGAGGATACTAGTGAGAGTGGGTCATGTCGTTTTGAGGCTAGTTGATGTTCATGTATCCAGGTGGCTAGTTTTCTGCCAGTTTGTCCAATGTATTTGTATATGTGTTTGGCTCTTCCATCGTTGAAGATTGTGGAGCCTCCTCCTCCAGCGAATTGTTTAATCATCCACCACCATTCATGACTGGATGTGGCAGGACTGCGGAGCTTAGATCTGTGGGATTTGAAATCTCTCAACTCTGCCCTAAAATTACTGCTTATCCTGCTCACCATCCAAAGGGTTCTGTTTGCGGCTTCACCAAGTTGACATCCCATTTTCAGGTAACGCCTAACATGGCTATTGGCTTGCCCTCCTGCATTCTCCATTAGAGTTGATCCCTTGAGTGGAGGATATGCCAGGCCATTAGGTTACAGATTGGAGTATAATTCTGTTTCTGTTTACGGTCCACAGTGCATCATGGATGCTAGATCTGTTTGAAGTCTGTCCCATTTAGCACGGTGATAGTGCTACACATGATGGAGGGTTCTCTCAGCGTGAAGGTGGGACTGCATCTTCACAAGGACAGTTCAGTGGTCACTCTTACTGATACTGTCGTGGGCAGATGTGTCTGCAGCTGGCAGATTGGTAAGGATCAGGATTGGTATGTTTTTCCCTCTTGTTGGTTCCCTCACCAACTACCACTAACACAACTATGTCCTTTAGGACCTGATCAGCTAGATCAGTAGTGCTGCTGTTAAACCAGTGCTGTTGAAAACCCCACCTAAAGTACATTTTGTACCTTTGCTGAATAAGTTTTTGGATAATCCAAAGAGATTCTACAAGTACATTAAGAGCAAGATAGCCATTGGAGAGAGTACAGTGCCTTAGCGATCAAAGAGGTCGTCTTCGTGTTGCAGCCCAGGAAATGGGAGAGATATTAAATGAATATTTTGCATCAGTTTTTTTTCTGTGGAGGAAGAAATGGAGGCCAGAGAACCCAGGGAAATAAATATTGATGTTTTGAAAACAGTTCGCATTACAAAAGAGGAAGTGCAGGAGGTCTTAGAAAATATAAGTTGGTAAACCTCCGAGAGCTGAGCGCGTGTCTCCCAGGAATTTATGGAAAGCTAGAGAGGAAACTGTGGGCCCCTCAGCAGAAACATTTCTATCAGCTACAAATACAGGGGAGGTATTGAATGACTGGAGTGGCTAACATTAGCCTTTCTTGAGGAAGGAATGCAAGGAGAAGCCTGGGAACTGCAGTCCTGAGAGTCTGACTTCAGTGATGGCTAAGTTGTTGGAAGTGATTCTGAAAGATAGGATTTCTATGCATTTGAAGAGGATTGTCAGCGTGGGTTTGCGTGAGGGAAAGCATGTCTCACAAAGTTGGAGTTTTTTGAGGAAGTAACAAAGATTGACGAGGCCAGAGCCGCACACTTTGTTTACTTGGACTTTAATTAGTAAAGTTAGATCACACAGGATTCAGGCTGAGCTTGCCAATTGGATACAAAGTTGGCTTGATTTGGCAGAGGGTCGTTTTTCAGACTGGAGGCCTGTGATCAGTAATTTTCCTCAAGGATCAGCGATGGGGTCCACTTTTGTTTGTCATTTATATACGTGAAGTATTAAAACAAAATGAGGCAAGATTTGTACAATTAAAAGTGAAGCCTTGGGCGGGATTGTAGAACAGAGACCACCTAGGAGTTAAGGTAGATAATTCTTGGAAGTTTGCATCACATATAGATAGGGTGGTTAAGAAGGCATTTAGGATGCTTGCTTTCATTGTTCAGACCTTTTGAGTATAGGAGTTGGGAGATTAAGGCAGTCCAGGGCATTGGTGAGATCTCTTCTGGAGTAGTGTGTCCAGTTCTGGTCTCCCAGTTATAGGAAGGGTACTCTTCAGCTGGAGAGGGTTCAGAAGAGATTTACCTGGAGGTTTCTGGAATGGAGGGGTTGAGTTCTAAGAAGAGGATGGGCTGGGATTTATTTTCACTGAAACACAACAGGTTGAGAGGTGACCCTGTAGATGGTTATAAAATAATGAGGGGTATAGAAAAGGCTTTTCCAGCACTGATCTCCAGCATCTGCACTCACTTTCTCCCAGTATTGATAAGGTAAATGGCAGGGGTCTTTTCCCTAGGATGGGAGATGTCAAGATGAGGGGGAATATTTTTAAGGTGGGAGGAGAGCAATTTAAAAAAGAGGGATTTTGTTTTATGGTGGTTCATGTGTAGAATGAACTTCCAAAGGAAATGGTGGATGGAGGACCAAGTACAGGTGGGTGGGACCAGTTCAGTTTGGGATTATGGTCAGCATGGACTAATTGGACTGAAGGGTCTGTTTCCTGTGTGACTGTTCTTCCTCCAAGGGTAGTGCAACATGGAAGAGTACCGATTCACCAGCCAAGGGAGGACGGTACATAGTAATCAACAGGAGACTCCTTGCTCATGTTTAACCTGAAGCCATGAGGTTTCATGAGGTCCAGAGTAAATGTTGAGGACTCCCAGGGCAATTGCCTCCTGACTGTATAGCACAGAGCCACCGCATCTGCTGGATCTGTCTTGCGAGTTGGACAGGACATATCTAGGGATGGATGATGGTGCTGTTTGGAACATTGACGATATAAGGCTGTTGCCTGGCCCGTCTGTGAGACCACTCTCCCCCAATTTTGGCACATGGCCCCAGATGTAAGGACAACTTTGCAGGATGAACAGGGGGGATGCTTCTGTCAATGAAACCAGTTAGTCCATCCTGTTTCATTCCTATGTTGAGACTTCATGGTGTTTGATACAACTGAGTGGCTGGCCAGGCCATTTCACAGGGCAGTTGAGAGTCAACCACATTGCTGTGGGTCTAGAGTCACAGGGAGGCCAGACTAGGTAAGGATGGCAAATTTCCCTCCCTGTAGGACATTACCAATAATTGACTATTGTTTCATGATCACTAGTAGATTAATTCCAGATTGTTAAAATTGAATTTAATTTCTACTATTTGCTATGGTTTGATTCAATTCCAGTTCCCCAGAACATTACTCATCTACAAACCCAGATTAGTGACAATACTGCTAGCCATCACTTCTCCAATCTGAAGTCAGGATGACGAGTGACTCAAAAGGGGAATTTGCAGGCGGTGGAGCTCCCATGTATCTGCTGCCCTTCTCCTGCCACACCACCTTGATACCATCTTATGGGACCTTGATGGATTTTCTGTCAAGTATCGCATACATAGTACACACTAAAATAAGTTTCAGTTTGGGCATGGCTTTATTTGGAGCCAATGTAGGTACAGATGGAGTTTAAGTGAATATGACGTGCTGCATAGGATTCTGGCAGACAAACATGAAGGTATGAGAGGGTTTCATCTACACATGGGCAGGTGACAGTTTGGAAGTGAAGGTATTTGACATCTGTGGCTGAAATCTCAGCCACACAGAGGAGTATGTGACAAGTGTTTGTGGACATCGACGATGGCAGGCTCATATTTCCATGGAAATGCTTGTGGAGCTTGCAGGCCGATGCTGGGCAGGCCCTGTAGAGAAAGGGAGAGAACTGGAGGAGCGCAGCGGATTGTTGCCAGTGTGTGCGCAATACAGCCCCCACTCTCTTCAGATTACATCTGTGACACCAGCAAAACAAAATTCAACATGTGGAAGGAGAGTGTCATCCAGATCACCTGAAACTATGAACTCCAGCTGCAACCCCCCTGAAAATGTGTATGACAGATGCAATTACACTGCAGATCTTTGATTTTAGTGGGGCAATGATGATCTCATTCAGCTTGTTTCACATCAGAAGAGTCAAATCTAAACTGCTTTAACTTGGTGCTATTACAGTAAGCACCCTGCAATACCTGGTGAAGTCAAAACTGCTTCAAAACAATCAAAATGTGCGCATGCCATGGTATCTCTATTTTAACTTCACTGCTTTACCAGGTCTCTCAAAAGGGAGAAAGCGAGGACTGCAGATGCTGGAGATCACAGCCGAGAGTGTGGTGCTGGGAAGGTACAGGCAGCAGAGAAGCAGGAGAACTGACGTTTCGGGCATAAGCCCACCAGCCCTCCCAATGAAGGACTAATGCCTGAAATGTTGATTCTCTTGCTCCTCAGAAAATCCATTAAGGTCCCATATTGTCACACAGCTGCCTGACCTGCTGTGCTTTTCCAGCACCACACACAGATCCTCTGAAAAAGCTGTTGCTTTGCACGCCTACTGGGCATTGGCAGATATTACTTGGTTGTCATTTTTAATGATGTCACCTTTTTTCCTGTATTAGGAACACACGCTGTACACTTACGATAACACAACTATGTATCAGTGTATGGCATAAACATCTACGTGATGCTCCTCTGGACAGGACACAGCTTCATGCCACACTAAAGATTCCAAAGCACTCAAGACCCCCAACAATTCCATAAATCATCTGCTGACATTGACCCATGGACGTGCACTGGTCGTCTTTTCAGGTGAAGCACACAGGACTTGTGGGTATTTGAAAACAGATTTATTAACCAACAGACCACCTTTCGGTAAAGACAGGCAGGAAAAAGCAATGTACAAACAAATTTAAACAGATTCAATGTTTTATAAAAGCTTCATTTCTTCCACACAAAAGTTGTATCAATTGAAACAATTTTTAAAAACATTTCAACAAAAGGAATTTTAAAAGTCATTTCTTCCCCTTCTGTAGGTAAAAGGCATCGCTGATGCCCATCTGTTAACTGCTGTGAATTTCTGTGGGACAGTTCTGTAACCTCACCAAGTGCTGGCTTTATCGGCTTTGTTCAACTAGAAAGGGAAACAAAAAAACAGACCTGGTTAGGATCTGTTCCATCAAACAGAGGGGGAAAATCCAAATTATTCTCCAAATCCAGCAAACTCAGTGAAGCTGTTAATGTGTTGCTACCTGTTGAGTACATTCCCTCAATAAGGTTTGCGAAACAGTAACATGTACTTCGATAACTTAAAAACAAACTCTACAGCTGGAACTCCGATTACAGCTTAATCAGACAAAACAAACGCTTCCTCCCTAACCAGCAATGTCACCACTGGGTGTAAAAGCTGAATCACTGAGCAGGGATCAGGAACTACAAGGTGAAAGCAGTTTACAGATGCACCTAGCAACAATTATGCCATTGACAAGAGCTGGAATCAGAGTTTAATAAAGGTAATGTAACCATAGTGGGAGACTGAAATCTGAAATTTTTATACGGACTCGACATAACCAACTGCTAATAGTAATCAAAGATAAGTTTGGAGAATTCTTCTGTAACAGATTTTTCCAAAAACTGCAGTGTAATTAAGGATAAGTGATTTTAAATTTGGTATTGTACAACTCAGCATTAATGAGTAACCTCAGAGTAAAAGTCATCTACTGCAATTGAATTTCACACTCAAGTTTCAGAGTTAATAAACCTGAGCCCAAAAGAAGGAAGCTAAATTTAAGTGAAGCCAATTATGTAACAATGGGGGGAGAGCTGGCTAAAGCCCATTTGGCAAATAGGCACAAAAAAGGCTGGTAGTGGGACTCATTGGAAAGATGTGCAGAACGGGAGGGGTGCAGATGCTGCTGGAAAAACCACATCCGGTCAGACAGCATCTAAGGAGCAGGAGAGTCGACGTTTTGGGCATAAGCCCTTCATTGGGAAACTGAAGAAGGCCTCAATGGAAATATGTTAAATATTCAAAAATGTAATTGAAGAAACTCAACAAGATACACACACCCATTGTTTACTAAGGATGTTAAGCGCAGCACAAAATTAGAATGGGCTTTATAATAGCGCAAGTGTCCCTATCCCTGGGTCAGGAGATCTGGGTTCAAGCTGTTGAACACTTCGATTAGAAAAGTATTTAAAATTTTAAAAGATTATTTGCAAAGCGTAGTAAGCCAAAAGATTGGAGTTTTAGAAACCAACAAAACACCAAAAGGGGAAAAATTACATAGAACAATACAATACAGAACAGGCCCTTCGGCCCACGATGTTGTGCCGAACATTTGTCCCAGCTTAAGCACCCATCCATGAACCTATCCAATTGCCGCTTAAAGGTGCCCAATGATTCTGACTCTGCCACTCCCACAGGCAGCGCATTCCATGCCCCCACCACTCTCTGGGTAAAGAACCTACCCCTGACATCCCCCCTATACCTTCCACCCTTCACCTTAAACTTATGTCCCCATGTAACACTCTGTTGTACCCGGGGAAAAAGTTTCTGACTCTATCAAGTCACCCCTCATCCTTCTCCGTTCCAACGAGAAAAGGCCTAGCACTCTCAACCTATCCTCGTACGACCTATTCTCCATTCCAGGCAACATCCTGGTAAATCTTCTCTGCACCCTCTCCAAAGCTTCCACATCTTTCCTAAAGTGAGGCGACCAGAACTGCACATAGTACTCCAACTGTGGCCTAACCAAAGTCCTGTACAGCTGCCACATCACTTCACGACTCTTGGATTCAATCCCTCTGCTAATGAACGATAATACTTCATAGGCCTTCTTACAAACTCTATCCACCTGAGTGGCAACCTTCAAAGATCTATGTACATAGACCCCAAGATCCCTCTGTTCCTCCACCTGACTAAGAACCCTACCATTAACCCTGTATTCCGCATTCTTATTTGTTCTTCCAAAATGGACAACCTCACACTTGGCAGGGTTGAACTCCATCTGCCACTCCTCAGCCCAGCTCTGCATCATATCCAATTCCCTTTGCAGCCGACAACAGCCCTCCTCACTGTCCACAACTCCACCTATCTTCGTATCATCTGCAAATTTACTGACCCACCCTTCGACTCCCTCTTCCAAGTCATTAATAAAAATTACAAACAGCAGAGGACCCAGAACTGATCCCTGCGGAACTCCACTTGTAACTGGGCTCCAGGCTGAATATTTACCATCTACCACCACTCTCTGACTTCGACCGGTTAGCCAGTTTTCTATCCAACTGGCCAAATTTCCCTCTATCCCATGCCTCCTGACTTTCCGCATTAGAATGAGTAAACTAGCCAGAAACTGATTTTACAAGTATATAAAAAGGAGAGTGAGTGAGGTAAACCTTCCTTCGACAAGAAATCATCGGGTATCTGTCCTTCACACAGGCAGACAAGAGCACATACCAAAACCAGATCCAAGTAACTGATACCAAAACACCCCAGGAAACTAAAAAGACAACTGGTAAGGAAGGGTGGATCACATGCAATCCAGGGACAGCTAGCCAACTGGATACAAAATTAGCTTGATGGGAGAAAACAGGTTGGTAGTAGAGAGTTGTTGTTCAGGCTGGAAGTCTGTGACCAGCAGTTAGCCACAAGGATCGGTTTTGTTTCCCTGGAGAGGAGGCAGCTGAGGGGTGACCTTACAAAGGGTTATAAAGTCATGAGAGGCATAGGTAAGGCAAACAGCAACAATCTTTTCCCCACGGGAAGGAGAGTTCAAAACTAAGGCAGCATGTGAAATAACAAAAGGATTAGTTATGGGAAATGTAAGGTTACAGGCATAGGATAGGGGTGTGTCTAATGGGATGCTCTTCAAAAGGGTCAGTGTGGACTTGATGGGCCAAATGGCATGTTTCCACACTGCAGGGATTCTATGACAAAGGGCATTGATTTAAGGTGGGGCGGAGTGGGGGGGATGATTTAAAAAGGGACCTGTGGCAATCTTTTCCCTACACGGAGTGATGCATATATGAGACAAACAGCCAAGGGAAGTGGTACAGGCGAATACAATTACAAACATAAAAGACATTTGGACAGGTACACAACCAGGAAAGGTTTACTGGGGTTATGGGCCAAATACCGGCAAATGAGAAACCTGATTAGCACAGATGGGTTGGGCCGAACGGCCTGATTCTGTACTGCATGTTACTAGTCAGAAAAGGAAGGGAGAGAGAAACAGGGAGCTAGAGATCAGTCATTAGTAAAATGGCACCACTGATTAAGGAAGCTTACACCAAGCACATTTACAGATTGATGATTCAGTTTGAAAAAGGTATTAATTGTGTCTGTGAATCAGATGTAAGATCAAGCCATTGTGCTGTCAGCCAGCTCAGGGACATGTGAAGAATCCAGGACCAATATTGTAACACTCAGCCCAACATAAGATCAGAGTCTGGTCACTATGTGATCACTGGTTTGGCTGTTCTTCCCTGTATTATTAGCAGCAACTGCACCTGCTAATCACTCATATTGGCTTGGAGTGCAGAGGTCAAGGTAGACATTAGAAACAGGCAGGATCTTCCCCTCTTTATTCAAGGGCACCTCCCTGAGCACTGTTCATCTTTGGGAAGAAAGCAACTCAGAACGAGATTAGATATTCACTGAAACAAATTAGCCATGATAAATTGAGAAATGGAATCAATTTCCTTTAACAAATACTTAAAAACTAACAGTTTTATTCCACCCCTAGCTTTGCCCTCTCCCGACCTCTATCAACAAAAGCCTGCTCTATTATTCCACGTCACCATTATTCTGCGTGCCCATGTTTTAAAACTGTTTCACCTTGTTACACCCCTTACAGCTCCATCACCAGTTATCCAATCAGCACCACACACACACACACACACACACACCCTGGAGGAGAGTGTTGTGTTTGAAAGGAAAAAAGTACTGCCATCATGAGAAAACTCAACGCTTGGTACGTACTGTAGGTGGAAATGTCAATTTCATCCGGCAGTTCGGCAACATTGACCTCAAACCGATCCTGAACATCGTTTAGTACTTTCGCGTCTGTTTCATCGGACACAAAGGTAATTGCCAAACCTTTTGTCCCAAACCTACCAGCACGAGCAACCTATTAGCAGAAAGGATACAGAAGGTATTATGAACCTATTCTTAAGTCTAAAGTAACTTGGCAGGTTTAAACACACATCACCAACTAAGACACAAAGGTCAAAACAGCACTCCCCCGTACACACAGGGATTTAACAGAATGGTGGAATTTCTGCTGACACTTCCCAGAATATCAAACCTGTGGACCCTAGAAGTAGCACTCCCAGATGTCCTTGCATTATTAACACTTCCCAGACAGTGCTGACAGCTCTTGTTTTTGGTTTGTAGAGCTGCTGAAAAGTGCGACTGTCCAGCGAGGAGAAACCCAGAATAAATTGGATGTCCCCTCAACGAGTCCTTCTGCACAGAACATTAACTCTCACACTCAACTCACTGGACTGAACTGTTTTTCTCTCCACAGATGCTGAAGATCTGCTGAGTCTCTCTAGCATTTTCTGTTTTATTAACATTCTTGTGCTCTCCCAAACTGAGAAACCTACAGTTCATATTCCCTTATTTCTGAAAATGTCAGGAGGTTAATGGTCAACCATTAATGGGTGCATCAGCCACACCAATACCTCCACCAGAACCCATTAGCCAATCATCACTTCCCTCTAATACAGTATAGTTAATAAGTGGGAGAAAGCTGGGGCTGAGTGCAATGGGGTAAGAGAACATACAGGGTTTAGGTCCACACTATCTGTTGTCAGCATTCAACAAGTTCGAATAGATTTGCAATCAGGAACTGGTAACCAACCCAAGAGTTTTACTGAAGAGCAATCTCACCCTGTGCAGGTATGTGTCAGAGTCCTCAGGCATGTCATAGTTGAAAACAATATTCACTCGCTCAATGTCCATACCTCGACCAAACAGATTTGTTGCAACCAAGATACGCCTCTGAAAATCTTTGAACTGCTGATAACGAGACAACCTAAGAACGAAAGGTGGAGGAAGGGGTGGAAAAAAGCTTCCTTAAAAGCACATGGATCTGACAAATATTATATGAAAACACCACCAGAATCTTGTGTTGGGATCAAGGGAGTTTTGAAAAAACGCTTGCGATACCTTTCTTCCTGTGCCATGCCTCGATGGATAGCGATAGCTGGGAAGTTCTGCTCCACTAGTAGTTGTGCAAGTGCCACACAGCGCTGTACTGACTTCACAAAGATCACCACCTGTAATACAGAAGGCACACCACCATGAAAGGCACATGTCAGCCTTGGGAGACTGCCGGGGGGTTACTTGTTGATCAGACAGCTCCAAGCCCAAACCCCTACTTCCCGAGGTAGCACGGTGGCTCAGTGCACTGCTGCAGGGACCTGGGTTCGATTCCAGCCTCAGGCGACTGTCTGTGCGGGTTTCCTCGGTGCTCCAATTTCCTCCCACAATCCAAAGATGCGCAGGTTAGGTGATTGACCAGGGTAAATTGTCCATATTATGCAGGCGAGGTGGATTAACTAGGGAAACAAGGACTGCTTCCACACTGTGGTGACATCTAAGAATAAATCTTCATGTTCTCCATTACTATCAATGTCAGACTCACATTGTAAAGTTTCCTGATTTTTCACCCCTTGAATGTTATCTTCAAACATGGAAACTAGATTTTGGAATGGTTCCCAAGTGCCAGTTACCACATCCCTAACTAGAGATTGCACACAGCTTTGGTCTCCATACCTAAGAAAGGATCTTTAGAAAGGGTGCAACAGGGCAGCACAGTGTCTCAGCAGTTAGCACAGCTGCCACACACCAGGTTCGATGCCAGACTCAGGGGGCTGTGTATGGAATTTGCACATTCTCCCCATGTCTGCGTGGGTTTCCTACAGATGCTCTGGTTTCCTCCCACAGTCCAAAGATGTGCAGGTTTGGTGCATTAGCCATAGGAAATGCAGCATTACAGGGATTAGGTGGGTTTGGGTAGGCTACTGTTTGGAGGGTCAGTGTGCACTCAATGGGTTAAATGACCTGCTTCCATACTATCGGGGGCTATGAAATAAAAAAGCAATATACTGCAGATGCTGGAAATCTGAAATAAGTACAAAATGCTGGAGAAACTCAATGGGTCTGTGGGCACAGAAACATTAATGCTTTGAATCTGGAACTTTTCAACTGAAGAGTCAAACCGGACTCAGCATGAACTCTGGCAGCATCTGTGGTAAGAGAAACAGAGTTCATGCTGACTCCAATGTGACTCTTCAGCTGAAGAGTTATTCCACACTTAAAACGTTAATGATGTTTCTTTTTCCAGATCCACTGAGTTTCTCCAGCACTTTGTTTTCATCCCAGCCTCTATATGGTTGATGTGGCGGTATGTGGGTCATCAGGACTAAAATATACTGAGGGACTTCCCATTCTGCTCCAAACACAACAAGGTCTGGTCACGTTGCCTTGCACCAACACCCACGTCGGTGGGCCAGGGAGCAGGCAGCTGACTTGGACATTATCCATGAAAGGCAAATGTCATTGCTGAGTCTGTTAAAGCAGCAACAGGATTTGGGAAAGTACTGACCATACAGTAACCTTGTGGCAAAGTTCTGCGTATGTGGAGTCAGGGGCCAATGGCTGTTGGATGGCAAATTAGCTAAAAGCAGACTAATGGGAGTTGTTCAAATAAGGAGGGGAGAGCAAAGGGAGGCAGAAGGATCAGCGCTGGGAGCACTGACATTCAATGTGTATTAACAATTTGGGCTTGGATTAACTATCCCAACAGAAAAGCTTTCAAATATCACCAAGACTGGTCAGTCAAGGGACAAAGAATCTTAACAAATATGGTGTAGGAATGACCATATATTTACAGAACAAACATCACCTACACTTTAAAAGTTAAAAATGCAAGGATGCGAGAGATCTAGATGAGCAAAACATTTGGAGCATCTTGTATTTTGGAAGTTACTTAAACTATGATTGAACATTCTTAAATGAATGGTATCATTTGAAAGGTTCAAAGTTTTGCCAGCTGGATTGTGGAAATGGTTTCCTCTGGTGGGAGAACAGGGAGGTCTGAGCTTGTCCACCTAGGGACAATGCTGGCAAACAGTTTCTCACGTGGTATTGGAAGTGGGGAATACCACCCCCAAAGATAAGTATTGTGGCAGAGGTTCACCGACAGCTGTGTGTCAGGTTAGGGATCAATGGTTATGATGCAGTCTAGCCTGGCCCTAAGACAATTATGGCATGTCTGTTGACCTCACACAACTCTGCCCCCTAGCAGCCACCTCAAGTTCAGAGTTCGTACCTACTGGCCTTGGCTATTTGAAAACAGAATAATAATGGACTGCAAACCTGACTGATCGGAAGGTCGTAAAGGTTAAACATTACCTGTAACTCTGCACAAAGCTCAAACCTCCACCAGATTCTCATTCAATAATGGCTCACCTGATTAAACTCCAGGACGTCAAGTAAATCAAACAGCTTGCGATTCTTCTCATTGTCCTTTAGTTTAACATAATATTGCTGCAATCCATGGAGTGTCAGCTTAGTCTCATCATCAACAAACACCTCCATGGGCTAAACGAGAGAGAAAAACCAGAAAGGGGTGACATTTCAGCAATCACCTGCAGTGCTTTTTGGGACCATTTACCATTATGGATCCTGCTGGAGACCTGTCAGCCCACCTGGGAACTAATCTACCACCCACGGTACTTAACTGCTTCTGCACCGATTCTGGGCTCAGCCTCAACTGCTCTTCGGTGAGGTCATTACTATTCATATCAACAACGTCCAGGTATTAGGCACAAGCGTGCATTTCTGTCTCTCTATCCAGCAACTCCCCCCTGCCGTTTACCCTTAGGTAACGAGTGAAGTGCATGCTGTTTAGATTATTCTGACTGCTTCACATTAAAAGCTCTCCCTTCTGTAACTGACCAGAACTAACTAGATACTGCACTCAAGATGCTGGTTGGCTAAAGTACTGCAGAAGTTTCAGAAGCCTTCTATAAGTACTACAGATGCTTATGCAAACAACTCTTCAACCAATACTACCCTCAACAAACATCTGCAAACATTTCATTCCAGGAGGCGTAAATGGGCAGCAATAACTTTCTGGATAACACAAGCCCTTTTGGTAGGACAATTTCAGACATCAACTCAGCAGATTCAGAAATTTCTATCTACCTTCATCAAGCAACTAGATCTTTTCAACTGACGTTCTACAAACAAGTTAAATCAGCGTGAAACTGTCCTCACTAGCTTGGCAACACTGCAAACTACCTCCAGACGTGGGATCGAAACAAACCACTTGGACAACAGACAGTGCAAAGCCGGGAGATCCAGGGTAGCAAAATTGTGAAATAATTTCATGCCATCACCAGTTTGGGCAACTGACTCAAAAGCTCAGTGTGCTGGCTGCATGTCTGATTTCTCTGCAAATCTCCCTTGGTTGTTTGACTAACCAGGTGCTGTAAATTGGGGATGCACTTTGTTGGATTCGACACTTGACCTGAAATTAACTGGCTGCGCTCTCAAGTACTTATTCACAGCTAATCCTGCAATGTGCTTTACACATACACAGACAATTACACCAGCACTTGGGGCTTCCAATAACCATGCAATCAGCAGACCATTGGAAATTAGAGCCACGTGCCTCTAAAGGGACTGAAAAGTTTAACTAGAGACTTAAAAAGGTTATAAGGGAAGAAGTTTTTTTTTAAAAAGAGCCAGCATTGTTATATGCCTTTCCCCTACAATAGTCCTCAACTGAAAGCAACTCAAATCCTGAACCTGCCAATGATTCTATGACTCTATAGCATTCCAAAGTGCCTTCAGTACAACAGGCTTTAAGTAGATCCAACAGTGCATGACCATGAACTTTAACCTCAATGACCACCCCTTTACCAGATTGAGAAGCCACAGTATGGTGAGCACTTGGATAGGCAGCAGTTATGGAGCTGAATCCTTGCACAGTGGGCATCACTGAAATCCAGGCCCAGCTAAACCACTCAAACCCAGGCTCTCCAGGGCTAAAGGTCTGCTGGTTTTGGATGGTTCGGGTAACCCCCCCCCCCAATGCTTGGCAAAAGTAAACTGCCATGGATGGACATCCCAACCACCGCGCCGTTTCCCACCCCCAGCTTTTAAAGTTAGGTTAATTGAATTCTATCACAACGCAAGTACAGTATTGTTTGGTACTTGTGGGAGCAGCTGAAGCAATATTTTCTGCACAAAGCACAACCATAACTTAACAACTGCCTTCAACCAACACTACGGAATATAGTCCGTTTAAGTCAAATACAAAACACTATTAGCTCAAGAGCAAAGTTCTCAATGGTCTGCTGTAACACTAAAGCAACAGGTTTGCAAAGCAGCTTCACGTGATTCAGTTTATGATCAGCTGCTGCACTGTCAAGAATCAAACAAGAATTCAACACTGCTACAAGATTCAGGAGCGAGATTTCTCCGTGACCCACAATCATCCAACAGCCCTACAGTAATATTCAGGTTCACACAAAGACAGCTACCTGAGAGAGACAGAAGAGCAAATGTACCAAGGAACTGGGCCCAGAAGTACCAGCACACTCATCTTCGACCAGAATGGGCACCATAGTAATTGGTTGCAAAGTTTAAAATGACAACACTCAAGAACAACAGTGATAAAGATTATAACAAGTTGCAGAGGGAGCAGATAGATTGATAAAATTATCGAAACCACAGCAGATGAAATGTATTCAAAGGTGAGGTGATAGATTTGTGGTGAGAACAACAATTCCAAATGGGAAAGAGCAACAGAAATGCATACAGAAATCTGAAATAGTCCAGGGCTTTGTTAAAATCAGGGATATTATGGTAAGTTATAGCCAGGCCACAGTTGCAGTACTACTTGTAGTGCTGGGCAACAGAATGACAACTTATTTTGTTAAACTCATTGTTGGCGTGTGAGCATTACTGTCAACAATACCAAAAACTCTGAAGTGGTATAGAGATTTACTGAAACTATACCAGAGATGAGGGCCTCATTCTAGTAAAATCTCAGGGAGCTGGGGCTGCTCTTCCTTAAACCACAGAACAGTAGATTAAATCTGCAATAAAAATGGAACAGTTTTTAAAGATTAAATAAGGAGAAACGTATCTGAATTGTGCAAGGACAAATTTACAGGGATTGGCAAAAGAGCCAGAGGTGTCATGAGGAGAATAGCAAGTTCTGATGATCTGGAAGGCTAACGCAAGCAGACTTTGAGAAGGAATGACACAGTAAGGATATGGGACTAACTACCACAAACTGGGACAGGCTCACTGGGCTGACAGCTCTTCTTCTGTGCTGTATCATTTTATTACTGGATATGGTGCATGGAGGGGTCTAGACTAAATACAGCATATTCCACCACAGCCACAAGTCAGCCAAGGAAAGCAGATTCTTTCCTAGGTACTGTAAATGGTTACGTCCCTGGACCGGTTATCCAAAGATGTGCTTGAATAGAGTGACCTTTCAAACACACTAACAGCTTTAGAATGAGTCAATTCCAAATCCTGCACACCTCCCTCCGCCCCGCCCCCAACCCGCCGAAACAAATATCCATCAGCAAGATTAACAATGAAGCTGACAGACTGCTGCTGTTAGAAACTCTACAGACAAACTAAGGTTGTGCATACATCAAGTCTGGCCTATACGCGACTCTGATTTCACACCAACATCATTGACTCTTAATTGCTCTAGAGTTTAATTTGGCTGCAACCATAGGGAATCACAAATGGGCAATAAATGCTGTCCTACCACGGATAACTAATTAAAACAAGAATATGATGCTACCAATGTACCTGGAATCCTGGTTCACTGATCCACAAGTACCAAACAAACTGAGATTGAGCTCACGTAAAACCATCTGCACAAAGTTCAAGCTCCCATACCGTAAGTACCACGCACATTCACAAAAACCCACAACTACAATGCATTGCCATGAGCAGCCTGCCAAACAGCCATTTCTGGCTCTCAGCAGCATTGAGCTGCTCTGTGGTTTCAGAATGCTTGGAGGGAGTCTGCCAATAGCCGACAGTCACCTTGTTTAGTCTGCTGTATACAAACCATTCCTCATTAAGAAATGGAACTTTGTCAAGCTGGATTGAAGATGGAGTCCTCTCGCAGCCATCCTTGACCGTTGCAGGTCTCAAGGTCAGCAGCACAAAGTGTGAACCAGTCCATTGGATAGATAACATGATTAACCACAAGTGCTTACTGCTTGCGTTGACCACCGCTTGCACCCTAGCGATATGGGGATATCTTCTTCCATTCGACGACAGCAGGGATCACCTCTGAAGGGACTAACACTACATCTCTCCTCAGAGGATCGTTTAAAATCAGGAATTTGACAAATTCTTTAATTGCTTCACCCTGAACACGCTGGTCTTCTGGAGATCGCAGATAATCGGACACTGTGCTAAGGCGCTAAACTACATCATTCTTCACGATCAGGAACGCAATCTTCTGGACAATGTAGCTAGGAGCTGACTAAGTACAGCGGGAGGGATGTGCTGTGCTATAATGCTCAATTCTCAGCTAGACCGCATGTTAGGGAACGCAACAGAGGTAGCAGAATGCAGATCTTTATCAGAAGTGGGCTAACGTGACGGCCTTTCCTGCCTAAACCCGAAACCGTTGATCTTCCGGAAAACGCAACTAACTGCTTTAGAAAGTTGTGGGAGGTCTGGCTTTACTGTAGCTCTCTGGGTTGGTTCTGAATCTAACTGCGCTCATTATTAACACTGACCCGAATAGGATCGAGTCTACTGCAAGCTCATGTTTCTGATCTGATCTATCGTGAGTATCTCTGGAGCTGGGATTGGGTAAAAGTTGTCACTACCTATGGTTCTGTGGTCTAAACTGCACTAACCACAACTAGCTGGTGAAAACTGCATCTTGCAAAGGTTACAACTGTGTGGTGATGAGCTTCAAGAGGAGCAGTGTGCCGTTCCATTCCATTCCAGACTGGGGTATGCTTCACTCTTAGGAATGCAAGCACCCTTGATGGTGGCTCATCAAAAACTGGTGGGGTAGTGGTAAGAAAGATGAATAATTACATCCTGCATGAACTTGCGACAGACGGGACGGATCTCCTTGCTTAAGGTGGCGCTGAACATCATAACCTGCTTTTCATGAGGAGTCAAGCGGAAAATATCCTGGACATCCCTGCGCATATCTGTAAGGAAATCAGAACAAAGCTGTCAATACCAGCTGCTGGCTGCGCCAGTATGCTAGACACCAAAGCAATATCAGTGCTTTTTCAGCTAGTCCCGATATTAATACCAGAGTTTATTCCACATAAACTTGCAAGTTAATGTCAAATGGAGTTGAATAAGGCTGCATGAAATACTCCAGGGTTGATGGATGTTTCAGTGTTTCTGCTGGTCGCAGTGCCTTCACTTGAGTGGTCACCTGCAGTGTGGGCCTGTTTGAGATCAGGAACAGAACTAAATAGCTATTGTCATTCTGCTAGCTTTCTTTGTGGTCATTCAATTTAATCAAGGTCAGTCTGAATTTTAACTCTATTCACTTGCATTAAACCCATATTCCTTCAAACCCTTGTCATCAAACTTAAGACAGGGGGTGCTGGGAGCAGAAGTGGGGGAAGATGTGGAAATGAAGCTCCTTTAGATTTCAATTATGATCTGTGTGCAAAATGCTGACACACTGAAGATCAGAGGAACCTTAGCGAGCATATCCAGAGACCCCGGATGGCTTCAGACCACTTATTTACTTACCTTTTTCAGCCAAGCTACATACAGAGTCACAGATGTACAGCACGGAAACAGAGCCTCCGGTCCAACCCATCCATACGGACCAGATATCCCAACCCAATCTAGTCCCACCAGCCAGCACCCGGCCCATATCCCTCCAAACCCTTCCTATTCATATACCCATCCAGATGCCTCTTAAATGTTGCAATTGTACCAGCCTCCACCACTTCCTCTGGCAGCTCATTCCATACACATACCACCCTGTGTGTGAAAAAGTTGCCCCATAGGTCTCTTTTATATCTTTCCCCTCTCACCCTAAACCTATGCCGTCTAGTTCTGGACTCCCCCACCCCAGGGGGGAGTCTATTTATTCTATCCATGATGTTATAAACCTCTAAGGCCATCCCTCAGCCTCCAATACTGCAGGGACGAGTTGGACCGAAGGGTCTGTTTCCGTGCTGTACATCTCTATGACAGGTTGGACGACCTGGCCTTCTTTTCACTGGAGTTTGGAAGTGCAAGCTTAAAATATAAAAGGAGGGCACACAGCACAAACATGAGCGCTGGGTTTCAGAAGTTGAGCAGCGGCTGCAGACACAGCGGCACAATCACGAGGTGGAAAAATCTGTGGATAGCACATTGAGAATGGTCATACCACAGCTGAAGGCACTGAAGGAAAGCAAGGGGGGAATCACCAGGCAGTCAATAAGGAGCAGGCAGTCCCCTGTGCTCCTGCTTACACAGCAGCTTTCTGTTCTGGAAGCTGCTGCTCCCTTCTGAAGGGAGTGCAAGTCAGAGCTAGGTTTCAGGTAGGACAGGAGGAAAAAGAAACCAGAAACGTGTTTCTGCAGCTGCAGACTGAAGTCCTGGATGGTGTGGCCCCTCTCGTGCTGGGGTCAGGAATGTCACCGAGCAGCTGCAGGACATCCCAAACAGGGAGAGTTGAGAGACAGAGGGTTTGGTACAAATTGGCACCATTGATACAGGCAGAATGAGGGATGAGTATCTTGCATCAAGAATTCAGGGAGCTAGGTAGCACAGTAAGCAAGACCTCAAAGATAATCTCAGCATTACCTCTGGTCTCACGTGCTAGTGAGCACAGACATTAGAGGATATGGAAGAATGCTTGGCTCAAGAATTGGCATGGGAGGGAGGGTTTGAGATTTCATTGGGACTATTTCCAGGAAAGGTGGGAGCTCTCTAAGTCGGATGGTCTGCACCTGAACATCATTGTTAGTCCTGATACGAGGTGCTAAGCTGGTTCAGCAGGGGCAGGGAATACTGTATGAAGTCGATATGTCAGTAGCAGGGGACACTGCATTAGATCAATAGCAACACAGCACAACTTGGAAAAGCAACAAAGGCAGAACGAGTTCAGCCATGTGATGTCTTAAGGGAGTACAGCAAAACTGCATGGCCTCTATTTTAATGCCAGGAGTATAAGAGGCTTCATAGATGAGTTAAGGGTATGGAATGACATGAAATTGCGATGCTCTTGCCAGGGGAGGGACAAGACAGACAACTTAACATTCCAGGGCATAGGACCTTCATGAAGGAGAGGTGGTGTTGCATTATTAGTTAGGGAGCCAGTCAGTGCACTTAAAGAGGCATGATACCTTTGAAGGTTCAGCAAATGAGGCTTCATGGATGGAACTTAGGAATAAGGGGGCAGTCACACTGTAAGGAGTGTATTTATAGACACCTAGTCAGCAGATATGTAGTCAATTCACTAAGGCATGCAAAAATAACAAGTGTATCTCTATTAAGGGATTTCAACTACTCCAGCATCAGTACCATAGTATAAAGGGTTGAAAGAGGAACATATTTCGTGGAAATGTATGTAGGGGAGCTTTTTATGCCAATGTGCAGATGGCCCTACAAGTGTTTGAGGTTTTGGGGGTGGGGGGGTGGTGAGTGAGCGTTTTAAGTTATGAAAAGAGAAAGATGATCTGTAAAGGGTTTGAGACTGGGGTAAGGCAGATTTTATTAGAATAAGGCAGGATCAGGGCTAAAATAGACTGGTAGCCTCCACTGGAGGGTAAGCCTGTGGGTAAGTTGAGAGTAGAGCAGTGGGAGGTGCTCCAAAAGGTACATGGAGTGAGGTGGGGGTGCAGACCCAACAGGTACCATTTAGGGTGAAATGTAGGAGCAATGAACTCTGAGAACCATGGATGGCCAGGAGTATTCAGGGCTGGACTGAAAGGAAATATAACGGGAGAAAGGCTTCAGAGAAATATGGAAAGGGCAGGGGATGATCTCAAGAAAGCAATTCAGAAAGCAGAAGGTGTGTGAAAAAAAATGCAAGCGGGCAAGATTAGGAAGAAACCAAGATACACTCCAAATATATCAAGGGAAAGAGAATAACCAGGGAAAGAGCAGGGCCTATTCAGACTGAGGAGCAATACGTGCATGAAGCCAGAAGACACTGATACAGTGTTAAATGAGTATTTCACACCTGCCTTTATTTGGGAGAAGAAAACTGCAAGTATCAAGTCAAGGAGGACTGTGAAGTCCTTGGGCAGACTGATACAAGCAGCAAAGGTGGTCTTCAAGGGTTTGGCAGATTGAAAAGTGGACAATTTGCCAAATCTGGTTGAGTTGTACCGCAGGCAGTGGGAGATGGGCCAGTAAATTACAGGGGCCCTGACCCAAACGTTTAAAATGCCTCTGACCACATTGAAGTGCCAGAGGACTGGAGGACAGCTAATGCGGTTCCACTTTAAAAGGGCTCCAGTAATCAGTCAGGGCACTATAGACCGATGAGTCTGATGTTTAATAGTTGGGATATTATTGCAGAAAATAATGAAAACAATTCAAATCCATTTAGAGAGGTAGGGTTTGATCAGGAAGAGTCAGTGTGGTTCTGTCGGGGGCTGGGGGAAGGGGGCACGTTTAACAAATCTGGTCATATTTTTCAGGGAGGTGACCAACTGCACAGATGAGGTTAGGGTAGTTAAAGTTTGTAAGGATTTCAGCAAGGCCCTTAACAAGGTCCCACATGGGAAAGTGATAAGGTTAAAACTCATGGGATCGCGGGTTACTTGTCAAGTTGATTCCAAAGTTGGCTTTGTGATAAGAGGGAGAGAGCAGAGAAGGCTTTCTGTGTGACTGAAGTGGGTGGATTGTTCACAATGTGATTTGCATGAGAATGTGCAGGATGCCGATGAATTTGCAGATGATACAGAGATTGCCTGGGTGGTTGAATTTGAGGTGTTTGGTTAGAGGATGATATACTGTGTGGGGTTTGCACGTTCTCCCCGTGCCTGCATGGGTTTCCTCTGGGTGCTCTGGTTTCCTCCCACAGCCCAAAGATGTGCAGGTTGCATTAGTCAGGGGTAAATGTAGAGTAATGGGGTAGGGGAATGGGTTTGGAAGGGATACACTTCAGAGGGTCAGTGTGGACTTGTTGAGCCAAATGGCCTGTTTGCAAAATGCAAGGAATCTATGATAGACTAATTGGTCAGATGGCCAGACAGAATTTACAATGCAGAAAGAGACCATTTGGCCCATCAAGTGTGCACCCAAACTCTCTCCCCCAGCCTAACCCCATAACCCTGCATCAACCATGACTTAATTCACTGAGCCGACACAATCCTGGTCAATACGGGCTATCCTCAGCATGGCCAATCCATCTAACCTGAACACCTTTGGAAGGTGGCAGGAAACTAGAGCAACTGGCAGAAACCCACACAGGGGAATAGCAAGACAGACAGTCACCCAAGACTAGAATTGAACCTGGGTCCTTGGCACGGTGAGGCTGTAGTGCTAACCACTGTGCCAGCAAGCCTCCCATTTACATGACATAATAACCCCAATTTTACAAATGCTCCCTTACTCCAACATTTGCAACTTGGCCTGCCTCATGTGCTAGCCCCCAGTACCAGTAGAAATGTACTGTTCCAGAAAGTTTGCACATTGTAGGAATTTTGCCCCCCCTCATCTCACACTCTACCTCTTACCCAGTACATGTTAATTGAAATTAACAACGATCATAACCCTATCTGTCCAGTAGGTTCCTATAATCTGTCTACAGACAATCTTCTCTACCTCCCTCTCACTACTTAGAGGCCAGCTTCCTTCAAAACTCTGTGCTGTTATGTTCTTTATCGTGAACCTGTTATCAAGCTTGATTTTTTCATCCATTACTGAAAGATTATGGGTCCAGTAGAGATTGTTGGAGGCACCAGGAACACACTGCATTATCCTTACTGATTCCTATCCCCAAACTAAATCTCTATTTATAATCAATAATCACCACTACCATCCGGAAAATCATCCATCGATTCTTTCTGCTTATTCATCAGTTCTCAATCCGTGCTAATTAATGCATTACCCCCACCCCCCATCATGTACAACCACCTCATGCGACATCAGTTCATTTTCTGAAAATCTAAATATGCTACTCTTTTCCCTACATTGCTAGTTTCCTTCTCAAAAAAAAATCAAATGGTTTTGTCAAACTAATTACTTTTTCATCACCCCACATTGATTTGTCTCATTAGTAATTAATGCATTACCCCCACCCCCCATCATGTACAACCACCTCATGCGACATCAGTTCATTTTCTGAAAATCTAAATATGCTACTCTTTTCCCTACATTGCTAGTTTCCTCCTCAAAAAAAAATCAAATGGTTTTGTCAAACTAATTCCTTTTTCATCACCCCACATTGATTTGTCTCATTAGATTTGTTACTATGGCGGCAGTAACAAGCTACAGCAATTTTCAGACTATCATCTCCAAGCTAACTGGCATCCAACTCCGTTTGCTCAAATAGCAATGCCGCTTGTGTTAGCTTCCAAACCACAGGCACACTTTTGGAATCCCAGGAATTCTGGAAGCTCAAAGCCAATGCATTCAATATCTTGGGAGTCAGGTCCAAGAGGTGGCAGCTATTAATCTCATGAAGAATTTTTCCATGCTCCCACTACTTCAATATTATGTGCTTTTACTCCCTCAATCTTATTAAAGATTTGTCACCCCACAATCCTCTACATATTCACTGTGAAGACTGATACATACTGGCTAACTTCTCAGACTTTCCTCTTTTTCTATATACTTAAAAAACAGAAAATTTTTCCTGTTTCTTGTCAGTTTACTTTAATTTGATTTTAGACAATAGACAATAGGTGCAACAGGAGTAGGCCATTCTGCCCTTTGAGCCTGCACCACCATTCAATAGGATCATGGCTGATCATCCTCAATCAGTATCCTGTTCCTGCCTTGTCCCCGTAACCCTTGATTTTCTCCCACTTCAACAATATTTTGGCCACCTCGTTAAAATCCCTTGCAGTCAGTTCATCTCATACGATGGTTGCATTTCTATGCAACCCGTTATGGAAAAATTGCGCTTTAGAAACAAGCGGTTAAAAAGTGTTGGCACTGTAATAATGTTACAACCAACACACATTTTAAACATTCATGCTGTAGAAACAACATCCCCGATTTGTCAATAACATTACAGTGAACCTGCATTGACAAAACGTGCATTATAACAAAACGAGCGAGATTGGTTTTCGAATACCAAGCTTCACTTAGACTAACATTACCCTAAACTGCCAGAATTAAATTTGTATGCCTGCACTAGTTCATTCTTGAAGGAAATGTACATTAATTGAGAATGTTTTTACAGCATGTTTACAATAGCTCACCTACCAAACTCTCAATCTAATTTCCCAATCCATCTCAATCACTGCCATAATGAATAGATTTACTAACTAGTGGATAGGATCTATTTATATTTAGAAAAGAATGAGCTTATCAGTGATAGGCAACATGGTTTTGTGCGGGGGAGACCGTCCGTATCAACTTAATAGAGCTCTTCGAGGAAGTGACCAAGTTGTTAGATGAAGGAAGGGCTGATGTCAAATACACGGACATTTGATAAGGTTTTTCCGATTTTATTTTGTCCATTCTTTAATCTTTCTTTCACCATTTGCCTGGTTTACATCCTTTCGTTAATCGAGCTTGTGTAATTGAGTGAGAATGGACCGATCTTTTGTCCATAACATACTGGCTGAGCACCATTGGCTACAACATCTGGAGTCCCAGCTCTCAAGTACAGTGCAGCTAGGTCCAATTAGTAGAGTAGTTGGTTTGCAAACTGTCTGTGATCATGGATCTCGCTTCAGATGGTTGTATATTCAACCACACGGGAAGAGGAGGGAATGAAAGGGATTAGTCTGTGAAGAGGAACAAGGAACCTTCCCTGATATCCAGCATCTCTGTCGGCCAAGGTAATGAGGCCAACTACAGCTGGAGGAACTGCAATTCATTCACCCAATCCAGGAACTAAAGTAGAACTCATGATTACGGTGATATAATGCATTTACATTTCAATGCAAGAGGTAAGGCTGATGAACTTAGGGCGTGGATAGGCATGTGGGACTTGGATAGTATAGCCATTACAGAAACATGGCTGAGGGAGAGACAGGACTGGCAGCTTAATGTGCTTTAGCCATGACAGAAGTGGTGGAAGGAGTAGCAGCATTTTTGATTAAGTATCACAGCAGTAATCAGAGATGAAATAACCGAGGGATCATCCAGGGAGGGCGAGTGGGTGGAGCTTGGAAATAAGGAGGGGAATAGTGACAGTATGGGGCTTAGAGGGGGTGGAATTGGTGAAGTCTGTTCAGGAAAGTTTCCTCAAGCAGTACATAGAGGGTCCTACTTGGGAAGGGGCAAAACCCGGCCTACTCTTGGGAAATAGGGTAGGACAGGTGACTGAGGTGACAGTGAGAGACTACTTTAGGACCAGTGACCATAGTTCTATTCATTTTAAAATAGAAATGGAGGGGGACAAAACTGGTCCACAGGTTCAAGTCCTAAACTGCAGCAAGGCAAATGTTAGTGGAATTAGACAAGAGTTTGGAGGGGTTTGTTTGGAATAGTTGGTTTGGAGGAAAAAGGGACCTCTGGAGGTCTTTAAAGGTGGGAGGTCTTTAAAAGTGAGGTAGGTGCAGTCAAGGTCGATATGCTCCTGAGAGGGTGAAGGGCAAGTTTGGCAAGAATAGGGAACCCTGGATGACGAGTGATATTGAGGCTTTGACCAGAAAAAAGGTGGTATGGTTCATGTACAGACAGCTGGGATCAAAGGAATCCCTGGAGGTATATTGGGATACAGGAGTTTACTGAAGAAAGAAATCAGGAGGGTGAAAAAGGGGCAGGATATAGCCTTGGCTGAGAAGATTAGGGTGAATCCAAAGTATAGAGAAAAAAAAAATAACTGGAGAGAGAATAGGACCCCTCAAAGTCCAAAGTGGTCATGTATGTGTGGAACCGCAGGAGATGGGTGAGCTTCTTAATGAATATTTCTCCTGTGTTTAGCATGGAGAAAGACATGAACACTTGGGAAAGTTAATCGTGATATCTTGTGGACAGTCCATATCACAGTAGAGGTGGTGTTGGACGTATCAGAATGTAAGAAGGTGGATAAATTACCTGGTCCTGACCAGATATTTCCAAGAACACGGAAAGAGACCAGAGAAGAAATTGTGGGGGTCCTGACTGATAGTTCTGCATCATCAGTAGCCACGGGTGAGGTCCAAGAAGACTGGAGGTGTTGTGTCCTTATTCAAGGGAACCTGGGAACTATAGACCAATAAGCCTAATATCGTGGTGGGTAAGTCACTTAAGTAAATTCTGAGGAATAAGATATACATGCATTTGGAAAGACAGGGTTTGATTAGGAGTAGTCAGCATGGCTTTGTGGTGGGAGATCATGCCTCAAATTTGTTCGAGTTCTTTGATGAAGTGACCAGGAAGGTTGACGAGGGCAGGGTGGTGGATGTAGTCTCTACGGATTTCAGTCAGGCTTTTGATAAGGTTCCACATGGTAGGCTGCTTTAGATAGACGTGTATAAGATCATGAGGGGCCTAGGTAGGGTGAATGCACTCAGTCTTTTTCCCAGGGTTGGGAGCGAGGACTAGAGGGCATCAGTTTAAGGTGAGAGGGGAAAGAATAAAAGGGAACCTGAGGGGCAATGTTTTTACCCAGAGGGCGGTACGCATATGGAATGAGCTGCCAGCGGAAGAGGTTGAGGCGGGTACATTAACAACATTTAAAAGGCATTTGGACACATACATGGATAGGAAAGGATGAGAAGTGTATGGGCCAAGTGCAGGAAAATGGGGTTAGCATGACGGACGTTTTGGTTGGCATGGACCAGTATGGGCTGAAGGGCCTGTCTCCGTGTAGGACTCCATTACAAACTGCAATGCTCTGTTCTGTCCTTAAGTGATTTGCAACCATTGACGTTAAAATAGCCAAACCTGGCCCCCAGCTAGAATCTGAGGACAGACCCAGAAGTCAGTCTGAAACACTTATTAAAAGGAATATGCTATCACTTAATAAAAAATCTAGTCGAGAAACAGTCCACTAACCAAGCTGCTCCAGCATCTTGTCACACTCATCTAAGACAAAGTGTTTGACGTATTTTAGATTGAGTGACTTGTTACGTGTAAGGGCCTGGATCCGCCCCGGAGTTCCCACAACAATATGAGGGCAATTCTTCTTCAGGATGTCTTCGTCCTTTTTGATTGACAAGCCCCCAAAGAATACAGCTGCCTGTTTAAAACAAAAACAAAACAACGGGGGTGCATTTAGAAGGCTACCTGTGCAAGTACACACCTTGGGGATGGAACAGGGAGAGGTGAACCTGCTTCTCAGGGTGAATTGCAGAGTTACAAACTTGTTGTAAACATGACTTAACATCTCTTTCTTTACCTTGAAGATAATTTAAGCCAAGGAGTAACAGCAACTGCATCAACATATCGTAATCAAGTAGATGACAAGGAATAAACTTAACCAGAGGATACCAGTTTTGAATAAATATTCAGCATGTATCAATAAGGGTTATTTGGGGAATTTGTACAAAGCCACACCAAAAATACAGGGCTGATCAAAGGCTAAATATACCTTTCTTGGAGTCAGCCTAAGACTGGAAATATTGAGCTTACATCTGTCGGAATGAGGATTCTGCCAGTGACAGTTACAATCTAGTAGCAGAGATATTGGTCCAGATAAAATGCATCCTAGGTAGCTGAGGGAAGGAAGAGTGGGAATAGCAGATGCACCTATCACAATCTTTAACCATGCTTTGATGTGGGAGTTGAGTCAGAGTACTGGAAGGTAGCAAATATTACACCCATTTTGCAAAAAAAGGAAGAGTAAGTCTGCCATCTATAGGCCAGTCTGCCTAATTTCAACGGGTGGCGAATTTTTGTACAGACTATAATCTGCAGGAGGGAAGAGAGGACACTCTCCAAGAGTTTCGAAAAAAGAATTCCAAATAAAGCCAGGACCTCAGTCCAACTGACCAGCTACTAATCTGAGGATTGCTGCAATCAACTGCACAACATCAGTGACAAAACTCAAGAAAAAACAGCTAAGAATCCCACAACCCAATCTTATCCCCCACAACCACCTGAAGGAGCAGTGTTCCGAACGCTAGTGCTTCCAAATAAACCTGTTGGACTATAACCTGGGGTTGTATCATTTTTAACTTTGTCCACCCCAGTCCAACACCTGTATCGCCAAATCCAGAAAAAAACGGAGGAAAGTAACTTCCTATTCACATCTCTTTGGTTTGGACTTTGATCGTTGATATCTGAGCTCTCCCTACATATTTGCCCCACAATTACACGTTATTGGGGGCAATAGCCCATCAAAGTGATCTTCCTTTTATTTCTCAGTTCCAACCATATAACTTCACTGGACTATCCCTCAGAAATACCTTAAATACAACCATAATTTTGTCCCTAATCAAAAATGCCATTTCCCTCCTCTCTCTCTCCTCCCTTTCTATTCTTCCTGTACCATCTATACCACAGAACAGCGAGCTGCCCCTCCCTCAGCCATGTTTCTGGAATAACTAATATCCCAGTGCTAGATTCCCATCATGCTAAGTTTATCTGCCTCACCAGTCAGGTCTTGGGTCTATAGGTTCCTAAGTGCTGTCTCCCTCCCCCTTTGAATAAGGCCATTATATTTGCATTTTTTCCAATCCATTGGAATCTTTCCTGCATCCAGGGAATTTTGAAATATTAGAACCCATGGATCCAATATTTCTGCAGTCATTTCATTAAAGACTCTAGGATGTAGATCATCAGGCCCTGCCTGCCTTCAATCCTAATAGTTTTCTCAGTACATGTTCCATAGAGGTGATGATCAGTGACAGACAGGCCGTACAGTCCACCAGGTTTATGACAAGCAACACACACCAAACTATACTATTCCTATTTTCCTGTACTCTGCCCATAGGCTACGATTTCCTGGCATTTTAAATGCTCATCCAGACGCTACCTAAAAGTTGCAGCAGCACATGCCTCCATCACCCTTTCACTGGATATCTCTACCATCCCAGACGAAAAATTATTTGCCTCACACTCTCTCTAAAGCACTTACCTCACACCATAAATTACGTGTCCTCTGGTTTTAGACATGTCTGCCATCAGGATATGCTTGTCACAATCTATCCTCTTGATGCCTCTCAAGTTTGCAGACCTCAAATCAGAGCACTCCTCAGCCTCCTCTGGTCCGAGTGAAACTGGCATAACTGAGAATTCCCATCCAAGGCAACATCCTGGCAAATCTCCTCTGCACCCTCTCCAGTGCAGTCACATCCTTCTAATGGAAGCAAGCGGTGGACAGCACGTGTCCTTGGCAGATTTTTGCTGGGGGGGGGACTTGAAGTGTTTGGCCACAGGGCGGTGGTTGGGTTTTACAGTGCGGGTGTCCCGGGGATGTTCTCTCTAACATTCCGCAAGTTGGTGACCCATCGAGGTGGTGAGGTAAATCTCTGTCGGATGTAGAAGGATCCTTTGGGGCCTCAGATGGGGGTGCGGGTGGGAGGTGGTGGTGGTGTGTGGGCGCAAATTTTACATCTCTTGTGGTGGCAAGGGAAGGTGCCGGGTGTGGAAGCTGGGTTGGTGGGGGCACATGGATTTAACAAGGGAGTCGCAGAGGGAATGGTCTCTGTAAGAGGTGGGGAGGGAGATATCTCTCTGGTGGCGGGGTCTGACTGTCGGTGGCAGAAGATGATGTGTTGAAGCTGGAGGTTGGAGCAGTGGAAGGTGAGACCGAAGGCGGTGGGAGTGGGTCTGTCCTTGTTGCAGTTGGAGGAGTGGGGTGCAAGCTTAGATGCACAGGAAGTGGAGGAGATGCACAGGAGGGCATTGTTCACCACACTGGAGGGAAATTGCAGTCCATGAAGTAGGAGGCCATCTGGGATGTTCTGGGGTGGAACAGGATTTTGTGGGAGGTGGAGGAATTGGGAGTAATGGATCGCGTTTTTTTTTTAAATAGGAGCGGGGGGGGGTTGCCCAGATAGCTGTGGGAGTCAGTGGGCTTGAAGTAGATGTCCATGTTGGGTCGGTCGCCAGAAATGGAGACGGAGAGGTCCAGGAAGGGGAGGTAGGTGTCCGAGATGGTCCAGGTGAACTTGAGGTCAGGTTGGAAGGTGCTCATGAAGTTAATGAACTATTCAACTTCCTTGTGGGAGCACGAGGAAAAGGTGGGGAATACTGCCGGTGTAACAGCCGAAGATGGACTGCTCCATGTACCCAAAGAGGCAGGCACAGCTGGGGCCCATGGCAACCTCTTTGATTTGAAGGAAGTGGGAGATTCGAAGGACAAATGGTTGATTGAGGGGACCAGTTCAGCCAATCGAATGTGTGTGTTGGTGAAAGGGTACAGGTGGGGACGAGAGAGGATAAAATGGAATGCTTGGAGGCTGTCGTCATGGTGGATGGACATGTACAGGGACTGGATGGCCATGGTGAAGTTAAGGCATAGGGAGCCGGGGAAACAAAAGTCATTGAAGGTAGTGGAGGGCGTGGGTGGTATCCCGAATGTATATGGGAAGTTCCTGGACCAAGGGGCACAGGACTGTGTCAAGGTAAGTAGAGATAAGTTCACACTGACCAGGGTGAAATTCCACCTGCCATTGCTCTGCCCAATTTATGAGCTGCTCAAAGTCAGGCGGTAACCTGAGCCCATCCTCCTCACTATCAACACCAATTTGAGTATTTGCAAACTTATCATTCCTTCCGTATGTACACCAAAATCATAAATCCCCCTAACACACAGCAAGTGTCCCAATATCACATTGTTGGTCAATAATAAAAACATCCCTCCATCATCACCCTTGGCCTCTGATCTGCAGCCCAATTTAGGATACATTTTACAAACTTGCTTCAGATCCTGCAGGCTTATATCTTTTTGGACCAGCCTTCCAAGTGGGACCTTGCCAAAGGCCTTACTGAAGTGCATTTAATCCATGTCAATTGCACTACCCTCAATATATTTAATCACCTTTTTCAATAATTGAAATTAGTCAGACAGGATCATCCGCCAACAAATGTATGCTGGCTAGTTCTGATTAATGCTCGCTTCTCCGAGTGTTGATTAATTCTGTCCTTCACCATTTTCTCCAGTAATCTCCCCGAGCACTGATGTGACACTAACTGGTCTGTCGTCATCTAGACCACCCCTGCTATCCTTCTTGAAGAAAGGAGCCGCAACAGTGACCCTCCAGTCATGTGGCACTTTCACCAGCAAGATATGAAATTCTCTGTCAGGGCCCCAATCTCCTCCCTTACCTCCCATAACAGCCTGGGATACATTTCATCAGGCCCTGAAAATTCATGCACCTTTACGCCTGCCAACACTAACCTCACCTCCTCCTCATTAAGTGTCTACATTCCAACTAAAATCTCCAGCTACAATATTTTATTCACAAAGACAACAAAGAAACATTCTTTGATGGTCATGCACACTATGCCCCTTGGTCTTGAAATAAGACCTTCTCTATCTCTAGTAATGCTTTTGCTCTTAGTATAATCAAAATGCCTTGGATTTTCCTTCAACCTCTCTGCCTAAATGTTTTGTGCTGCCTCTTGTGCCCTAATTTCTTTTTTGAGCACCATCTATACACACACCGCACTCCTGAATGGCCTCAGTCTTTAATGCCCTGTACTTAACGCAAGGATGAACATAGAACGTAGAAGAATACAGCGCAGTACAGGCCCTTCGTCCCTCGATATTGCGCCGATCAAAGCCCACCTAACCTACACGAGCCCACTATCGTCCATATGCCTATCCAATGCCCGCTTAAATGCCCATAATGAGGGGGAGTCCACCACTGCTACTGGCAGGGCATTCCATGAACTCACGACTCGCTGAGTAAAGAATCTACCCCTAACATCTGTCCTATAGCTACCCCCCCTTAATTTAAAGCTATGCCCCCTCGTAATAGCTAACTCCATACGTGGAAAAATGTTCTCATGGTCAACCCTAT
>NC_057717.1:87793906-87804739 GCF_004010195.1 Chiloscyllium plagiosum | reverse complement strand
CCCTCGTCATTCTTTTATTCCTGACATACCTATAGAAAGCCTTAGGGTTTTCCCTAATCCTACCAACTAAGGTCCTTTCATGTCCCCTCCTTGCTGCTTTTAGCTCTCTCTTCAGGTCCTTCCTGGTTACCCTATAACTCTCAATCGCCCCAATTGAACCTTCACGTCTCATCTTTACATAGGCCGCCCTCTTCCATTTAACAAGGGATTCCAATTCCTTATTAAACCATGGCTCCCTCACACGACCCTTTCCTCCCTGCCTGACGGGTACATACTTGCGCCTAAACTGAAGGGGGCATCCATTGGGCGAGGAGGTTTGCTAATGCCACTCAGGAGGGTATAAATTGGTGCAGCAGGGTGGCAGGAACCAGAGCAGTAGGTCAGCCAGTAAGTGATGGAGGAGTCAGAGACAAGGTTTGTAAGACTAACAGAAAAACAGATGGGGTGAAGTTACTGAACACAGCAGGACTGGCTGCCTGAGGTTTGTTTGTTTTAACATCAGGTGTAAGACAGGTAAGGCCAATGAACGTAGAGCTTGGATTAAGCCATATGAATGCTGCAGCTGTTACAGAGACTTGGTTGAGACAGGGATAAGACTAGCATTTAATGTTTTGGGATTTAGGTTTCTCAGGTGAGAAAGGACATGGAAGAGGTTGAGGGAAGTTGCACTCCCGATAAGAGGAGAATACCACGGCTTGTTCAAAAGGTGGGGTCACATAGGATCCACGGTGAGCTGGTAAAATGGATAAAGAACTGGCTTAGTCACAGGAGACTGTAGTGGTGGAAGGGCATTTTCCTTACTGGAGATCCATGACCAGCAGTATTCTGCCAGGATCAGTAGTGGGACCCCTACAGTCGTAATATGTATGATTTGGAGGAGCTGTGGACAGTAAGAAAGATAGCCAGAGAATCCAGCAGGATACAGATAGGCTGGAGATGTCAGGGGGGAAATGGTTGATTGAGCTTAATCCAGACAAAGCTGAGATGATGCATTATGGAAGATCTGATGCAGGAGTGAAGTATACAGATCATGGCAGAACCACTAGCAGCGTCAGGAGAGAGAGATCTGGATGTACTGGTCCATAGTTCCCTGAAAGTGGTAACACAGTGGACAGGGTGGTCAAAAAGGCACATAGCATGCTTGCCTTAATCAGTCAGGCACAGAGTACAAACAATGGGAATGCTGTAGCTGTGTAGAACTTTAGACCACATTTGGAACATTGTGCACAGTCTTGGTCACCACACTATAATGAGAATGTAGAGACTTTGTACAACGTACAGAAACAGTTTACCAAGATGTTAACTATGTGGAGAGACTGGACAAACTTTGTTGGTTTTCACTTGAATGAAAGATATGGGGCAACCTGATTAAAATTTAGAAAACTATGAGAGGCATGGATAGTTGGGAGTCTTTAATCTGAGGGCAGAAATCTCAATTATCAGGACACAGGTTCAAGGTAAAGAGGATAAGTTTAAAGAATATGTGAGAAGCAAAGTTTTTTGGAATGCGTAGGTGGTGGATGAAGCAGATAAAAAGCAAAGTTTAAGAGGCATCTTGACAGATATAGGCAAGGAACGGAGGGATAAGACTGCAGTTATGATTTCTTTTATCAGTAGTGCAATGTCACCCATCACACCCGAAACTTCTATATGCTGGATACTAAGCTGCCAGCACTGCCCTTCCTTCAGCTAAGTCTCTGGTGATTACAACAATATCATACTCCCAGGAGCTGATCAATGCCAAGTTTACCCACTTTCTCAACCATGCTCCTGGCATTAGATACAATTTTGGCTCTCCCATGTGACTTACCATGTTCATATCTGACTTTACATCTACTGTGTCCCACCCCCTCACCAAATTAGATAAAGACCTCCCAACAGCACAAACAAGCCTCCCAGCAAGGATACTAGACCCCATTCGGATTCAGGTACAATGTATAAATGCTGTACAGGTTCCACCTAGCCCAGTAACTGTCCCAGCGATCAGAAAATCAGAAGCCCTCCTTCCCACGCCAGCCCTTTTGCCACATGTGCATCTTCCTATTTTAAGGCGTGGCACTGGAAGTAATCTGGAGAATACAACGTTGGTCTTCCATTTCTATAAACTATATTATTGGTTATTGTTGGGATGGTACTAGTGCCCTCCACCATAAAAACAGAAGCCAAGTTTTGATTGAATGATTCTGCCATTTGTGTGTTCACCAACTTGCCAAGGAATCAACATTCACTTCAGCCACTCTTCCCTTGCATACATTTATAGAAGCATTGACTATCCACTTTTATGTTTTGCACTCGTTTCTGTCATAATTTACCTTTGCACATTTTAGTATTTTTTTAGTAATCCTTTGTTATTATTGCCTTGTTCCAGTACATGAGATTGCAATGGGTTCTAGAGGTTTAAAGAATAGATTCCCTACTGTGTGGAAACAGGCCATTTGGCCCAAAAAGTCCACATCAACCCACTGAAGACCCATTCCCCTACTCTGTTACATGACACTTCCCGTGACTAACGCACCTAACCTAAACATCCCTGAACACTATGGGCAATGTAGCATGACCAATTCACCTGACCTGCACATCTTTGGACTGTGGGAGGAAACCGGAGCACCCGGAGGAAACCCACGCAGACACGGGGAGAATGTGCAAACTCCACACAGTCACCCACCCAAGGCTGGAATCAAACCCAGGTCCCTGGCACTGCGAGTCTACAGTGTCTAACTACTGGAGTCTTGTTAAAGATGCTGCTGACACTCTCTGTAGGGGCTGCGGTTACCACTGGAGCTGGCTGGCTTCATATCAATCTTACTGATTTTGGCAGTTTGATGTTCATTAGTTTTAAAAGATCTAAAGACCAGCCATTCATATGTGAGACAAACACAGATACAAGATACTCATGGGCACTTACCTTGATGTTTGGCATATACTTTGAGAATCTCTCATATTCTTTACTGATTTGGAAAGCCAGCTCTCTTGTATGACACATGACAAGAACAGACACCTGATTTAAAAGGAAGAGAAGCACAGATGAGATGTGCAGCTACAATGAATTGCCTGGATTATATCACTCACATCTGAGCTCAAAACATTTCAAGAAACTTCAGCCAGCAAAGGGGATGGGCATCTCATACCAAATTCTTGGCAGCTATCCACACATCTTCAGTGGGATTATGAGGAATAGGACCACCATCTGAACATCACCATGCCGGCAGTGCAGCATCATAATATTTCATCATTAAACATAGGGACCCTGCACATAGTCAGTAAACCACTTACAGTCTTACATTTAACAAATCTGGAGAGACAGTAGCTTTGTTATTGAAGTGGCCCAGGTTACTACTCTGGAGGCAGCTTCAAATCCCTCCATGGGAGCTGCTGGAATGTAAATTCAAAACCAAAAGTATGGACAATGGACGAGTATTATCAATTGTTGCTCAAAATCCACCTGGTCAAGAAACATTTGCCTCCCAATCCAGCCTTGCCTACACGCAATTCCAAACCCATAGCAACGCTCCAGACCCAACCTGTGAACTTGCTGACTAAGCTGTTCAGTTCAAGGACAATTCACAGCAGGCAAGTCATGCTGGCCTTGGAAGGGATGCCCACATTCCACATGGCTACAGTGAAACACAAGACATGAATGGAAACCTATTCTGCTAATTTATGTCAGGCAACAAACCGTGCAATGAAAGCGCTTTGCATAGAACAGATCCAGTCAAATTCCAGTGGGTGAACTGGGCTCAGGGCTAATGGAAGCAGCTTCCACTGAATTTATGACAGGTGTGTTTTATCAATTTGAACATAAACAGCTAAAATCAGAGTCTGTGGGCGATATAATTGGTGCTAGGTGATGTGACTGTTTTGTTACAGTACATGTTCACTACACTATGACAGTCTATCCTGACAGATTACCTGTCCATCTACAGCTTCCAACTGCTGCAGAGTAGCAAGAACGAATACAGCAGTCTTCCCCATTCCAGATTTGGCCTGACAGAGGATGTCCATCCCGAGAATGGCCTGAGGAATGCACTCATGTTGAACTGTGGAGAGAGGATGCATTCAGTTATGTACCGTACCACACGTACTGGGGTTAGAGCCATTTGACCAGCAGCAAGTCCTCCAACCAACTCAGAGAGCAGGCTATACGAGACCTGATAGTGTGCAATGAGATAAGATGAATTAATGACCTTGTAGAAAAGGTATCCCTTAATTGAAGTAATCAGGAAATTATTGAATTTTGTATTGATTTGAAGAACTGTGCACCTAAGCCAAGGGTTTTAAATTTAAAGGAGGGAAACTATGGGAGCATGAAGACAGTTGGCTAAAGTGAACTTGGAAAGTTAAAGAATAGATGAGTAGAGATACAGTGACAGACATATGGAGTTATTTTAGAACATTCAGAGAGTACTTATTCCAGTAACAAAGAAACTAAGGATGCAACTTCCATGGCCAAGGAAATTAAACATTGTATTAAATGGAAAGAGAAAGTACATTATAATGAATAGCAGATCTGAATATCAGATAAGTTATAAAGAATGAAGATTAGGAGGGAGAAATTAGAGAAGGCCAGTTAGAATTATCACAGTAATAGGAACTATTTAGAAAAATATACACAGCATTGTTCCTTGTGTGTCAGGGGAATTAATAATGGAAAGTAAAGGGAAAATGGAAACGGCAGAACTAAACAGCGTTAGTGTTTTCTCCACACTGTAGAGAATCCAAATAACTCAAATGACCATGAATCAGAATCACAAAGGGAACAAGGAACTTTGAACAATTACATTCACCAGGGAAAGGGTATGAAGAAAATTATTGCTACTGAAGTCTGACAAAGCCCCTGATGGATTCCATCCAAGTGTCTAAAAGGTGTAACTGCTGAGACCGGGGATGTATTGGTTTTAATTTCCCAAAATTCCTTAGATTATATAAAGGCCCCTTCAGATTGGAATCCTTTACTCAAGAGGGAGACAATAGACAGGTTAGCTTAACATCTGTCAAAGGGAAAGAAATGAGGTTATTTCAGGGCACTCAAAATCTTACGGTAATCAGCAATGTTCAATAATGTGGTGCGAATGACCCATTTGGCCAGTTTACTAGAGTTCTTTGAGGAAATAATAAACAATGAGAATACAAGGGAAGGTGTCATTGTGCTGCACTTAGACTTCCAGAATCATAGAACCCCTGCAGTGTGCAAACAGGCCATTTGGCCCAACAAATCCACACCGACCATCCAAAGACTAACCCACGCAGACACCTTCTCCTACAACTCTACATTTACCCCTAAGTAATGCACCTAACCAACACATCCCTGAACACTATGGGCAACTTAGCACGCCCAGTTCACCTAATCTGCACATCTTTTTTGACTGTGGGAGGAAACCAGAGCACCCGGAGGAAACCCACACAGATACGGGGTGAATGTGCAAATTCCACAGACAGTGGCCTGAGGCTGGAACCAAACCCAGTTCCCTGGCACTGAGGCAGCAGTGCTAACCACTGAGTCACCGTGCCACCCAGTATAAATGCCACAAAAGACTACTACAAAAATTTTAGATGTTTACAGTGCGTGAGAGGATTGATTAGTTGAAATGAAGCAGAAAGTGGGCATAATGGGCTGTTTTCACACCAACAAACAAGTAGTGTACCATGGAAAGAAAACAAGTAATGCTAGAGATCACAGAGGGACACTCAGGTGGCAGCCATGGAGAGACAGCAAGTGAATGTTAAATCTAGATAACGCTTCTTCAGAGAAAAGTCTGGAGGGGGCAGCATTTATGCAAAGGGTTGGGGGGGAGGAGAACTGGGGCAGAAAGGATATTGATAGATTAGATCAAGTGATTGGAATGTGAGAAGAGCAGAACAATGGTGTGTCTAACTGCCAGACTGAAAAGAATAGACAGGTCCACTGGGGTAGGGGAACGGGAGAGAAGGAGACAGAGAATGGATTTACAACTTGAAGGTGTTAAGCTCAATATTGAGCCCAGAAGGCTGTGCACTGCTGAATTTGAAAGTGAGATGTTGGTCCTCCAGTTTGTGCTATGATTCACAAAAGCACTGCAGTAAGCTGAGGACAGACACATGGAGCATGTGAGCAAGACACCATGCACCGCTTGTGCGTCTTATTGCCTGAAAGAAAAGTCTTTTGTTGAGGCAACCGATGAGACGAAGGATGAAACAACTCAGACGGGATGAGTCACGTTGCTGTAGTGTATTGTGTAGATTAGTGCTGGAGCCTCAATGATTTATAATACACAAACTTGGGCAAAGGAGTTAATGCAACATTGCAAAATTTGCCAATGGCACAAAGGTATTAGAAAAGTACACCGCCAAGAGCACAAGTCTACAAAGGGAGAGAACGAGGCAACGTCACAATACTTCCAAGGCAGCATGAGAAACATTTGACCATCAAGGGACTGAAAAGGTTATAGGGATAGATGGAATTGAATCTATAATGGAGCAGTCACGATCTTGTTAAATGGAGTAGACTGGAGGAACCAAATGACCTCCTGCTGCTCTTAATTCATTAGTCAATCTATGGCGGTCTGGCCATCTATCTCTACCCTATCCAGATATAAAACACTGGAAGACAAAACATTCAAACAAACATTGACACTGATTAATTTGAGAGGAAAGCACAGTAAAACAGACTACTTTGCCGAAATGCTCTCTGCACATGTTTCTGTCTCACAAGAGCACTCTCCAATACCCGTCCACCTAAACTCAACTACATATCGTTCTGAATACAATTTTCTCTTCTGTGATTGTCAATGGTGTTAGCAGTATCTACTCCTTGTTGGAATACGTTCAGTCCCATCACCTGGTCCGAGATGGTCAGTGGTTAGCACTGCTGCCTTACAGCACCAGGGATACAGATTCAATTCCAGCCTCAGGTGACTGTGTGTGGAGTTTGCATATTCTCCCTGTATCTGTGAGGGTTTTCTCCGGGTGCTCCAGTTTCCTCCCACAGTCCAAAGATGTGCGGATCAGGTGAACTGGCCATGCTAAATTGCCCATAGTGTTAGGGGCATTAGTCAGAAGGAAGGGGGTCTGGGTGGGTTACTTTTCGGAGGGTCAGTGGGGACTGGTTGGATTGAAGGGCCTGTTTCCACATTGCAGGGAATCTAATCTAATCTAGAGCTTTCATTGGAAGTCCTAACTAGACTATTTGTGGAGTGGTCATTTCACCCAAAAGAAATAGCAATGACCATGCCACATTGTTAGGACAAACCCAGACAGAGGTAAATTAGTTTAACCAAAGCACCAAGTTCTAACAATTTCAGAAATAGCTGCAGGAGCCGGCCACTGGTCCCCTGAAACCTGTTCCACCACAAACAAGATCAGGGCTGATCTGCTCCAGGCTTCAACTCCTTTCTCACACCAGCTCAAACTGTAGGCTGTGTATACGGTTTGGAATTCAGATTTTAAATGAAAGGTAGACAGAAATGTCAGGCCTGTGAATGAATGCTCGTATAGGCCGAGTTTACAACCAATCAGAAGATTAATAGTAGTAGCTTTGAATTCAGTTTAGTTGTGAAAACAGTTTTTCTGAACAACAGCATCAAGCTTCTCGTTCAGGGAACCAGTCGTCTGAGGCAAAGTTTTGTGTGTGAAGCTTTTAAGGAGAGAGAGAGTTTGGATATAAATCCTAATTATTCTTTAGTTTTAATTTTAAAGGTGTTCTGGACATGGGAGGAGAATCATAAAACTATCCATGCCAGCCAGGAAAAAGAAACCATGTCAGTAAAGTAGAAATTGAGATGGGCTAAGGTGTGAAATTTCTTTGGAAGAGGACTATCTGCAAAAGTATAGTGTTGGAAATAGGTTGAAATGTTGTCTTGCAGTTTGTGTCAAAATCTGTCATATATAAATAGATACACAAAAACTTTTGAGTACGGATACTTGGGCTTTTCCCCTTATTTGTGAAATAGACTCATGTCCTGTTAAGGAACATCTGCAGTCTTATTTCAATGTTGCTGTGAATAATCAAAGTAAACAATTGAAAGAAGTTAACACATGGGCCAGATATTCTGAAAATCAACATAGCTGCCTGATTGGGCAGGATAATTAGGAAGTAAAACGATGCTGATTTTTACAGCACTCTATTGTAGTAGCCTGAGATTTAAAATGCCAGTAGTACAACCAAACACTGACAGCCGCTATCAAAGGACACATCTGTGCCAAGGAAATAACAAAATCCTTTGATGGTCGGAGAACTCCCGTTAGGTCCATTACAGGTGTCGTTGGGGTGTCTGGCTTAAGTTTGGGGCTCAGCTTCATCGTTATTCAGGAATTAAACTGAGTTTTCTAAATTTCCTGGTAACTTAATAGAATCTGAACCCTCAGACTTAAGGAACATTTTTGCATGGTTCCAAACATAGGGAAGATGCCCATTGGAATCTTAAATTTCCTAAGCAATTCAGACATTGACAAGTTCCAATGCACAGCTCCTGTCTACGCTGCTCCAATGAATTTGGAGTACTTGGGCCAATCTATTAAGTCAGTTTTCATTCTGGCATTATCGCAGTCTCCTGATCCACCTTTGTTCCATCAGGTTGTAACTTTATACACAAACAAGACTCAGGTCATTTGACCCCTCGTGTGTGCTCCACCACTCCATAAGGTCACAGTCCATCCCCACCATAATTTGAGTCCCTTACTGGTCAAGAAACTACCTGCGTCTGGCCTAGAATTAGTTGAGGTCTCTGCCAACTGCACTACAATCCCCAAGATTAGAAGGGAAAGCCTCAGTCAAAGAGTGTGTCAATCACAAGCCTTGAGTGAAGACTCAAAATGTAACATATCAAGGCCTCAGATAGCAATGTTACCTTCGGAAGGGTGCTCAAAGCCACAGTCCACAATGGCTCGCAGCAGCTCCGGTTTGAGCAGAAAATCTCTGAAGCCAGAGCTGTGAATGGAGACATAGGAACCCTTCACATCTTTCTTAGTTTGAGTTGCTGCTGGTTCTGTTGTGGTCTGGTTTTCGTCATCTTCTTCATAATCCAACAGCTCATTCTCAACATCATTCTCTGCCATTTTTTCTGCTAGAAATAAACAATAGATATCACAAGGTTCACAGGAGCCCATTCAATTTTTTTTCCCCACCCTGTCTATTGAAGTCAATTTCTGTCCCCTAATAGGATCATTTCAGGGTAGAGGCAGAGATGTACAGCACAGAAACAGGATTTCAATCTTACTACAAAGCCTCTTCCAAGGATGCCTACCCTGAAGTTCTCTTCCTCTTTCTACAAACACTCTCAATTACCTTCCCCTCCCACCCCCCAATTTATCTCTCCACCCCCAAGGCTCCCAGTCTCACTCCTGATGAAGGGCTCATGCCTGAAACATCGATTCTCCTGCTCCTCGGATCCTCCCTGACCTGCTGTGCTTTTCCAGCAACACACACACAGCACAGAAACAGATCCTTTGCTCCAACTTGTCCATGCTGATCAGATATCCTAACCTAATCTAGTCCCATTTGCCAGCAGTTGGCTTACACCCCTCTCAACCCTTCCTATTCATATACCATTCCATACACGTACCACCTTCTGTGTGAAAAAGTTGCCCCTTAGGTCTCTTTTATATCTTTCCCCTCTCACCCTAAATCTATGCTGTCTAGTTCTGGACTCCCCGACCTCAGGGAAAAGACTTTGTCTGTTTACCTTATGCTTTTATAAACCTATATAAGGTCACCCCTCAGCCTCTGACGCTCCAGGGAAAATAACCCCATCCTGTTCAGCCTCTCCCTATAGCTCAAATCCTCCAACCATCCAACTTGCTTGGAAATCTTTTCTGAACCCTTTCAAGTTTCACAACATCTTTCCGATAGGAAGGAGACCAGAATTGCACGTAATATTCCAACAGTGGCCTAACCAACGTCCTGTACAGCCGCAACATGACCTCCCAACTCCTGTACTCAATACTCTGACCAATAAAAGAAAGCATATGAAATGCCGCCTTCGGTATCCTATCGACCTGCGACTGCACTTTAAGGAGCTGTGAACCTGTACTCCAAGGTCTTTGTTTAGCAGAGTGCTGTTCGTTAGACAAAGAACTTATTGGCACACCTGAGTACAGCTCCCTAAGGGTAACATCTCTCCTCCAAACTCATATCAGGCATTTTATGTCCACCCCACTGGGTTTTCCTCTGTGCCCATCCCAATCACCGACTCAACCTACTCCCCACAGTAGTTCTTTTGCACCGCCTCCCACCCCCCCCCCCTCCAGTTCTCAGTGAAACAAAAAAACTGGATGGCGATCCGAAACAAAGAGAAAGTGCTTGAGAAACTCAGGTCGGGCAGTGTTAAGTTCTTTTACTCCCAAGGTGCTTTCACACTTGATGCAACTGCAATACACCAACTTACTTCAACAAACAACCAAACTTATTAAACAGTACAGTACAAGGTTTCTAGAGGAACCTTTAACACACCTTACAGGGACGTGGCAAAAGCTCTCTCTGAACAAAGGAAACAGTTAAGGTTTATTAAAGCTTGTCCAAGCTAGGTGACCCCCTTTGACCCTCTTCAGCAGCATCTTTGGAGAGAAAAAACTGGGTAAACATTTAAAGCGCAGAGACCCTTCATTTAAGAAAAACCTGCTTTTCTCCCCGTAGATACTGGCAGAGCTGCTGAGTTTGTCTCATATTCCTCCCACATGTTGTTTGCTCTCCCTGTGTGATCCCCCATCTCCCACTGTTCCTCAGCAGGTCCTCCCTCCCTCTCTCTTTCCCACCCCTCCCTCTGTGCACGCCAGCCAGCCCACCACCTCCAACCTGTTCCCTGGAAACCCTCCCTCCCTCGCACCCACCTCATTCCAATCCCTCATTCCATTTTCCTGTTT
>NC_057717.1:87787765-87793406 GCF_004010195.1 Chiloscyllium plagiosum | reverse complement strand
AGGGGAATATGGGGAATGTTATTGAACAAAACTAGATTGCTGTTAAGTCTTTCATCTTTTAGAATGGGTTGCAGGTTTTGGTTCATTAATATGTAAATCCCAGAACTTTCAAGTTAAAGTTGAAACTTAAGATTTAAAAAAAGGTCACACACACACACTTACATACTCACGCAGACCCTCTCTCATATACACTCTCTTGCTCTCTCAGGCACACACCCTCTCGCAGGCATGCACTCCATCACACACACACACACTCTTTCTCTCTCCGTTACATACACACATAAGTCTAGGGGGTGAATGTGCATTTGCAGAATTATATTTGCAGATACATTTTATGTTGTTCAAAAAGCACACAATCTGTAGGCAGTCAATTTTTTTCATATAATCCATGTGACATTTTATAAATTCTTACTTTGGAAATAGAACCAGTCTGACTCAAGATTTAACGTATTGCCTGAGCTGAGATGTCACCTCTTTTTAAAAAAAAACCTATTTATCATGGGAATGTGATTTGAAAGTAGTTCTAAAAGATGAAAGACTTAACAGCAATCTAGTTTTGTTCAATAAATCACATCAGTTGTCTAACACTTTGATCTTTTGCTCTAAATTCTGTGTCCTATGTTCCATCTCCACTCGCTGTCAGATGAAGGGGCAGCGCTCCGAGAGCTTGTATTTCCAAATAAACCTGTTGGACTATAACCTGATGTTGTGTGATTTTTAACTTAATCTAGATCATTAACGTATAAAGTATAAATTTGTGGTCCAAACACTGAGTATTGCGGAACACTGGCTGCTATCCTCAGAAGGACCCCCATTTGCTGCCTTCTGCCAGACAGTCAAGCTTCTATCCAGGCTAGCACTTGACCGCTAACACCATGGGCCCTAACCTTAGTAGCCTCCTGTGCGGCACCTTGTCAAAGACCTTCTTGTAGTCCAGATAGATAACATCCATTGGCTCTCCTTGGTCTAACCTGCTCGTCACTCCCTCAAAGAATTCTAGTAGATTTGTCAGGCATGACCTCCCCTTGATGAAACCATGTTGACTTTACCTTATTTTACCATGCACTTCCAAGTATTCAGAAATCTCATCCTTCACCATTGATTCCAGGATCTTACCCACAACCGAAGTAGGGCTAATTGGTCTGTAATTTTGTGTTTTTTGCCTTACTCCATTTTTAAATAGTGGTGTCACGTTAGGAATTTCCCAGTCCTCTGGGACCCTCCCTGACTCTAGTGATGCCTGAAAGATCATCACTAATGTCTCCACTATCTCTTCAGCTATCTCCCTTAGAACGCTGGAGCGTAATCCATCTGTTCCAGAAGATTGATCCACCTTCAGGCCATTCAGTTTTTCTAGCACCTTTCTCTTGGCGATAGCCACCATTCTGAGTTCTGCGTCCTCACTATCTTTAATTTTTGGGATATTACTCGTGTCGTCCACTGTGAAGACTGACGCAAAGTAATTATTCAGTTCCTTAGCCATTTCCTTGTTCCCCACTACTATCACTCCAGCATCATTTTTCAACAACCCAATGTCCACTTTTGCCTCTCTTTTGCCCTTCATATATCTAAAGAAACTCTTATAATCTTTCTTTATATTACTGGTCAGCTTACCCTAATCCTATCCATGCCCCTCATGATTTTGTAAACCTCTGTAAGGTCACCCCTCAGCCTCTGACACTCCAGGGAAAACAACCCCAGCCTGTTCAGCCTCTCCCTGTAGCTCAAATCCTCCAACCCTGGCAACATCCTTGGAAATCTTTTCTGAACCTTTTCAAGTTTCGCAATATCCTTCCGCTAGGAGGGAGACCAGAATTGCACTAATTAGATATTTTTCAAAATGCCTGCTTGAGTGAATTCCTAGTTAAATACCCGGAAGACCTCCAGGAAGGTCTGAGGGCCAAGGGTACCTTGAGTGTTGACCATGAAAGAAAATCCATGATTCTACAAGGCCCGCATAGTGCCATTTCCCTTCCAGGCAAAAGTAGAAGCAGAAGGCTAGAAAGTCAAGGAATCATCAAACCTGTCTAATTTGTGGAATGAGCATCACCAGTCATAACAAATTTGAAGCCCAATGGGTCAGCAAGCCTTTGTGGGGATTTTAAGCAAGGGGTAAACTGTTTTTCAAAGCTGGATAAATACCTAATCCCTCAGTTGGAGGATTTAGATGCAAAGCTGGCAGGAGGGCTGTCCTTCACAAAGCTGAATATGAGCTAAGCTTACTTGCAATTGTGTTCAGATGAGGATTCCCAGAAGTATGCTACAATTAATACCCATAATGGCTTGCACCAAAGTACGAGACTGCCCTTTGCGATATAGTCAGCCTATTCAATTTTTCAGTGGATGAATGGAGAATAGTTTGCCAGGTTAATCTCCATGACGTCTAATAACAGGGGAAAACTAATAAGGAATATTTGGAGAACTTGGACATAGTGCTGAGGTGTTTTTCTAAGGCAGGCATAAACCTAAGAGAAGAAAAATAAGTGTTCCAGGCACCCCAAGTGACGTTCCGGATTACACTTGTTAGAAGATAAGGGGAGGGTGATCAAAGTTGCCCTAGCTTCCACACCTCCAGAAGTTTAGCTAATTTCTTGGACTGATAAATTATTACTGTAAGTTCATACATAACCTGGCCTCCACCTGCATCAACTCCCAAACAAGGGTCAGCCTTGGAAATGGCTGCATAGACAAGCCCAAGCTTTCAGTGAAGTAACAAAGCAGCTGTCATTCTCTGAGGTGTTAGCACACTATGATCCCAAGAAAGATCTGATATCGACAGGTAATGCTTACTGACACAGCATCATGGTTGTATTAGGTCAGAGGTGACCAATGGAGAGGCTAAAGCAGAGTGGAAATACACCCAGATAGAGAAAGAAGGATTAACAGTAACATTTGGAATCTGGAAGTTCCACCAATATTCTCACGGGTGAAAATTTGTGATAATAACAGACCACAAATCCCTCTTTGGTCTGCTTAAGGAGGACGAGGCAGTGCTACCCAGAGAGTCAGACCGCATTCAGCCATCGGCTCTAATACTAAGTGCTTAAATTGATGAATTAGAACACCATCCAGGAGGCCAAGTGGTGAATCAGGATTCATTGAGTCGCCTCCCATTAGCAAATATATTATTGGTGCTACCCCAATGTAATGGTATTACATTTTCTGTACACACTCCCAGTCATAACTGACAATATCAGACTTTGGGTGCAGAAAGATCCAGTTCTGTCAAAACTGAGACAACTGGCAGTGATGGGGGGGAGTCAAAAGACTGTCACAACTAGAATTAATACCTTTTTTGGACCCAGAAAAACCAGCTCACTGTAGAGGATTGCATATCATTATGGGGAGCAAGAATAATTGTCAAAGATTGGCATCAGATATTGACTGAACTCCATCAGTGGTCTCTAAAATGAAGATGTTGGTGAGTGGTTATGTCTGGTGGCCGGGATTGGATGCAGATGTAGCTGCATTGGTGGGCAGTGCCCAGAGTGCCAACAAGGGCAGAAATTACAGCCAGCAGATCCCCTACATCCGTGGGGATGGCCAGGTAAATCTTGGACTCAGTTATATTTCAACTATGCAGATTCTTACGTGGGTTCAATGTTCTTCGTCAGTATAGGTGACCACTCAAAGTGGGTGGACGTCTACTTGACAAACATGGGGACCACGATTGAGAAACTGCACACGGAAGTGTTGGTCACAGATAATGAGCCATCATTTACCAGCAGGAAAATTGGGGACTTCTCAAAGTCAAATAGGATTTGACATATAAGGACAGCTCCATAATCATTCATCGTCCAATGGCCTGGCAGAAAGAGCAGTCCAAACTTTGAAGACTGGCTTGAAGGAACAGCCTAAAGGCTCACTTGATACCAAGCTGTAATGGTTCTTATTTGATTATAGGATCACCCCACGTGCAACTCCAGGGATAGCAACAGCAGAATTGTCAATGGGTAGAGGACTCTGCACCAGGTTCAGTCTGATCTTCCTGAATCTGGCAGGGAGAGTGAAACAACATTAGGAATGCCTGTGCTGAATATAAATCTCCCCCAAGTGAGAGAGACAGTTTGATACAGTAGACAAAGTTGGCTGTAAAAATCAGGGAAGTGGCCGCACCGTGATTGATGCAAAGTCAGGGCCAGGATTCTGGGTAATCCAAGATGGAGGACAGGAAACATTTCTGGCTGTAACAGCTGCTCCTTTTTTGAGGTATTTTAGATGTTGGAGGTGATTTCCTCGAATTCCAGGGGCAGTAATTACTGTTTTGTATGCTGTTGCATTGTTTTGGAACTTTGGAGAAAAGAAGTCCAAACAATAGCACTTTTAAAAGGGAGAGGAACAGATAAACGAAGCATATGGTGAGGTCAGTGTAGGACAGAGAGAGAGAGGGAGAGAGAGAGAAAGAAATCCACACTGCTAACTGACAGCGCAGTGTTTGAATTCATGTACCCATGGACATCAGAGTGCGTCTGGGAAAGCTAACAAACAGTGAAATTCACAACTGATCTTGGAGGAACCTGTTTGGGAGAGGTCACAGCACAGAAACAGATAAGTTCCTGATATTTTAAGCGTGATCTTACAGTAAGTCTGCAGTAGTGAGTAGAGCGGGTTCTTTCTTAATAATATGTTTTATTGAGATATGTCTCTTGCTTAAACTTAAAATATAAGCCATAAGTATTAATTTAACCTGGAGCCATGTTTTGTAGAGGAACAAGACAGTGCTATTTTCTGGGTCTGGAGATTGAAAGTGGCTAAAATGGCCTTAAGTAGAGTGATATGCTCTTCTTGTCGGATGTGGGAGTTTAGGGAGAGTTTACGGGTTACTGAGGATTATATCTGCAATAAATGCTGTTGGTTACGAATCCTATCAGATTAGATTAGATTCTCTACAGTGTGGAAACAGGCCCTTCGGCCCAACAAGTCCACACCGACCCTCTGAAGAGTAACCCACCCAGTCCCATTTCCCTCTGACTAATGCACCTAACACTACGGGCAATTTAGCATGGGCCAATTCACCTAACCTGCACATCTTTGGACTGTGGGAGGTAACCGGAGCACCTGGAGGAAACCCACGCAGATACGGGGAGAACATGCAAACGCCACACAGACAGTCGCCGAGAGACAGAGACAATGAGGAATTTACAAGAGCAAGGGGGGTGTGATGGATGGCAGGCATAGGAAGGGGGAAAGGTCTCAGATACAGTCACATAGATAGGTTAACTCCAGGAAAGGTAAGAGAGGTAGGCAGTTAGTGCAGGGGTCCTCTGTGGCTATTCCCATTTCAAACAAGCATGCTGTTTTGAAAAATGTAGGGGGTGATAGATTCTCAGGGGAACGTAGCACAAACAGCCAAGTGTCTGGTATTGAGACTGGCTCTAATGCAATAAGGGTTTCGTCGGGTTCCAAGAGATTGATTGTGTTAGGGGATTCTGTAGTCAGAGGTACAGACAGACGTTTCTGTGGCCAGCAGAGAAAAAGCAGAACGGTGTGTTGTTTCCCTAATGCCAGGATCAAGGATGTCTCAGAGAGGGTGCAGAATGTTCTCACGGGGGAGAGGGGCCAGCAAGAGGTCATTGTCCACATTGGAACCAATTACATTGGAAGGGAAAAGGTTGAGATTCTGAAGGGAGATTACAGAGAG
>NC_057717.1:87769936-87784963 GCF_004010195.1 Chiloscyllium plagiosum | reverse complement strand
CCTGGAGTGTCAGAGGCTGAGGGGTGACCTTATAGAGATTTACAAAATTATGAGGGGCATGGTTGGGATAAATAGACAAAGTCTTTGCCCTGGGGTTGGGGAGTCCAGAACTAGAGGGCATAGGTTTAGGGTGAGAGAGGAAAGATATAAAAGAGACCTAAGGGGCAACTTTTTCACGCAGAGGGTGGTATGTGTATGGAATGAGCTGCCCGAGGATGTGGTGGAGGCTGGTACAATTGCAATATTTAAGAGGCATCTGGATGGGTATATGAATAGGAAGGGTTTGGAGGGATATGGACTGGATGCTGGCAGGTGGGACTAGATTGGGTTGGGATATCTGGTTGGCATGGACGGGTTGGACCGAAGGGTCTGTTTCCATGCTGTACATCTCTATGACATATAAAGTTCCGGAAGGTTCCATGATCCTGAATAAGCCCGTGGATGATATGCAAGTTGTGGACTTGCAAACCGTGCAGGAGTTAAATGTGCCATGTCCCGCGGAACAATCAGACAAGCTGCCCATGTAATCCCATGGGGTCAGCCTTTCCAGTAAGTGTTGACAAGTCCTCCAAATCTGAGATGGATATCATGGATGTAGCGACCTTAACGTCTTTACTGCCAGAAAAGGAAAGGGAAATCCTGCCAAGGTGGTCCTGGCACAAGAGGTGCGCTCCTGTGCCTTTCACACCTCCTGTACCAGGCACCGAGTTAGAGAACCTAACCCCCATGCTAAAATGCCTCAGGGACTTCTCCAGTCAATGTCCTCAGACTCAGAGTCGGAGAGATGTAGTGATTGTAATGAGGTCAACCCACTGGATATCGTAGAATATAAATTCCCTGATTAGAGCTGTTAATCTGGCCCAATGGGGGAGCCCTGGCTGACAGAGAGAGTGTCAGAGATCCTGGCATTCTGAGAGCTGACTCTGAAGAGGCAGTACCAGAGTCAAGGACTCTTCTTGTGTAAATAAAGGGTGTTTTGGTGACAGGATACTGGCCTCTGTTGAGTTATTTCAGTTCTTCAGTTACTTTACCTATTAGCAGTTTGCTGTGGACAGTCTCTGCCTTACTTAAATCCAAAGCTCTCGTACTGATCTTTGCTTTTCTCTTACAAGCACGACGTGAAACTCAAAACAAAATTGGGAAATTAACATGCATGGATATTTGACCTTTTAGAGAGGTAGGAGGGTTGGAAAAGATGGTGGGGTAGCACTGTTGATATGAGGTGAAATGAGGACAGCTGTGGGAGATGAACCAGGCTCAGGATCCTTTTGGGCAGAAGGTGAAAAACTGCAAGGAAAAGTTGATATAAGTTGGAGTAGTGCACAGACCGCCAAACAGTGGCCACAGTATAGGAAAGTCTATAAACCGACAGCTAACAGGAGCATGTAAAAAGAATAGAGCAATAATTATTGATGACTTTAACCTTCATGTTGTTTTGGGTTAATCAAATTGAAAAGTATAACTGTGACAACAGATTCAGAGAGTGCATTAGGGATAGTTTCCTCCAACAATATGTCATGGCTTGGATCTGCTATTGGATAATGGGACATGTTTAATATGTGACCTCAGAATAAAAGATTCCCTAGGTGTCCTCTTGTGGTGCAGTGGTAGTATTCCTACCCCTGGATTTGGAGGCCCAGGTTCAAATCCCAACTGATCCAGAGGTGCTAATAACATCTCTGAACAAGCTGACTTGAAAAACAGGTTAAATAAAAAAACTCCCTTGGACGCAGGGCTCATAGCATGACAGAATTTAGTACTCAGTTTAACAGTGAGAAACTTGAGTCAAAAACAAGTGTTTAACTTAAAGAAAGGGGATTACAATGAAATGAGGATAGAGTTGGCCAAAGTGAACTGGGCAGACAGATTAGGGGGAATGACAGTAAGCAAGCAATGGCAAACATTTAAGGAGAGAATACATGATTCTCACGGAAAATGTGTCCCAGTAAGGAGAAAAAATTGTAAGAGATAAGTCAATCATAGCTAACCAAGGAAGGTCAGAAGAGCATGAAGTTGAGAGAAAAACCATATAAGGAGGCAAAAGTCAGTGATTACACCGAAGACTGGTACAAATTCAGGATCCAGAAAAGGAGGATTAAAAAGATAACAGGGACAAAGAAAATAAACTATGAGGGCAAACTCGCGAGGCATAGAAAATCTGAGAATAAGGCCTTTTCTAAACATGTAAAACGGAAGAGCGAGGTCATAGTGAACGTAAGTCACTTCGAAAATGGATCTGGGCCAACTGCTATTGAGAACAAAGAAATGCCCGAAGAGCTAAACAGATATTTTGCATCAGTCGTTACAGTGGGAAATACTTCAAGCATCCCACTAATACTAAAGCATACGGGGGAGGAATTAAATACGAGTTAAGTACCATCACCATCACGAGAAAAGTAGTATTGGACAAAACTAATGAGGCGAAAAGCAGAGACATGCCCGGCCCTGATGGCGTACAACCTCAGATTCCAGAAGAGGTAGCCACAGGGATAGTGGATACTTTGGTTATATCCTTGGATTCTGAAGAAGTACATGGGACACCCTTATTCAAAAAGGGAGCTAGGCAAATAGAGGGGAACCTGAAGCTGATTGCCTAACATCTATTATTGGCAAGTATTGGCATCAATTATTAGAGAAGTATGAGCAGCACACTGGGAAAATCAGAACCTAATCAAGCAGAATCTGCATGGCTTTATCAAAGGGAAATAGCTGACTAATTTATTACAGTTTCTTTGAGGAAGTCTTAACCAGTGTTTACAGAAGAACCAGTCCATGTGTTGTATTTGGACTTCCGTAAGGTGCCTCATAAAGATTGTCATAAGGTACCAGCCCACAGTTTTGGAGGTAGGTATATTGACACAGGTAGAGAATTAGCTAATGGGCAGAAGACAGCAGGTGGGGAAGAGGGATTCTTTTTCTGGTTGGTGACCTATGACCTGTGAAGTTCCAATGGAGTCAGCGCTGGGACCACAACTATTTCCAATATGTATTAATGACTTGGAGGAAGGAAGCAAATATACTCTAGCCAAATTTGTAGATGACAGAACAATAGCTGAAAAAGCAGATTATGAGAGAGATACAAGCAATGTACAGAGGCATAGTGACAGTTTAACAAAGTGAGTGAAAGGTTGACAAATGGAGTATAATGTGAGAAAATGTGAAGTTGTTCATTTTGGATGGGAGGATAAAAAAGAATAACATTTAAATGGAGAAAACTGCAACATAAAGTGACTTGGGAGTACTGGTTCACAAAATACAGAAAACTAGCACCCAGGTGCAGCAATTAATTAGGAAGGGCCAATGGAATATTGGCCTTTATTTCGGGGAGGGGGGGGATGGTGGACTATAAGAGTAGGGAAGAGTGTGTGGCGCTGGAAAAGCACAGTAGGTCAGGCAGCATCCGAGGAGCAGGAAAATCAACGTTCTGGTCAAAAGCCCTTCATCTGATGCTGCCTGACCTGCTGTGCTTTTCCAGCACCACCCTCTCAACTCTGATCTCCAGCATCTGCAGTCCTCACTTTCTCCTGTAAGAGTAGGGAAGTCTTGCTGCAACTGTACAAGGTGCTGGTGAGACCACATCCTGACTAGTGTGAGCTGTTTTGGTCCCATTATTTAAGGAAAGATATTATTTCACTGGAGGACGATCCCTGGGATGGAGAGATTGTCTTATGAGCAAAGGCTATACATACTGGGACTCTACTATATGGGGTTTAGAAGTATGAGAAATGATCTCAGAGGAATATATTGGATACTTAAAGTTGTTGACACAGTAAATGCTGAGGGGATGTTTCACCTCATGGAGAGTCTTGGGCCAGAGGGTACAGTCTTGGAATAGAGGGTTATCAATTTAAGACTGAAATGGGGAGGAATTTCTTCTCTTACATAGTTGTGAATCTTTGGAACTCCTGGCCATGGAGAACTGTGACAGAGTCCTTGTGCTTTTTTAAGGCTGAGACACATCCTTGATTTGGAGGGGATCAGGTATTGTGGGGAAAATGGGCAGGAGAAATGTCAGATCAGTCATGATTCCATTAAGCAGTATCAAGAGCCGAATGGCCTATTCCTATTCATTTTCTTCCGGCCTTGTAGTTATAATATGGAAACATCAGTTCCCCCTATAGTTTGACAGAACTTAGACGGCATTTCTGCAAAGAGGCTGCAAACGGACATAGGCAAGTTAAACGCATGGGTAAGTACATAGGGTGGCCGAGTGGTTAGCACCACTGCCTCACAGTGCCTGGGATCCAGGTTAGCTTCAAGCCTTGGGTGATTGCCTGTGTGGAGTTTGCACACTCTCCTCATGTCTGCGTAGGTTCTTGCTGGGTGCTTTGGTCTCCTCACAAAATCCAAAGATATGTCTGCTACGGTGGATTGGCCATGCAAAGTTGCCTTATAATGTCCAATGATATGCAGGTGGATTGGCCATGGAAAATTGACCCATAGTGTTCAGGAATGCGCAGGTTAGGGTGGATTGGCCATGGGAAATTGTCCCACAGTGTTCAGGGATGTGCAGGTTAGGGTGGATTGGCCATGGGAAATTGTCCCATAGTGTTCAGGGATGTGCAGGTTAGGGTGGATTGGCCATGGGAAATTGCCCCATAGTGTCCAGGGATGTGCAGGTTAGGGTGGATTAGCCATGCTAAATTGTCCCATAATGTCCAGAATTGTGCAGGTTAGGGTGGACTGGCCATACTAAATTGCTGTATAGTGTCCAGGGATGTGCAGGTTAGGGTGGGTCGGTCATGCTAATTTGCCCCATAGTGTTCAGGGATGTGCAGGTTAGGGTGGATTGGCCATGCTAAATTGTCCCACAGTGTTCGTTCAGGGTTGTGCAGGTTAGGGTGGATTGGCCGTGGGAAATTGTCCCATAGTGTTCTGGGATGTGCAGGTTAGGGTGGATTGGCCGTGGGGGATGCGAAGTTACATGGGTAGGGCTGGTGGAGGGATCTTTTTGCGGTACTCTTCAGCAGGTTGGTGCACGCTCAATGGGCCAACAGACCTCTTTCTACACAATAGCGATTGCATGTTCCTAGATGGCACATTAGGAATAGAATGTGGCGAAATTAAAAGTTATCCAGATCGAGATGTGCAAACACTAAAGCAGACCATTTTTATGTTGACAGAGCTTCAAGAAGATTGACACTATCCAGGACAAGGCAATACACTTGACTGATATCACATCCACGAACATTCGCTCCCTCTACCACTGATGCTCAGTGGCAGCAATGCTACAAGACGTACTGCAGAAATTTACCAAGTGTCCTGAGGCTGCACCTTTCAAACCCATAATCACTCCCATCTGGAAGGGCAAAGGCAGACAATACATGGGATCGTCATTAATTGCACGTTTCTCTCCAAGCCACGTACCATCTTCACTTGGTTATATGTTGCTGTTTATTCAGTGTTGCTGGAACATAATCCTGGAAGTCCCTCCCTAACAGCACATTGGGTGCGAGGAGAAAGTGAGGACTGCAGATGCTGGAGACCAGAGTTGAAAAATGTGTTGCTGGAAAAGCACAGCAGGCCAGGCAGCATCCGAGGAGCAGGAGAATCGATGTTTCAGGAATAAAGCCTTCATCAGGAAACTCTGAATGGACTGGAACAATTCAAGAAGAAAAACTCCCTTCTCAAAAGCAGCTACTGGGTGCGTGGTGTCACTCACAACCCATGTATGAATAATTTCCAAAAAGTTGTATTTTAGTTCAAAACAATGAAATAGTTAAAATGCTCACTGCCAGGCTTTATGCCACAGAACAAATTTGGAAAGAAAAGTCCCTGTTAGCAAGGAGATGTCCTTCATTAGCAAAGTCTGTTTAATAAGCACACATAATGAACTTAATGTCTATACAAGTTAAAGCTGGTAAGAATGTATCAACTACCTGTATAAGATTAGAAAAGTAGGCAGAACATCTAGCTGCCTGTGTTTATTTGCTTAATTACATGATGTGTTAATTCATACCAACTGACTGAACGTTATACATCCTAAAACAAAAGCAAAATCCTGCCAATGCTGGAAATCTGAAATACAAACTGAAAATGCTCGAAATGCTGAGCATGGCTGAGATATAAGCAGACTTCATGGCCCAGAAACTTTCATCACAAAAGGAGCTTTTTCTGACCCTGATCGCACATGATTTTCATAAACCACATTCTGCTGGAGGAGCTTTTACAACTGACAAAGTACAACCAGCTTTGGAGAGAGCACCCCCACCCCCCCGGGACACTGTACAGAAGCCATTCTCCTGTTTGTGATACTAGGTACTTATTCCAATCAGTAAAAAGATTTAATATCTGAAAGCCACTGGAAGAGGTTGGATATAGAAGTAGAATGAGGAAGGTAAGTGCCCAAGGTGATAGGGTGGCAGTTGTGTCGGGTAGTTGGGAGGTGGGAAGGGTTGTCAGTTTGAGGCAAGTTATAAGAAATGCTCATTATGTATATGAATAGGGTACATTGTAGTCCTGTCTTTGAGGATGAAGAAATCCTTTCTGATCTCTTAAGACTGAACAACTGTTCCATTTATACTAGAAAACAACCTCTTCTGCAGATTAACTAATCACACAAGTAACAGGCAGTGGCTATTACCAACAAGGTAGAAACCATCCATCACTTTTGGTATTGAATAGAATTGGGGCGGCACAGTGGCTAGTACTGCTGCCTCACAGCACCAGGAACCTGGGTTCAATTCCAACCTCGGGCCACTGCCTGTGTGGAATTGCACATTCTCCTCTGTCTGATGTGGGTTTCCACTGGGTGCTCTGGTTTTCTCCTGTAGTCCAAAGACGTGCAGGTCAGGTGGATTGGCTATAATAGCTGCTGTCTGGAACTTCAGTGATACTCAATGGGACAAATGGCCTGTGTCCGCAGTAGGGATTCTGTGATTGTATGATTCTATGACTGACAGAGGCATGTGACTTTGGTTTAACTCTTAATGAGATGCTGAGAGACTGCTTGGCGTGCAAAAGCAGCTCCAAGCTGAAGCCCAAATAGACTACAATTGGCTTTATCATTGGAAAATGTGGCGAGTGCAGCATAGGAGTTACAGGGGAAAAAAGCACTAAAAAAAAAAGAGGGAAAAAAAAAGAAAAAAAAAACAGGAGTTAAAAAAAAACGAGGAATGTAAGAGCCCGGGTGTCCTTGGAGAAGGAGCACGCGGTGTCGACCAACACCCTGGAGTTGTTCAGGGAGAGGTGGGCGCCGCAGGGAGTGGAGTGCATCATTTCTCCCTCCAACTCTATATATAAAAAAAAATAGGAGTTACAGGGGATTCTGATGCAAACAGATATCCTCCCCAGGCCGACTGAGCTTGGGGAATACTGCACAAATGAAGGCAATTGCATAGCCTCACTCAGGACATCTCCTGAACAGAGGGACTCTGGGTCAGCCCACAGCAAAACCCCTAAATCAAGCCAAGTCTTGCTTAAATGGTTAAAATTTTCTTCAGGATCTGGGCCAGTAAGCCATTTTGACTTCTGGTATGTGGAGCTGAGACAGTTAGAGTCCCGCTAGATTTAAGTTGAGTAAGAGAACTTGTCAGTCGGTATCCAGGAGACTGCACCCCCTGGAAAGTCCACTGACAGCTGGTTTGGAACAGTCACATTGCTCAGCAACATCCAACTCAGAACCAATCAAAATGACCGTCTGGTTAAATGGTCACCCAGTTCTAATGCAGGTCAATACTGGTGCGGCCGTTGAAGCAATCGCAGAACCAGGCTTCCACAAAATTCACTCTGGATTTCACCCCTTTAGTTTGTGCAAGGCCTTGGCTTGACTGAGAATGTATACCGGGGAACTGTTACAGATTAAGGGTACAATTTCCACTCTGGACTCTTATGAGAAGTAGCTGGTTCAGTTCCCACTAATTGTAGTAAAAGGCTCGGACCCAATCTTGATGCAGCCAAATTGGTTCAGAAAGATTCCCCTTGATTGGGTCAACATTTTACAATTAGAAAATGGCTGCTTGCTCGACAACCTAATGAATTGCGATCGTTTTTCAAGAAGGTCTGATGACGATTAAAAGGAGCCAAGGCCACCTTACATGTTGACCAGGAAGAGATTCTGCAAGGCCTTCCTTGTGCCATTTTCCTTACAGGGCAAAAATAGAGACAGGAATCAGAAGGCTGGAAAGCGAAGGCATTGAAATAACTGCACAGAGACTGGCACCTCGTCACCAAGTTCCCCTTTATTTACCTGTGCCCGGTGGGTGGCACGGTGGCGCAGTGGTTAGCACTGCTGCCTCACAGCGCCAGAGACCCGGGTTCAATTCCCGCCTCAGGCGACCGACTGTGTGGAGTTTGCACATTCTCCCCGTGTCTGCGTGGTTTTCCTCCGGGTGCTCCGGTTTCCTCCCACAGTCCAAAAGATGTGCAGGTCAGGTGAATTGGCCACGCTAAATTGCCAGTAGTGTTAGGTATAGGGGTAAATGTAGGGGTATGGGTGGGTTGCGCTTCGGCGGGTCTGTGTGGACTTGTTGGGCCGAAGGGCCTGTTTCCACACTGTAATGTAATGTAATCTACTCTAGCTGTGGCCAGCCAGCTCTGAGTCAGTGCCCTGAATTGAGGAGATTCTCCATTCTTGCCAAACAGCGGCAGTGCGTATTTCTCCCCAGCACCCATGTCATGTGCACGTAGGTGTAGGACACAGTGAAGAAACGAGTGCATATCCTACCCCCAGCAAGGAAAATCTCCCGAGTGCCCAGAGACAAGCAGTGCCCTTCTCTTAAATCCCCGTTTATATTTTTAAAATTTCATCAAACCGTACAAAATACAAACAAACAGTTAACAATAAACAATAAGCAGTTTACAAGAACCAGCAATTTACAGGGGAAAGGGGCAGCAAAGCCAAACCAGTTCACAGGAAAATGAGGAAGAACCTCAAACGGAAACTTTAAAGCAAACCCATACACAACAGTCTGAAAATGTGAACAGTAAAACAGTGCATAGAACACAGACACCCCGGCAAGCCAGCAAACCACCCACCCCTCCCACCCCTACCCACCTTCAGCTTCCCTGACCACCGTTCTGCACCTTTCAGCCACCTCTAGGTCAGCCCGCCCCAGTACCTCCCCGGGATGACAGTGCTGAGGATGGCCGACCCACCTTTCGGCTCTCGCTCTGCCCTGACATACCTTCTGGCTTGCGCCCACCCTGACGCACCATCCAGCCCGTGGACTGGCCTGACCCACCTTCCCGCCACTTCTAGGACAACCCAACCTGCTCCTTCCTCGTGGCAACAACGCTCAGGATGGCCGGCCCACCTTCTCGCTCTCAGGGCAGCCTTCCGGTTCTTGGGGTGACAGCTTTTGGGATGACCTATGAGCCTCCCAGCTCACAGTCAGGCCTGCCAGACCTAGGGATACACACGACACAGTGGACGTGATAAACCCAACAAGTAGAAAAGCAGACTCCATTCCAAAAACAGAGTACACTCCAGTTTGCAGGGTCCATTATCAGAAATGAAGTCCACACCCAAAGGCAGAGTCCACTCCGTCATTCGAAGTCCACTCCTGAAGGGAGTAAATGCACACCCCATAGCATATACACAGATATTCACTCTCTACAGAAGCCTGGTCCATCCACAGAGGATGGTCCAGGATTGACTATCCACACAGGGATACAGTTCATTGTAAGCATGCAGTTCACTCACAGGGGCTCAGTCCATTCCTGAAGGCAGCAAATGCTTACCTCCCAGCACACACATAGGTGTTCAGTCTCTACAGAGGCCTGGTCCACCCACAGAGGCCCAGCCGCATTCACAGAGGAACAGTTCATCCGGAAAGGTGATGTTGACTCACAAGGGCTCAATCCAAAACACCAAAAAGTGAAAAAAAAGTGCAAAAAAAACCGAAGTGCAGACACTAAAAACCAGAGTACGAGAGCTAAGCCCTGCCGCAAAATCAGCATAGTCCTTTCTCAAAATAAAACAAAGAGAACACACAGGCTGCAACAGGCCAGTGAGTTAATGTTGGGAAGAGGATGTGCTGAAAACTTTGGAAAACATAAGGATAGATAAATCCCCTGGGCCAGATGGGATATACCCAAAATGGGATATACCCAAGTTGGGATATACCCAAGATGGGATATACCCAAGCTTACTTCAGGAAACGAGAGAAAAGATTTGCTGGCGTCTTTGGTGATGATCTTTGTGTCCTCACTGTCCACTGAAATAGTGCCAATGATTGGTGGATGGCAAATATTATTCCCTTGTTCAAGAAAGGGAATAGGGATAACCCTGGGAATTACAGACCAGTCAGTCTTTTGTCAGCAGTGGGCAAAGTATTGGAGAGGATTCTGAGAGACAGGAATTATGATGATTTGGAAAACCATAGTTTGGTTGGAGATAGTCAGCATGGCTTTGAGACAGGCAGGTCATGCCTCACAAATTTGATTGAATTCTTTGAGGATGTGACAAAACACGTCGATGAAGGTTGAGCAGTGGATGTGGTGTACATGGATTTCAGCAAGGCCTTTGATAATGTTTCCCATGGTAGGCTCAAAATATCGGAAAGTAAGGAGGCGTGGGATACAGGGAAGCGTGTCTGAATACAGAATTGGCTGGCCCATAGAAGACAAAGGGTGGTAATAGATGGAAAGTATTCAGCCTGGAGTTCGGTGTTCTGCAAGGATCTGTTCTGGGACCTCTACTGTTTGTAATTTTTATAAATTACTTGGATGAGTAAGTGGAAGGGTGGGTTAGTAAGTTCACCGATGGCATGAATGTTGGTGAGTGGTGAATAGTGTGGAGGGCTGTTGCAGGTTGCAACGGGACATTGACGGGACGTGGAGCTGGGCTGATAAGTGACAGATGGAGGTCAGTCTGGAAAAATGTGAAGTCATTCACTTTTCAAAGGTCAAATTTGAATGCAGAATACAGGGTTAAAGGCAGGATTCTTGGCAATGTGGAGGAACAGAGGGATCTTGGGGTCCATGTTCATAGATTCCTCAAAGTTGCCACCTAGGCTGATGGGATTGTCAAAAAGGCATATTGAGTGCTGACTTTCATTAGCAGGGGAATTGAGTTTAAGAGCCGCGTGGTTATGCTGCAGCTCTATAGAGCCTTGGTTAGACCACACTTGGAATATTGTGTTCAGTTCTGGTTGCCTCATTATAGGAAGGATGTGGAAGCTTTACTGAGAGTTCAGAGGAGATTTCCCAGGATGTTGCCTGGACTGGAGGATATGTCTTATGAAGAAAGGTTGAGGGAGCTAGGGCTTTTCTCATTGGAGCGAAGAAGGATGAGAGGTGACTTGATAGGGGTGTAAAAATGATGAGGCATAAATGGAGTGGATGGCCAGAGACTTTTCCCCAGGGTGGGAATGGCTATCATGAGGGAACATAATTTTAAGAGGAAGTTTAAGGGTGATGTCAGAGGTAGGTTCTTTACACAGAGAGTGGTGGGTGCGTGGAATACACTGCCAACAGTGGTAGTAGAGTTGGAGACATTAGGGACATTTAAGTGACTCTTGGATGGGCACATGGATGACAGTAAAGCAAAGGGTATGTGGGTTAGTCTGATCTTAGAATAGGATAGAAGATCGGCATAATATCGAGGGCTGAAGGGCCTGTACTGTTCTATGTTCTATGATAAGACTCTGAGAAAGACCAAGAATCAGAGGTCCCTTGATGTGCATGTCCACCGGCCCTTTAAGTAACTGGAAAAGTGTGGCGCTGGAAAAGCACAGATCAGGCAGCATCCGAGGAGCAGGAGAGTTGATATTTCAGGCATAAGCTTTTCATCAGGAGTGTGGAGGGGGAAGGGGCTGAGAGATAAATAGGAGGGTGGGAGTGGGGGGGACGTTAACTGGGAAGGCGATCAGTAGTTGCAGTTGGGGGGTGAAGAAGATGAGGCGTTCTTCCTCCAGGTGTCGGGTGGCTAGAATCTAGAGGTGGAGGAGATCCAGGACTTGCATGTCCTTGGTGGAGTGGGAGGAGGAGTTGAAGTGGTCAGCCACAGGGCAGTGGGGTTATGGGGTGCGTGTGTCCCAGAGATGTTCTCTGGAATTTTCCAAGAGTTGGCATCCTCTCTTGCCAATGTAGAAGAGATCACATTGAGAGCAATGAACACAGTAGATGAGATGTTTGGAAGTGCAGATAAATCTCTGTTGGATGGTGAAGGATCCTTTGGGTCTTGGATGGAGGTGGGGAGGGGGGAGGTGTTGGCACAGGTTTTACACTTCTTGCGGTGGCAGGGAAGGTGCTGGGTGTGGTGGGTGGACTAGTGGGGGGTGTGCACCTAATAAGGAAGTCGTGGAGGGAATGGTCTCTGTGGAATGCTGATTGGGGTGGGGAAGGAAATATATTCTGTTGGTGAGGTCTGGTCGTAGGTGGCAGAAATGGCAGAGGATAATGCGCTGTATCTGGAGATTGGTGAGGTGGAAGGTGAGCACCAGGGGGGGGGGTTCTATCTTGTTGTAATTGGAGGGTGGGGTTCAAGGGCGGAGGTGCGGGAAGTGGAGGAGATGCGCTGGAGGGCATTGTAGATTATGTGGCTAGGGAAATTGTGGTCCTTGAAGTTGGGTCCAATTTGGAAATAATTCTGGTTCTATCTCTTCTCCCTGGAGCTGGAGTTGAGGATTGCATGTGTTTTTGGCTCCATGCTGCTGGGTCTCGAAATGGAAATTGGATTTGGAATGGGTTGTTTCAAAATGCTGCTGTCTGTATTCTGGTCCTTGAAATTGGGTTGATAGAGCATTTCCAACTCTGATCTCCAGCATCTGCAGTCTTCACCTTCGCCTTGGTATAGTATTGGTAACAATGCCCATTCTAGCTCCCTCTCTGCATTGGGTTTTCTATATTTCTGACTCCCTCTCTGTGGAGCTAGATTGAATTAGAGTCATAGAGATGTACAGCATGGAAACAGACCCTTCGGTCCAACTCTTCCATGCTGACCAGATATCCCAACCCAATCTAGTCCCACCTGCCAGCACCCGGCCCATATCCCTCCAAACCCTTCCTATTCATATACCCATCCAAATGCCTCTTAAATGTTGGAATTGTACCAGCCTCCACCACATCCTCTGGCAGCTCATTCCATACACGTACCATCCTCTGTGTGAAAAAGTTACCCCTTAGATCTCTTTTATATCTTTCCCCTCTCACCCTAAACCTATGCCCTCTAGGTTTGGACTCCCCCACCCCAGTGTTAGATCTCATGGGATACAGGGAGAACTAGCCATTTGGATACAGAACATGCTCAAAGGTAGATGACAGAGGGTGATGGTGGTGGAGGGTTGTTTTTCAGACAATTAGGAAAGGGATTGGCACATTTTCTGACTCCCTCTGACTGGAACTGGTTGGGAATGGGACTATTACGCTTCTGCTTCTGTTCACTGGACAAAAAATAAAAGTTAACTGCAGATGCTGGAGATCTGAAACAAAAACAGAAATTGCTGGAGAAACTCTGAAGGTCTGAGAGCATCTGTGGAGAGTAAGCAGTGTGAACATTAACATTATCCTTCTCACTGGACTTGCATTGTGATGAGAATGGGACTGCTGCTGTTATCTCAAAGGCTTTCTGCTCTGTCACTGGCACCTCTGCACATGTGGGGTGTTAGTTAGCTCAGTTGGCTGAACAGCTGGTTTGTGATGCAGGGTGCCACAAACAGTGACTGTTCAAGTCACATATATGGCAGCACGGTGCCTCGCAGCGCCAGGGACCCGGGTTTGATTCCAGCCTCAGGTGACTGTGTGGAGCCCTTTGGCCAAACAAGTCCACTAAGATAAAAAAGTGCCTGAAGGGTGGAGAGATAAATGGGGTGGGGGAGTGGGAGAAAGTAGCATAGAGTGCAATAGGTGAGTGGTCAGAAAGATAAGCAGGTCATGGGGACAGTGCTGAGCTGCAAGTTTGGAACTGGGGGAAAGGGAAATGAGGAAACTGGTGAAGTCCACATTGATGCCCTGGGGTTCCCCAACCCTACGAAGGGTATCGTACCTAACCGACATATCCCTGAACACCATGGAAGAAGGGGGAGACTAGGACGATCACCCGAGGCTGGACTCGAACCCAGGACCCTAGCGCTGTGAGGCAGCAGCGCTAACCACTGAGCCACTCCCTGTTCACCGGCCTCTGCGGGAACTTAAGGGATGATGGGCGGGGCCAGTGACGTATGTGCGGGCGATGATCACGATTTCAGACGTGGGCGGGGCCAATGACGTTATAGGCGGGTTGTGATTGTGAGGTCAGACGTAGGCGGGGCCAACGAGGTGACGAGCGGGCGGTGAGTGTGAGGTCAGACGTGGGCGGGGCCAATGACGTGAGGGGCGGGCGGTGAGTGTGAGGTCAGACGTGGGCGGGGTGACGGTGCGAGCATGCGCAGAGGTGCCGGTGACAGAGCGGAAAGTCTTTGAGAGCGGAGTCGGCGGGGAACCGAGCCGCCATGGCCGGGGAGGCCGTGCAGGTAGGAACCGGGGACAGAGCCGGCCGATGTGTGAGTGATCACAGGTTACCTCCGGATAGGCGGCTGTCCCCCTGGGCCGGCGGGTCGGGGTCGGGGGCCGAGGCCGGGTCAGCGCCAGCGCCAGCGCCGGTCCTTCAGACCCAGCGACACCGCCCCGGGTGGGAGGAGGCGGGGAACAGCATGACTGACAGCTGGCCGCACCAATCAGTGAGAGGCAGGCGGCAGCGGTAACCAATCAGTGCCACGCCGGTCATCACCATTCTTGTCCACGGGGGGGCGTGTGGATCTGGAAGAGCAGGTCCCCGGGGGGGGGGCATCACACACCACCCCCCCAGGGAGGGGACATCACCCCCCGGGAGGGGACATCACACACCACCTCCCCCGGAGGGGACATCACCCCCCCCCAGGGAGGGGACATCACACACCACCCCCCCAGGGTGGGGACATCACACACCACCTCCCCCGGAGGGGACATCACCCCCCCCCAGGGAGGGGACATCACACACCACCCCCCCAGGGTGGGGACATCACACACCACCTCCCCCGGAGGGGACATCACCCCCCCCCCAGGGAGGGGACAGCACACACCACCTCCCCCAGGGTGGGGACATCACACACCACCTCCCCCAGGGTG
>NC_057717.1:87762368-87769607 GCF_004010195.1 Chiloscyllium plagiosum | reverse complement strand
TACAGCACGCTGTCCCCCGTCGGGCCCTAAGGTTTTACAGCACTCTTTTCCCCGGGCCCTAAGGTCTTACAGCACTCTGTCCCCCCCCCCCCCCCCCCGCCCCAGGGTGGGGACATCATACACCCCCCAGGGTGGGGGAGAGGAAATTAAACCCCCCAGAGAAGGGAGGGGGTGGTGAGTGAGGACATTAAGACCCTCAGGGTTGGGGAGGTGTTGCTGGTGATGAGGCACAAGACATTGTGACTTGGGGGCTGGGTCTTCGAGTGCGGTGATGAGGAGATATGTACAGTGTAACTGTGGGGGGAGTGCCCCGTCCCACAGCGTCTCCCACCTGGAAGTTGTTTTGCTGTGTGTCCACTCGTGTTTTACTCTTTCTTTTATCTGAGTTAATGTTCTCCTTGTCTGACCGTGGTCTGTTAATCTGATGCTCCTACTACCTGCCAGGCATTTTCAAAAGAGTGAATCTGAAAGTGTTTCCTGTTATGATTTATTTGTAATTTAGGAGAATTGCTGTCTGATCCTTCACTTTGGCCTTGTTTACATGTATGATGTAACTCCGGGTTCAACCTTGCTTAGAGGAGCAGTACCAGAAAGTGTCACAATGCTTCTCTCAGGAGTATTGCGACGTGTTGTCTAATTTAACAGGATGACCCCACCTCTCATTGTCCATTCAGGCAGAATGTTTGGAGTCAGTGTTCGGGGAGTTCGGTCTTGAGAGCAATTTGGATGGTAAAGCTGTTCTAGTATACACCTGCTGATTTAATGTTAACAGATGTATCAGAGCGACATGCTTCTGTGTCGTAAAAATGCTGGGGTTGGTTGTACAAGAGAGTTTTGAATGGACAGCACTAAACAGGGGTGCAAGTAACTAGATAACTCTTCAGAAACAGCCAGTGTAACCAAGATAAGATGAATGGACCCTAGTGTTATAAGATTCTGTCTTTAATTAGAAGCCGTGTTGGATTTTTCTTTCATCTCTATTGGCTGTATGTACATCTTAGCTCTGGGCTACCAAATGAGCCCACTGGTTGTTTCTGCGTCCAACCTTGTGCTCTCCAGGCCTCTGCATCTGCTGCAGTGGCCCGGTGCAATTGGTGAAGCTGGAAGTGTATACCAAAACATAGAAGCCACGTTGCATACCATTCTACTGTTCCTTCATCATCGCTGGGTCAAAATCCTGGTTTAATGGCTGTACACTGATTGTAGCCAGTGGTTCATGTTGCTGTCTGATTATTACCCTCCTTTTTGTTTGGCCTCTTTAATTAAGAAGGGATGTAATTGTATTAGGAGCAGTTCAGAGGAGGTTCACTTGACTGATTTCTGGGTAGGCGTTATGAGGAAAGATTGGTTGGACACTGGGGCCAGCATCTATTGTGTTTAGAAGAATGAGAGGTGACCTTATTGAAATTTAAGTTTCTGAACCGACTCAACCAATGTAGACACAAAAAGGCTGTTTCCTCCTGTGGAAGAAACTGGAACGAGTGGAATAGTTTTTACAAAGTCCCCCCCCCCCCATAAGGCCGAGCTGAAGAGAATTTTCTTCTCCCTGTGGATTGAAGCGCTGAATACCTCTTCCTTAGTGGGGTGCAGGCAGGATTAGTGAGACATCTTGACAAACAAGGGACTCGGAGGTTGTGGGGGGTGGAATTGCCTGGAAGATGGCATTGAGATTATAATCGAGCATGTTTTTATTGAGAGATGGGATAGGCTTGAGGGGCTGAACAGCCTACTCCGAACCACTGTATGTTTTCGAGAGTGGCAATGATACCCACATCCTATAAACAAACTTGGGACAAAAGTAGCAAAGGCAAAAGAAAACGCAGAAACAATCCTGGATTGGCCCGAGGCAAATGCGAAAAGAGAGAATCCTGTGTCATGATTTAATAAATTGACAGTTATAATCTCAGTTGGTGAATTGTGTCCAGTTCTGGGCACCTGTCTGTGGGATAAAAGTTGGATAGGGTGCTCAGGCAATTTATTAGAATGAAAGTCTGAAGAGATTGGGACTGTTTTTCAGGACAGAGCAGATTTCGTAAAGATACTTAAGTGTATATAAGGACAATATGTCTCCACTGACAGCATTGTAGTTAACCAAGGTATGATCAGAATGCATTGTCTGAAAGGATGGTGAAAGTAGTTTCAGTTCTGACATTTGTGAGCGAACTGGTCAAATACTTGAATATTCTGAAGTGATGAAGAGCAGGCAGCTGGCACGCATTCTTTCGGCTGAATGGCCTCCTGTGCTATAAGGTTCTGTGATTCTCCATAACCGTGATGGTAAGCTATCATGGGATTCTCAGTTCAAGCCCCACAGAAGGATACTGCCCAATACAATAGGTCCTTTGGATCAATAAGTCTGTACTAGTCCCACTATCTAGCACTAGGCCTGGAGACTTCAATGTAATGACATTTCAAATGCTCATCCAAAAACTTTTTAATGATTTTGCTGTTACTATACTCCAAGGTGCTCTCTGGTAGGCCCTAACCATTCTCCAGGTGAAAATTGTTTTGTACAAAGTCATTGACACCCCCCCCCCCCCCCCCCCCACAAGAACCTCCTGCCTTTTCCTTTAAAATTATGCCCCCTTGTTATTGCCTCTTCAACCAAGGGGAACTGCTGCTTTCTGTCCACTTTCTCCATGCTGTAATAATGAGACATCTCTATCAGGTGCCCCAGAACCTTCTGTATTCAAAGAAAACAGCCTGAACTTATTCAGCCTCTTCTCATAGCTAAAGCACTCCATCACAGGCACCATCCTGGTCAATCTCTCCTTCAAAGGAATCCTTCCTCTAGTGAGGTGACTAGAACTGTGCAAACTCCCCCAGCTGTGGCATAACAAAGTCTGAACAGCTCCAACATAAACTCCCTGTACGTATAATCTATGCCTCGAATGATAAAGGTAAGTATCCCATATGTCTTCCTAACCATCCTATTGACCTGTCCTGGCACCTTCGGGATTTGTGGACAACCACCCCATGATCCCTCGGTTTATCTGAGCTTCCTGGTGTCCTACTATTCATTAAGTACTGCTTTATTCCAAATGTGTCCCCTCACACTTATCAGGGTTAAATTCCGTCTGCTGCTGATCTGCCCATTTGTTTAAATCCTCCTGTCGCCCAAGACCACCTTCCTTATTGTCAACCACCTGGCCAGTCTTTATGTCACTGCAAACTTCCTCATCTCTCTCTGCCACATTCTCATCTCATTTGGTTATAGAAATATGTCACAAACAATAAGGAGCCCATTAGTCAGCCCTGTGCTGTGTCACTGGGTACCAACCTCTGTTTTCTGCCACTGAGCTAATTTTGAATCCAACTTGCCAAGTTACTTTGGATCCCATGTGCTTTTACCTTCGTTATCAGCCTCCCATGTACAACCTTGTCAAAGGCTTTCTGGAAATCTATCCATTCTTTTCCTAGTTTTCTCTTCCCTTTGATATGCCAACTCCATTGCTTGAGCACAATAGTGCAGTCTGAGTTTCCAGTGCTGCACTTTGATGTGCTCTATCAGTCTGTTTGGGTGGATGGAAAAGATACCAAGGCATTATTGGAAGAACAGCAGGGGGATTGAGCATTCTTGGCCCATATTTATCCTTCAATCAAACTATTAAAAAGAAATTACTTGCTCCCTAACACAATGCATGTTCAGAGAATGCAGTATGTATATTGCATTTCCTGCATTAGGGCTTTATAAGCATGCTGAGAACACCTGGTGGTTGGGAAAGGTGCTATATGAATATAAGTCTTTGTTTCTGTAAACTAGCTGTTTAAAAGTGATTTGCAGTGACCTTGAAACTGCTTGTTATTGGCTGGGTTTGTATTGAATGGCCGGCCTGGGGTAAGCTGATGGCAGTGCCCATGCCATCCAATGGTGTTGGTGATTTTACATTCCTGACGTGCTCAGAATCCAGCTGCACGCTAACCTCTGAGTATTTTCTCAGCAAATGTATTTATTGTGCAAAAGAGTGTCAAGGTCACCAGACAAAGGGGGTCCAGGTTACTCAGCTATTGCCTTTCAGTTAAAAACTGCAATGTCTCCAATGTGGAGGTCTAGTTCCTCCATGTACTAGATTAAGGAAGGCTTGTGGATGTTGGTTACTTTGATATTTCCCTGAACTTGTATTTAATGAAGTTTTAATCTATAGATTTGATTTAATCTATGCAAAAGCTGCAGACTGGCCGGAAGGTTTCTGGTCTAATTTTAGAACCAGTTTCACAGCCGGGTGGCGGATGAATGAAACCTTTGATGGCTTGTCTTCATTTCCTCTTTAACTAGTCAAGCCTGGGTCAAAAGTGAAGTGGACAGATCTCTGTATCACAATAACCTTTTATCTCTCTTATATTTATGAAAAAAACATCTTGCCTGACAAGATACTGGGGAAGCTTTCACTGAGGGGGACGTTGTGTTATAGAGTCATAGTCATAGAGATGTACAACATGGAAACAGACCCTTCTGTCCAACCTGTCCATGCCGACCAGATATCCCAACCCAATCTAGTCCCACCTGCCAGCACCTGGCCCATATCCCTCCAAACCCTTCCTATTCATAGACCTGTCCAAATGCCTCTTAAATGTTACAATTGTACCAGCCCCCACCACTTCCTCTGGCAGCTCATTCCATACACGTACCACTCTCTGTGTGGAACAGTTGCCCCTTAGGTCTGTAGCTTTAGATTGGCTTGGTGAAGCAGAATGGGGACTGGATTGGGCCTGACAGGCTAAAGGCAGAGGACAGCGGAGAACGGAAGAGGCAGTTGCTTCAGAGTCAAGACTAACACCTGCTTCCCACTATAGTGAGTAACCTGTGGCTAACGTGGAAGGCAGAAGAGTCGAGTGATTCTCCATCAGAACTGCTCTGCCTCCCCTTCGCCGATACTGCCAGCTATTTCTGTTTTGTTTCTGACCTCCAGCATCCACAGTTCTTCGTTTTACTTAAATGTAGTTCTGGGGGCTAAAGGGATCAAGGTGTATGGGGAGAAAGTGGGAGCAGGGGACTGAGTTGGATGATCAGCCGTGATCATACTGAATGATAGAGCGAGCTTAAAGGGATGTAAGGTCTGCTCTCACTTTGGTTTTCTGTGTTTCTGTCCCTCACATTTTGTACCTTTTACAACACTTGTATCAGAATTGGCGAGAGTGTTGTATTCTAATGGTTTGTGATGTTTTCCAGCTGCATCAGGTTTTGACCCTGTTCAGTTAGATATGATGTTCTTGTTTGATTTTGAGCCAGTCAGTGAGGTGATGGAGCAGGAGTTGTCCACAAACACTTTGATCATTTCCTGTAAGGGTGCTGAGGGTCATTTCGAAGATGCTTGACTGTTATCTGAGTGTTCCTGTTGTTTATCGTCCTTGTCTACATACTCCTGCCTATCTGGGCTTCTCTCCCACCTCGCAGATGTCCAGCTCTCCTCCCCTCCTTCCCATTTCTCACACTGAAATGCCTCCTGAACTCTGGGTCAGCACTTGATGGCCACAGATTTTCATAGAATCCATACAGTGTGGAACCAGGCCATTTGGCCCAACAGTTCCACAGCGACCTCCTGAAGACTAACCCACCCAGACCCATTCCTCTGCCCTATTGCTCTATATTTTTCCTGAGTAATGTACCTAACTTGCACATCCCTGAACGCTATTGGGCAATTTAGCATGGCAAGTGCACTCTAACCTGCAGATCTTTGGATACTGGGAGGAAACTGGAGCACCCGGAGGAAACCCACCCAGAGTCCAGCCCAACGAAGCAATTATCAATTTGTAAGCGCTTCCAATGTGCTTACAGTGGATGGGAAGATCAGGAGAATTTTCTCTCAGCCAGAACCATGTGCTAGCTTCAATGCAATTGTGAACAAGTGCTGAATGTAGGTTTGCTCGCTGAGCTGGAAGATTCATTTCCAGACATTTCGTTACCCTGCTAGATAACACCTTCAGTGGGCTTCAGACAAAACAATGCTGAAAAAATTCCTGCTTTCTGTTTATATGTTTGGGTTTTCTTTGAGTCGGTGATGTCATTTCCTGTGGTGATGTCGTTTCCTGTGGTGAAGTCACTTCCTGTTCCTTTTCTCAGGAATGAGGTCTAACTCGATGTGTCTGTTGATAGAGTTCCAGTTGAAATGCCATGCTTGTAGGAATTCTCATGCGTGTCTTTGTTTGGCCTGTCCTAGGATGGATGTGTTGTCCCAGTCGAAGTGATGTCCTTCCTCATCCGTATGGGAGGCTACTAGTGAGAGAGGGTCATGTCGTTTTGTGGCTAGTTGGTGTTCATGTATCCTGGTGGCTAGTTTTCTGCCTGTTTGTCCAATGTAGTGTTTGTTACAGTCCTTGCATGTTATTTGGTAAATGACATTAGTTTTGCTTGTTGTCTGTATAAATAACTTACATCCAAAACCTCAACCTGAGCTCCAAATCTTCTCAAAACTCATTGTGAACAAGTGCTTTTGCACACGTGGACCATCTCCCGACCTGAAACTACAGCCATACCAAACGGTGTGGTGGCTCAGTGGTTAGCGCTGCTGCCCCACAGTGCCAGGAACCAATTCCAGCCTCTGGCGACTGTCTCCGTGGACTTTGCACATTCTCCCCGTGTCTGCGTGGGTTTCCTCCGGGTGCTCCGGTTTCCTCCCACAGTCTGAAGATGTGCAGGTTAGGGTGAACTGGTCATGCTAAATTGCCCAGAGTGTTCAGCAATGTGTAAGTTAGATACATTAATCGGGGAAATGTAGAGCAGTAGGGTAGGGGAATGGGTCTGGGTGGGATGCTCTTCAGAGTGTTGGTGTGGACTTGCTGGTCCTATTGGCCTGTCTCCACACTGTAGGGATTCGATGATGTATGATCTATGAAGCCGTTTCCATTATTGTATCTCTCAGTCCCAGCCTGCAAGGAAACAATTTCTTTCTGGAAACTGGACTGAACATTAAAGTAGGATGTCAAATTAAATAGCTAAACCAATATTATCAAGGCAATCTGCTGTAATTTTTCTGTTCATTAAATGTGGGCAAAATCTTATAGTTTCAACTTAGATGTCACCAGATTGTCTAAAATACAACATAATTACATGTCACTTTGTGTATTTAATCGCTGTCAATTAATTGTTCTCATTCAATATAAAAATCTTTCAAAATATTGAAAAGATAGGGTCTACACCACTGTGTGTGTGTCGCTGTGCCATGCCCTCCCCACTGTGTGTGTGTGTGTGTGTGTGTGTGTGTGTGTGTCACTGTGCCATGCCCTTCCCACTGTGTGTGT
>NC_057717.1:87752663-87757375 GCF_004010195.1 Chiloscyllium plagiosum | reverse complement strand
TGTGTCGCTGTGCCATGCCCTCCCCACACTGTGTGTGTGAGTGTGTCTGTGCCTTGCCCTTCCCATTGTGTGTGTGTGTGTGTCGCTGTGCCATGCCCTTCCCACTGTGTGTGTTGCTGTGCCATGCCCTTCCTATTGTGTGTGTCTCGCTGTGCCATGCCCTTCCCATTGTGTGTGTGTGTGTCGCTGTGCCATGCCCTTCCCTGTGTGTGTCGCTGTGCCATGCCCTTCCCACTGTGTGTGTGTCGCTGTGCCATGCCCTTCCCATTGTGTGTGTGTGTGTCGCTGTGCCATGCCCTTCCCACTATGTGTGTGTCGCTGTGCCATGCCCTTCCCACTATGTGTGTGTCGCTGTGCCATGCTCTTCCCACTGTGTGTGTGTCGCTGTGCCATGCTCTTCCCACTGTGTGTGTGTCGCTGGCTGTGCCATGCCCTTCCCATTGTGTGTGTGTGTGTCGCTGTGCCATGCCCTTCCCACTATGTGTGTGTCGCTGTGCCATGCTCTTCCCACTGTGTGTGTGTCGCTGTGCCATGCTCTTCCTACTGTGTGTGTGTCACTGTGCCATGCTCTTCCCACTGTGTGTTTGTGTGTGTATCAGTCACTGGGCCATGCCCTTCTCATTGTGTGCGTCAGTCACTGGGCCATGCCCTTCCCTGTGTGTGTGTGTGTGTGTGTGTGTCAGTCAGTCAGTCAGTCACTGGGCCATGCCCTTCCCATTGTGTGCGTCAGTCACTGGGCCATGCCCTTCCCTGTGTGTGTGTGTGTGTGTGTGTCATGCCCTTCCCTGTGTGTGTGTGTGTGTGTGTGTGTGTGTGGAGTCTGTATGTTGGTAATGAAGTGTTAACTGTGCTAAGCTAGTTTGTGTTAAGTGGATGACTGTTTTCGCCTCCTCCCAATGTCACTGTTGGCTGTTTTGATTCACTTCACTTAACTGGCTGGGACAGAACAAAACACTTGATGCAGTACGGATTCTGGGTGCTGACAATATACTAGCTGTCATGTTGACGTCCCCTTTTCAAAATTAGCTACACCTCTGGCCAAACTATCACAGTATGACTACAACATGGCATTTTGCCTGATGGAGCAAAAGTTGCTAGGTATGTGTAACCCACAAAATCAGGACCAATTCAGTCTTTTTGTTCCTGTCCCATCAAACCTCATTTGGTGGTCTGCAAAGTGATTGCTATCTATTGGTAACAATGCTATCAGATTATGTTTGCTCCCAACAGCACACTTACCCATGCTTTGTTCAGAGCTCCCCCAGGACCACTTGGCTTTATTATAATGAAAATTACAAACCAAATCTGGACAAAATAGCTCTATTTCAGAGGTGAAAATGACTGGTCTTGACACCTAGGTGTGAAATGAAAGAACGTGAGTGTTAAGTGAAGTTGAAAGGGATTTGGTTAAACCTTTCTTGTTGGTAGAATTATGCCTGGCATAGAGATTGTTTTGGAGGCCATTATAATTGCAGCAGTTTCTCAGTGTTATGGTTGAGGTCTAGTTATCATAACTTCATGACAACAAGGTGGTTAGTTCTGGGAGGAATTAAAAGAAGCGTATTGGTAAAGTGATCCAACTTGCTATGTTTCCGTTCGGAGAGAATATAAAATCCAAAAGTTTATACTGCATGAAAGGAAGATGCTCACAGCTTGGTAGGCAGACACTAATTGGATGAGGCACTACCACGTAGAATACACCATAGAATAATGATTCCGAAAGCTTTTGTTGAAATTAAGGAAAAAGGTACATTGCCTCTGGTCAAGGTATTGCCGTAAGAATGCCTCGTAATAGCTGTCTCCCTACCTTTTGTTTAATTGGAATACGTGCAACGTCTGGACTTGCTGCTTGAAAAGGACAGGGGCGGGGGTGTGTGTATCTCTGTTGCATCTAGCAAGTTCAAGTAATCTCACTGCAAACCTGACTGATCATCTTAAATTAGTGGAATGGAATTCTTTGACAGGAGTTTGTGATAAACCTTTATAAAATACTGTTTAGCTTCAATGCATGTTTTCCAGGTGTTAGTAAGGATGGCTTTGAATTGTTACTGGAAATAGGGACTGAAGTTATGTTAGGAGATTGGAGAAGCTGAGGCAGTTTTCCTTGTTTTGAGAATATTGAGGAGAGATTTAATGGAGGTTTTCAAAAGGAAGAAAGGAGGTCAACTATTCCCATTGGCAGAGGATGTAGGTGGCCAGGTTTAAGGTGATTGACAGAAAGATGGTGAGTAGCTGTGATCTGAAATGCATTTACTGAGAGGTTGGTGGAGGTGGGGAAACATTTGCAGACCCATGAGGTAAGGCTGGTGGATTGAGACCAGCTATTGCAGAGCACTAGAGTATCCTTCTCCTGTGATTTAGATTAGATTTAGATTCTCTTCTTCCATTCTGAGATGAGGAGTGGGGATGTTCACTGACAATTGTGCAAATGTTCAGCACCATTGCTGGCAACTGAGATATTGAAGTAGTCCGTGCCGGCATGCAACAAGAGCGTGGCCACTTTCAGACTTGGGCAATGACTGGTGTGTAACCTTTGAGCCATGCAATGCCCATTTCAAACCAGACCAAATCTAACCATGTTTCTCCCTTTGCCTTTCAACATGATTCTTGCTGAATAATCCACCACCACCAATTTTGCTGGGGTTGGGGGGGAGGGAGGGGGGGGAAGGGAAGTGGGAGGGATAGTTAATTCAAGTTGAACTGGACAACTGTATAAATATTATGGCGACAGCTGCAGGTCAGAGGCCAGGGGTTCTGCATTGCATAACTTGCCTGTATTTCTTCATGGTTTGTGGGTGGAATCTGTACACAAAAAAAAACTTGTAGCCAAGGGCAGTTGGGGATGTGTGATGAACACTGCCTTTCCTCTGATAATTGAGTCACACTAATTAGGTTTCAAAACTCTCCTGTCATCCATTCTCCCTCACTTCTTTCTCTTTCTCCTCTCCTCCCCTTTCCCTCCTACAATCATCCATTTTGCTTCCCTTTCCAATCCCATCCTCCCTCTTTTGCTCTCTTCTCTTGTGAGTAGGAAAGTAGGCCAGACTCTTGTGGTTTTTATAGCTTTGTAGCAAAAGGGAAGTGTAGCTCGCTATTGATGTCCGTTGAATCACATGTTCAGTTAGATGGTAAAACTGCGGTTGAAATGGGTATCTAGAGAAAAACAAAGTCTGGGCTTTGGAGCAGAAGGGGATAACGCATTGTTGTCTTCCTTATTTGTAAATACTTAACTGCTTCAGGTAGGCACTTAATGTTTGTCTGTGTGGAGGGAATGAGTTAAATCCAAGTCCAGCTTGAGCCATTGAAATGTGTACAGTCTGTGCCAATCGCTGTTGAGACCTTAACTTCATGAAACCTATCTTAACTTTAACTCACTGTTTGAAATGTACCTTGAACCGATTACTTTGGTTATCTGCAGCCACATCACCTTCGTGGCTCATCAGCCAATTCTGTTGAATTAAAATACTGGATAAAAGCAAATTACTGCGGATGCTGGAATCTGAAACCAAAAGAGAAAATGCTGGAAAATCTCAGCAGGTCTGGCAGCATCTGTAAGGAGAGAAAAGAGCTGACGTTTTGAGTCTAACTGACCCTTTGTCAAAGCTAAAAAAAGTGAGAAAGATCGAGGTATTTATACGAGGCTGAGAGAAGGCGATTCGAAATCGACGTTTCGGGCCAAAGCCCTTCATCAGGAATAAAGCTTTATTCCTGATGAAGGGCTTTTGCCCGAAATGTCGATTTCGCTGCTCCTAGGATGCTGCCTGAACTGCTGTGCTCTTCCAGCACCACTGATCCAGAATCTGGTTTCCAGCATCTGCAGTCATTGTTTTTACCCTGAGAGAAGGTGAGTCATGGCTCCAGAAGCAAAGGTAACAATAACGAGGTGATAATGACAGTGCATAGGGAGATTATAGGGAGATTAGGAGCTGTGAATGACCAAGGCTGAAGCCAGTGCTATGTGACAGAATATGTGGGGAAGGGGTGAAGCAGAGACAAAATGGAAAACAGGGAAAGAGGAGAGAAAAAGGGTGATGAGAGGGGGGGGGAGCAAGAGAAAGAGACAATCAAGAAATAACAGGTACAGAACAGTGAAAAAAATTTTAAAAAGGGATAAATAAAATAAATGATATAAAATTCCGGAGCAGAATGAAAGCAGAGGGGTCGAGATGGGATAATCATCTGAAGTTGTTGAATTCAGTGTTGACACTGGCAGGCTGTAACGTGCCTAGTTGGAAGATGAGATGCTGTTCCTCCAGTTTGGGTTGAGCTTCACTGGAACATTGCAGCAGGCCAAGGACAGACATGTGGGTANNTTCACTGGAACATTGCAGCAGGCCCAGGACAGACATGTGGGCATGGGAGCAGGGTTGGGTGTTGAAGTGGCAAGCCACGGGAAGGTCTGGGACCTGATTGCGAACAGACCGAATGTGCTCAGCAAAGCGATCACCCAGTCGGCGTTTTGTCTCTCTGATATAGAGGAGACCACATTGGGAGCAACGAATGCAATAGACCAAATTGAAAGAGATACAAGTGAAGCTGCTTAATCTGAAATGAGTGTCTGGGGCCTTGGATGGTGAGCATGGAAGAGGTAAAGGGGCAGGTGTTGTACCTTCTGCGATTGCATGGGAAGGTGCCATGTGTGATGGGCGAGATGTTAGGTGCGATGGGAAGGTGCCGTGTGAGGTGGGGGAGGTGTTAGGTGTGATGGGGGA
>NC_057717.1:87750884-87752278 GCF_004010195.1 Chiloscyllium plagiosum | reverse complement strand
GAAGAGCTGGAGTCCAGATAGCTGTGGGAGTCAGTGGGCTTGTAATGGATATTAGTGGATAGACTATTGCTGGAAATGGAGACAGAAAGGTCAAGGAAAGGAAGGCAAGTGTCGGAGATGGACCAGGTGAAGGTGATGGAGGGATGGAAACTGGAAGCGAAGTTTATGAATTTTTCCAGGTCCGGCTGAGAGCATGAAGCTGCACTGCCAATTCTGTTGAATTGTCCCTTGAAGTGTTTGAGTGTTCTTAGAACCTTGAATGTTTAAATGTGCTTGTAGCTCGGCCTGGAGAAAGTGAGGTCTGCAGATGCTGGAGATCAAAGTTGAAACTTTATTGCTGGAACAGCACAGCAGGTCAGGCAGCATCCAGGGAACAGGAGATTCGACGTTTCGGGCACAGTCCGAAACTTCACTTTCCTGAAGAAGGGCCTGTGCCCGAAACGTCGAATCTCCTGTTCCCTGGATGCTGCCTGACCTGCTGTGCTGTTCCAGCAATAAAGTTTCAACTTGTAGCTCGGCCTCCCTGTTATCACCAATCTTGGTTGGATTTCTCTCACTGTTCTACAGCCATTTAAGAAGGTCATAGCTGTTTGTAGAGGAATAAGATGGTGTTATTTTCTGGGTCTGTAGATTGTGAAGGAGCAAAAATAGCATTTGCAGTGATATGTACTTCTTGTCAGATGTGGGAGTTTAAAGAGAGTTTAAGGGTTACTGTGGATTATATGTGCCATAAATGCTGTCGGATGTAGGGTGTGATGGATTCTCAGGGGAACGTAGCACGAACAGCCAAGTGTCTGGTATTGAGTCCGACTCTAATGCAACGAGGGGTACGTTGGCCTCCAAGTGATCGATTGTGTTAGGGGATTCTGTAGTCTGAGGTACAGACAGACATTTCTGTGGCCAGCAGAGAAAAAGCAGAATGGTGTGTTGTTTCCCTAATGCCAGGATCAAGGATGTCTCAGAGAGGGTACAGAATGTTCTCACGGGGGAGAGGGGCCAGCAAAGAGGTCATTGTCCACATTGGAACCAACGATATATGAAGGGAAAAGATTGAGACTCTGAAGGGAGATTACAGAGAGTTAGGCAGAAATTTAAAAAGGAGGTCCTCAAGGGTAGTAATATCTGGATTAATCCCAGTGCTACGAGCTAGTGAGGGCAGGAATAGGAGGATAGAGCAGATGAATGCATGGCTGAGGAGCTGATGTATGGGAGAAGGATTCGCATTTTTGGATCATTGGGATCTCTTTTGGGGTAGAAGTGACCTGTACAAGGATTGATTGCACCTAAATTGGAAGGGGACTAATATATTGGCAGGGAGATTTGCTAGAACTGCTCGGGAGGATTTAAACTAGTAAGGTGGGGGGGGTGGGACCCAGAGAGATAGTGAGGAAAGA
>NC_057717.1:87707403-87747283 GCF_004010195.1 Chiloscyllium plagiosum | reverse complement strand
AGAGGATGTGGTGGAGGTTGGTACAATTGCAACATTTAAGAGGCATTTGGATGGGTATATGAATAGGAAGGGTTTGGAGGGATATGGGCTGGGTGCTGGCAGGTGGGACGAGATTGGGTTGGGATATCTGGTCGGCATGGACGGGTTGGACCGAAGGGTCTGTTTCCATGCTGTACATCTCTATGACTCTATGACTCTGCAGTTGAGAATTCCACAGATTCACCATCCTCTGAGAAATAAAATTTCTCCTCCTCAATAATATTTCTCCCCATCTTCTAAACTCCAATGAGTGTAGGCCCAACCTCCCAATCTTGCCAGAAAAAGTAGCAAGATTGAATATTGGGAGCATTTTAGAACTTGACAAAAGTGGGCATGAAGTTTGATTCAAAAGGGTAAAATAAAAAGTACAAGAGTAAGATTGCAACTGAAGATAAAAACTAACTGAAAATACGTTTTTTTTCAATGTTTTTTGAATGAGGGCGTCGCTGGCTAGACTGCCATTTATTGCCATCCCAGAGGGCACATTGCTGTGGCTCTGGAGTCATATGTAGGCCAGACCAGGTAAAGATGGCAGTTGCCTTCCTCAAAGGACATTAGTGAACTGGATGGGTTTTTAAAACAATTGATGATGGGTTGATGGTAATTGATAGACTGTCTTTAATTCCAGACTTTTATTTGCTGCTTTTTCTATAGATACCTGGAGAAAAAGATCTGTGAAGGCGAATGTAGGTCCCTTACGATGAGAAGCTGAGGGAATAATAATAGGAATCAAGGAAATGGCAAAATAACTGAGCACGTGCTTTGGTTCTGTCTTCACAAAAGGAGACACAAATAACCTCCAAGAAATGTTAGGAAATCAAGGGCACAATGAGACAGTGGGTTTGAAGGAAATCAGTATCACTAAGAAAATAGTGCAAGACAAGTTAATGGGATTAACGGCTGACCAAACACCTGGGCCTGATAACATACATTCCAGAATACAGAGGGAAGTGTCCCTGGAAAAATTGAATGCATTGGTGATCATCCTCCAAAATTCTGTGGATTCTGGATTGATACCTACAGATAGAAGGGTGGCAAATGTACTCTTCCCCCCCAACCTTCCAAGAAAGATGCAGTTGCAGATCACTAAATTGCTGGGTTGCTGAAGGAGGCCATTCAGCCCTTGTGCATGCACCAACTCTTTTATCTAGTACCAATTTCCTGTTTTTTCCCCATTTCCCTCCATACCATTTCCATCCAAATAAACATTCAGTACCATCTTGGGTACCTCAGTTGAACCTGCTTCTATATTTCTCGGCAGTATATTCCATATCATGATAACTCAGTGTGAAAGATTTTCTGTTCCTCCCATCACCCTTGCCTTAGTTAGCCTAACATCAATCATGGGCAGAAATGATTGCGTCTGCTATATTTTAAAAAAAGTGACAGTAGAATGCTTGGAAAGCATTAATGGGATTGGATAAATCCAGCAAGGGTTTATGGAATAGAAATCCCGTTTAACAATTCTAATTGCATTTTTCTTGAGGCATAAGTAGTAGAAAGATAAGAGAGAATTAGATTAGATTCCCTAACAGTGTGGAAACAGGCCCTTCGGCCCAACAAGTCCACACTGACCCTCACCCATTCCCCTACATTTACCCATGACTAATCCACCTTACACTATGGACAATTTAGCATGGCCAATTCACCTGACCTGCACATCTTTGGATGTGGGAGGAAACTGGAGCATCCGGAGGAAACCTATGCAGACACGGGGAGAACGTGCAAACTCCACACAGACAGTTGCCTGAGGCAGGAATGGAACCTGGGTCCGCAGCAGTGAGGCAGCAGTGCTAACCACTAAGCCACCATTGATGGGTGTGGTTTAGTTGGATTTTCAGAAGATTTCTGTTAAGGTTTCACATGAGATTTGTGGGCACATTTAAAGCCCATCAGATATGGGAATAATGTATTAGAATTGATTGACAAATAGGAAATGGTGAGTGAGTATAAACAGGTTTTTTTCAAGTGGCGGACAGTGATTATTAGGGTAATGTAACAAACAATACTTGGGCTCCAGGTACTTTCCAATAAATATAAACGGCTTGACTGAAAGAACCCAAGGCAACATTTCCAAGGCTGCTGATGGCAAAAAGACCTTGTGGAATTGAGGTTTATGGAGAATTCAGTGTGATTTAGACACGTTTTTAGATTAGATTAGATTACTTTACAGTGTGGAAACAGGCCCTTCGGCCCAACAAGTCCACACCGACCCGCCGAAGCGCAACCCACCCATACCCCTACATTTACCCCTTACCTAACACTACGGACAATTTAACATGGCCAATTCACCTGACCTGCACATCTTTGGACTGTGGGAGGAAACCGGAGCACCCGGAGGAAACCCACGCAGACACGGGGAGAATGTGCAAACTCCACACAGTCAGTCGCCTGAGGCGGGAATTGAACCCGGGTCTCTGGCGCTGCGAGGCAGCAGTGCTAACCACTGTGCCACCGTGCCGCCCACAATTGAGTTGAGTGAGTGAGTGGCCAAGCACGAGGCGGATGCAGTACAATGTGGCGAAATATTATACGCTTCAATGTAAAAAAAGAGAAAAGCAGGATATTTCAATCATAGTGTAAGGGCCTTGGTATGACCACAACTGATGTATTACATGCAGTCTTAGTCTCCTTACTTAAGAAGGAGGGGATGTAACAGGGGTTCAATAGGTTAATATCAGTACTGTCCTATGAGCAGGGATTGATTGAATTGGGTCTGTATTGATTAGAATGTAGAAGGATGAGAGGGGATTTGATGGAAATGTGAAATTCTAGCAAGGCGAGACCGAGTAGATGCAGGAATGATGCTTCTCCTGGGGACTCTAGAACAGCGCTCACAGTCTCCGGTTATGGATAAACCATTTAATACGGAGATGAAGAAACAGTTGTTTCTGAAAGGATAGTGAATCTGTGGAATTCTCTACCACAGAAGGTTGTGAAGTCGCTGAGTATATTCAAGGAAAAGATTTAGATTTGAAAGGCATCTGAGGTAAGGGAGGAAGGTGGGAATATGACCTCGATGGTCAGCTGTGATCATATTGGATGGTGGAGTCAGCTTGAATGGCCTTACTCATGCTCTCGATGATTACCAAATCCTTCTGTGCTATCGGTTTCTGTAGTCTTTCTATATTTACAAAAAGGTTTGAAAGCTCATTTCAAATTTGGGCATGACTTATGAAATGAGATTGACTAGGTTAGGATTGTTTACACTGGAGTTCACATGAATGGGGGGGTGGTGGTGGTGGAGTCTCAGAGATTTATAAAATTCTAACAGGGCTAGGCAGGGTAGATGCAGGGAGGATATTCCTGATGGTGGATGTGTCCAGAACCAGGGGTCACAGTCTGAGGATGCAGAGTGGACCATTTCGGGTGAACATGAGGAGACATTTCCTTCCACAAAGAGCGGTGAGCCTTTGGGATTAATTACCACAGGAAGTGGCTGACGCCAAAACATTGGATGCATTCAAGAGGCAGCTAGATATGGCACTTGCGGTGGATGGGATCAAAGGTTATGGGAAGGAAGCAGGATTAGGCTGTTGAATTGGAGGATCAGCCATGGGAAAATTGTGATGAATGGCAGCCTCCTATCTCCTATCTTCTATGTTTCTGTGTTTCATCCGAGTCTGTTCATTTGGACTAATGTTCAGAGACGCTCAGGTAGATGTTCAGACCTGGCAAAATGTTTTTTCTTCTTTTTCTCTCTGAGTTATCCAGCATAGAAACAGGCCCTTTGGCCCACCATGCCTGTGTTGATCAACAAACACCAACCCTTACTTATCTCATTTGCCTGCACTTGGTCCATAGGAAACTATGCCTTGGCTGTCTCAGTGCTGTCTAGATACAACCTGTTGAGGGTTGTCCCTTAATATTGGATAAGAGCCCCAAAAGGGGAAAGGCATCCACTGAGCCTCTGGTATGAATCATCGAACTTGTAGAATTGTCTACCGCAAAAGATTGTGATGACCAAGTCTCTGAATGTAAACAGAAATCCACATCCCCACCTATCTATATATAACCTTTTCACCCCTTCTACAACAAACCTCGCCCCACTTCCGCTTTAAAATGTGTATAGAGTCTGCTTTCACCAGCTTTTCACAAAGAGAATTTTAATTTCTTCTGGCAACTTTGATTTGGATCAAACTGTTTGAGTTACAGCACTACCCTCACTTGCATAGTCTGATTGTAGTTTGGGATGGTTACAGTGCATTTCCTGTATTCAACAGCTGGAGGTTCACTACAGGAAGTGTGCGGTAATGCTCTGCATTGACTACCCTGAGAACACTTAACGTATTTATCTTGTTCACAAGCAGCTTTGCAACTAGCTGTACGTTCATAATTTATTTAAATAAGCTAATGAATGAAACTTGTACCAGTAACTGCTGGGTGTGAGTCTTATTCATTGTTTTGACACTCTGCTTCTGATGAAATTGATCTCTTTAGATATTAATGAGTGAGGATGCATTCAGCCACCGAATCAAACAATACAGTGGTGCAAATGATTCTCCGTCATTACGGACGTGACGGTGCCTGACGAAGAAACTTTGGTTTAGACTTCACAGACATAGTAACATTGGAGTGGGCCATTCAGCCCCTAGGGGCTGCTCTGCCATTTTCGATCATGGCTGCTCATCTACCTCACCAGCATATTCCTTCCAGATCCTTTGCTGTCATTATTAACCAGAAGTCAGCTTCAAAGTATCACCTTTTCTTCCAAAGGTCTGTTGATTTCTGCCAAATCATTGATACTCGAAGCTGTTTAGCTACCTGGGAGCCAATCGCACAGTTGTTTGCAGGTACAGGCCTTTGTCATTGACAACTGGTCATTAGTTCTCAGACTGGTTAGTTATTTCTTGCCACTGAAAGCTCCATTCATACATATTCCTTGGCTCAAGCTTTCACCACTGGTAACAAGCAACACTGTAAACAGTACTTACAATGAGGTGACTTGCCTTTAAAAAGTGCAGAAATCCTTCAATAATCCTTCAACAATTCTTCACCTATTTCAGTTACCAATTAAATATATAGAAAGTGAAAAGTTACAATGTTATCAATGAATTGAGAGTGACTTCGGGTTGTGCATTCCAAGCCCGAACTCTTGTGTGGGAAAAAAGTTATTTTCCCATGTCCCCATTGCTGCTTTTGGTAATTTTATCAAATCAGTATCCTGAGCTTTATAAATTGTTACATATAGTACAAAATCAAAGGTATTGTGACAAATTTACATAAACCCCTAATTCTGGTTCAACAAGAGTATTGTCTACTCCTGGGTATCCACATTTAGGAAGGATGTGGGAGAGGATGTTTAAAAAAAACATGAGAATAATTTCGGGAGTGCATGTAGATTGAAGAACTTGGGAATGTTTGCCTCAGATGTGAAGGTTGAGAGAAAACTTTGTAATGGTACTCAGAAATGAATAGTCTCAGCAGAGTGTTCCTATTAGTGCAAGAATTTGTTTCCTTTATCAAAGCAGATTTGATAGTACTCTTCATGAAGAAATTAAATGTAGTTTTGAAAGGGGACCGTTTCAGGGCTTTGGGGAAGGGGCAGAGGATTGGGGATAGCTTGCTTAGCATTGAGCAGAAATGCATCTTCTTGACACTTGAATTGAGTTGAATTGAATTGAATTTACTGTCACGTGTACCGAGGCACAGTGAAAATCTTTGTCTTGCGAGCAATACAGGTAGATCACAGAGTTAAGTAGCATAGTTAGTAAATAATAGGTAAACAGCGGCAAAAACAAAAACACAGGTACAGGCGAATGCTCAGAGTTTGTGAGTCCATTCAGTATTCTAACAACAGTAGGGTAGAAACTGTTTCAAACCCAGCTAGTGCATGTATTCAGGCTTCTCTACCTTTTTCCTGATAGTAGAGGTTGTAGAAAAACATTGCCAGGGTGGGATGGATCTTTGAGAATACTGGTGGCCTTTCCTTGACAGCGGGCCTGGTAGATGGATTCTGTAGATGGGAGGTTGGCCTTTGTGCTTGCCCGGGCCGAATTCACCACTCTCTGTAACCGTCCCCGATCTTGAATGGTACAGTTGCCATCGCAGGTAGTGATACATCCAGACAGAATGCTCTCGATGGCGCACCTATAAAAATTGGCGAGGGTATTCGCTGTCATGCCAAATTTCCTCAGCTGCCTGAGGAGGAAGAGACGTTGTTGGGCCTTTGTAACCAGGGCATCCACACGGAGAGTCCAAGAAAGCTTGTTGTGGGTGACCGCTCCCAGGAGCTTGACACTCTCCACTCGTTCCACCTCTGTGCTGTTAATGTGTGGGGGGGCATGAGTAATATCCCGCCGAAAGTCAATAATGAGTCCCTTGGTTTTGCCTGCGCTGAGAGCTAGGTTGGTCTCTGTTCACCATTTCTCTAGGTCTTCCACCTCCCATCTGTTGTCTGTTTCTTCACCGTCTGAGAGTCGAACGGCTATGGTGGTGTCATCAGCGAACTTGTAAATGGCATTAGTCTGGTATTTGGTGACGCAGTCATGGGTATACAGTGAGTACAGTAGGGGGCTGAGGACACAACCCTGGGGGGGCTCCAGTGTTGAGTGTTAATGAGGATGAAATATTGTCCCCAATCTTCACTGATTGTGGCCTGTGGGACAGGAAACTGAGGATCCAGTTGCAGAGAGTGGGGCTTAGTCCGAGATCACTAAGTTTAGTAATCAGTCTCGGGGGGATAATAGTGTTGAAGGCTGAACTGTAGTCAGAGTCGGATTCTTACGTAGCGTTCTTGGTGTCAAGATGTTCTAGGGAGGAGTGAGGGGCAAGTGATTATGGCATCTGTCATGGATCTGTTGGTCTGATAGGCAAATTGGAGTGGGTCAAGAGTAGTGGGGAGGCTGGAGTTGATTAATGCCATGACCAGCCTTTCAAAGCACTTCATGGCCACCAAAGTTAGGGCCACTGGGCGGTAGTCATTGAGACATGCTGCATGAGCCTCCTTAGGTACAGGGATGATGTTGGCCCTCTTGAAACAGGCAGGGACAGTGGCCTGCTGCAGGGAGAGGTTGAAGATGTCCGAGAAGACCTCTGCCAGTTGATCTGCGCATGCTCTGAGTGCACGGCCTAGTACTCCGTCTGGTCCCATTGCTTTCCTTGGATTCACACAAAGGAAAACTGACTTGACCTCTGTTGCAGTGACTGTTGGGGTAGGTTTGTAAGGACTTGTCAGAATAGGTGTTACCTCTCTGCTGAAATTCTGCTCAAAGTTAGCATAGAAGGCGTTGAGACGATCTGGGAGAGATGTGTTATTGTCTACTATCTTGCACTGTCTCTTTTTAGAACCTGCGATATCACTCGGGCCTTGCCATAGTCGCCGGGTGTCTGTCTGCGTCTCTAGTTTGGACCAGTATTGGCCCTTGCCACTCTCATTCATCAGGACAAACACAAGAATGCCTCATTTCAAAGTTTAAGAACTATTTGAAAACAAGCTGTGTTTATAGATGCATTCCAACTTGTTGCAATTGTGAGAAATTTGATATGCTTGCCCTAATCCTTGACCACCAAACAAATTCTTTTAAGTGCACCAGTTCAGCAAGTCTGGACTATGGTCGTGGTAGGTTGATATACTGTTATGCACTTTGCATTGTCACCCTCTGTCTATCTGGGGAGAGCAAGCAAGCGGTAATGATTAAGTCAGAGATTTGTGTCACTCAGTGACTTATTAAAATACTAAAATGTCTTTAATACAGTTTTATATCTGAGATAATAGAATTATACCATGCAGGAAAGGTGCTTTGGCTCATCAAGTCTGTCCCATCAAAAATACACTAATTCTGCACATTTGTATCCACCTCTATAACCACCTCTGGCAGTGCATTCCAGGCATTTATCACCCACTATGTGGAAAACAAACTGCCTCTCTCCTTTCGTTTAAATTTACCCCCTTTTACCTTAAAGCCCTGTCCCCTAGTAACTGACATTTCCTACGATGGGTTGTACCAACATCCTACCATTCGGGAGGGTTTAAACTAGTGTGGCAGGGTGGACTAGAGAAATGGTCAGCAATTTAAAATAACTGATAAGGAACCAGAGACTAAGGCTGGTAAGGTTGAGAGGAAAAAGGACTGATAGTCTGAAGTCTGTTTGTTTTAACGTAAGACAGATGAACTTGGATCATAGCTGTGACAGACTTAATTGAGAGGGACAAGATTGGCAGCTTAACATCCCATGATGGAGATGTTTCGAGCAAGATAGAGAGGGATGTAAATGAGATGGGCGAGTTGCGTTACCGATAAGGGAAAATATCACAGGTGTACTGAAGGAAGAGACTTTGGAGGGCACATCCAGCAAGGCCATATGTGTGTAGAACTTGGGAATAGTAAGGAGCAGGCACTTCAATGGGATTGTACTACAGGCCTCCCAACAGCTAGTGGGTGACAGAGAAACAGATGTATAGACACACCCTTTGGCAAAAGTGCAATTCAGCAAAACAGTTAGGATTTTCATGTGCTGTCTCTGTCTCTCTCCAGAAGAAAGAAACACCAAAATAAACAATGTGCCCCTTTTGGTTTGTAAGAGGAAACACCTTGTCTGGGAGTTCACTTGAGAAGTGGAGAACTCGCACTTTTAGCTCCAGCAGCACCAGCAGAAACCTTCTCACCTACTGAAAGTAAAACTGATAGCATTCCTGGCTCTGTGTGAGCCCTGATCCTGTTCACTCATGATTCTTTATTTTAAAAAAACACCCGGGCATAACTCTTCAGATGTTTACCAACTACCTGATTGAAGGAGGCATTTCAGTAGCATTGTGACAACACCCACTTTCCAAGAGAAACAGGACAGAACACATCCCTTAAAGATAGAGTCATACAGCGAAGAAAAGGCCCTTTAACCCCATTTATTCTTCACTGATAATACCTACCACTAAAGGTGTGCTCATCTCAATTTCATGCACTTGCCCCATACCCTTGAATGGTTTGACATTTAACGTGCTCAACCACATTCTTTTTCAAGGCTTCCGGCCTCCACTACCTTCCCAGATAGTACATTCCAACTTCCCACCACCCTCTGAGTGAATAAATCTCAAATCCCCCTTAAAATCTTCAGTTCCTTATCCTAAAACTATCCCCACTCGTGATGGACCCCCCCCCCTCAGCCAAGGGGAACAGCTGCCCTCTGTTCACTCTGCCCATCTTCCTCATGATTGTCCTGGTGACCCTTGTCTGCACCCCATTTAGTGTTATCATACCCTTCCTGTAGTGAGGTGACCAAAACTCTGCACTGTACCCGAGCTGTGGCCTAACCAATGCTCTGTACAACTCCAACATGATCTCCTTGCCCTTATACTTTCTACCATGACTGATCAAAGTGAGTGTCCTATCTGCCACCTTAACTATCCGATTCACATGCTCTGTTAACTTCAAGCGACTGTGCATAATTACCCCAGATCCCTCTGTTCCTCTGAGCTACCCAGTGTCCTGCCATTCATTAAATACGCCCTCATCTTGTTTCTTCCAAAGTGCATCACTTCACACTTATCAGGGTCAAATACCATCTGCCACTATTCTGCCTATCTGACCAACCCATTAAGAGCTTTGTGTAACGTACAAACGTCACCTTCAGTAGTAACCACCCTGCCAATCTTGGTATCATCTACAAACTTGCTTAATATTGCCTCCGCATTTTCATCTATATCACTTATGTATATAACAAACAGTAAGGGTCCGATTACTGCTCTTTGTGGTACACTCCTGGACATCACCCTCAAGTCATTCTAACAATGTTCTGCTGCTACTGTTTGTGTCCTGTTACTAAGCCAGTTTCCTATCCGTCTCGCCAAGTTTCCCTGAGTTCCATATGCTATATGTGCTGATGTTATGACTTTAAGAAGTGTATGATTAGATTCCCTACTGTATGGAAACAGGCCCTTCTGCCCAACAAGTCCACACTGACCCTCCGAAGAGTGACCCACCTAGACCCATTTCCCAACATTTACCCCTGACTAATATACCTAACACTATGGGCAATTTATCTTGGCCAATTTACCTGACCTGCACATCTTTTGGACTGTGGGAGGAAACCGGAGCACCCGGAGGAAACCCACGCAGACACATGGAGAACGTGCAAACTCCATACAGACAGTTGCCTGAGGCTGAAAGCGAACCTGGCCTCCCTGGCGCTGTGTGGCTGCAGAGCTAACCACTGAGCCATGTATGTTGTCATTTTTTTTTTAATGAAGAAAGGTTGTGACAGGTGGTGAGCAGTCTGATCTAAAGCCAGTAAACAGCTTGTGAGGTCTTGGGTATTTTTTAAGTTGAAACAATAGCAGTAACCTGGCTGGGTGGGGTCAAGCTCTCATGGAACCAGGTGTTATAGTTTTTTCAGGCACAGCTGTGGGCATCTTGAAGCTGGGGTAGGTTTGGAAACTGTAGTACATCTCTCCCTGCTACTTGCTTTCCCCCTCTATGGGTTTACTCTTGATGTTTTTCCTCCTGGACTGGAGAATTGCATGCGAAAAGATATATTTTACTGAATTTGCCTTTGCCAAGGGATGTGTGTTTATGGGATGTTACTGTATTGAAACAGTTACTGTTTAGTAGTTAGATAATCTGTTATTCTGTTAAGTTTTCCAAGAGCGTTGTTATTCCAATTCATTCTTTTGTTATATTTTTAACTATAGTGTATGAATGAAATGTTTTCCTCCAAGACTAGTACTTTGACCAATTGAATGGCATCTAGAACACAACACCTGGCACTTGCCTTTAAATAAGAAAAAGTTTGGGTGTAGACCATCTCTTTTAATGTATTTTGAGGGGGCATGGTCTGCTACAAATTAGGCGCTCATCCGTGATCAAAATCTCTAAATTCATGTGAGGTTTAGGATTAATGAACTCAAAGGCAGTGAGGGGGTGAATGTTTTTTTTCCTGTTTTGTGTGTTGTATTGACTTGGCTTAAACAGGGTGTGCCTTGTGTCGTAATGGCTCTTTCAGTCACTAAGTTTCCTGGGGGTGGGAGCAGTCACTTTGGGGGTTTTGCAGAAAGTGAGCAAGGCACAGCATTTGGAATTGGCCAAAAGTTGGAGTTGCCGTTGTCTGGGTGTGTGAGGAAAAGGGAGATCATAGCGGCAATCACACAACATTTACAAATGCCATTGGAACCTTTGGAAAGAGCAAACATTCAACTGAAAATTAAGCTGCTTGAACGTGAAAAGGAAATGAAACAGTTTGAATTACCATGAAAAGCAGAGGGAAAAGGAAACGAAGGTCCTGGCTTAAAGGCAGAAAGAGAGTTTTTGAACTTTAGAGATTTGAATTAAAAACTCAAAGATGACTTAAAATGGTGGAGAGAGAGTGAATAGTAGGAGAGTACTGATGAGGACAGTGATGGAGTGCAGTCCCATTATAGCCAAAGGTGTGGTGGGGATCTGTTTAAATATTTCCAAGCATTGCCAAGGTTTGAAGGGTATGGAACCTTTTTTCATTTCATTTGGAGAATGTGGCGAACAAATAAATGACAAATGACCATGTGGGTTTGTTGATCCAAACAAAGTTGGCAGGTAGACTTAGTGAGGTATCTGCATCACTATCCGAGAGCCTATCTGGAGAGTACGAGCAAGTGAAAAATACTATCTTAAGTGAATATTAGCGAGTACCAGAGGCCTACAGGCAATGTTTCAGGACTCTAAGGAAGGGCCCTTGTCAGATGTAAATTTTGAGTTTGAAAGCATCAAGCAAAGTTCTTTTGAAAGGTGGATAAGGGTGTTGAAAATAGATTAAATCTATGCTACATTTAGATGATCATTTTGGAGAAGTGCAAAAATTCATTTCCTTAAGTAATGAGAACTCATGTGGTAGAAGGGAGCGCTAAGACTGTAGGATTAGCATCCGAAATGGCAGGTGGTTATGAGTTGGTTCATAAATCAAAGTTTGGCTTCCAACATCAGTTTCAATCTGTGAGTGATAGAAACTGGGGAAAAGAGAAATCCCCAGGTGGTAAGAGAAGACGTGATCTTATTGGAGGTAGTTTCCTCCAGGATAAAAAGGAAGTCATGAGCGGGAAAGAAGTGAAAGGTTCATGTGTTTTCACTGTCACAAAATAGGCCACATGAAGTCGCAGTGTTGGTGGTTTAGAAAAAGCACTGAGAAAGACCAAGTTGGGAAAACAAGTAAGCCAGTGAGTTTCGTTGAAGTGGGAGAGGAAAGCCCAGTGGAAGCTAAAAAGCTGCAAAAAGATGAACAACCTGATCGGGGTTTGTTAAGACACTGCCAGAGCTCAAAGTATTTAGTTATGTAGGTAAGGTTTACTCATGTATGTCAAAAGGAGTAGGTAAAGAAATTAAGATTTTTAAGAGACACAGGAGCAAGTCAAACTTTAGTGAAAGATGAGGAGATAGGTAATTCAGAAGGGTATTGCCAGAAAAGGTGGTAATATGTGGAACTTGTGGTGAGAAGAGCAGTGTTCCATCATATAAAAGTAAGATTGGAGAGTGGTGGTAGGAGTTATACAGCAATCCTTTGTTGAAGTAATATAGTTTATCCTTGGTAATAATAAAGCTGGATCACCAGTTGAAAAGCCAGTGGAAAATCAAGCAACAGAAGGTGTTAGACGTATATCCTGGGGTTTCTTTCCTGACTGTGTGCTGAAGAGGTCACAAGGCCAGGAGAAATCGGGAACAAAGAAAAGGAAGCTGAAGTTCAATGATCCGGAACTATGTTTGATCAAATAGCCAGGATAAACAACAAGCACAGGTGGAAGGCAAAGTGGAGATTTTTAATTCCCAGAAATTCGCTGAGTTAGAATGAAAGATGAAAAATTAAAACAATTGTATCAAAATGTATACACAGAAGAAGAATCTGAGTCAATCCCAGGTTGTTACTCTCTCACAAAATGGCATCTTGATGAGGAAGTAGAGACTGTCACTTTCAGATGTATGAGAAATGAATAGAAGTTCATCAAGTGTGTATGTACAATGTATTTGGAAAGGCAAGGACTGATTCGGGATAGTCAACATAGCTTTGTGCGTGGGAAATCATGTCTCACAAACTTGATTGAGTTTTTTGAAGAAGTAACAAAGAAGATTGATGAGGGCAGAGCAGTAGATGTGATCTATATGGACTTCAGTAAGGCATTCGACAAGGTTCCCCATGGGAGACTGATCAGCAAGGTTAGATCTCATGGAATACAGGGAGAACTAGCCATTTGGAAACAGAACTGGCTCAAAGGTAGAAGACAGAGGATGATGGTGGAGGATTGTTTTTCAGACTGGAGGCCTGTGACCAGTGGAGTGCCACAAGGATCGGTGCTGGGTCCTCTACTTTTTGTCATTTACATAAATGATTTGAATGCGACCATAAGAGGTACAGTTAGTAAGTTTGCAGATGACACCAAAATTGGAGGTATAGTGGACAGCGAAGAGGGTTACCTCAGATTACAACAGGATCTGGACCAGATGGGCCAATGGGCTGAGAAGCAGCAGATGGAGTTTAATTCAGATAAATGTGAGGAGCTGCATTTTGGGAAAGCAAATCTTAGCAGGACTTATACACTTAATGGTAAGGTCCTAGGGAGTGTTGCTTGAACAAAGAGACCTTGGAGTGCAGGTGCATAGCTCCTTGAAAGTGGAGTCACAGGATAGTGAAGAGGGTGTTTGGTATGCTTTCCTTTATTGGTCAGAGTACTGAGTACAGGAGATGGGAGGTCATGTTGCGGCTGTACAGGATACTGGTTAGGCCACTGTTGGAATATTACATGCAATTCTGGTCTCCTTCCTATCGGAAAGATGTTGTTAAACTTGAAAGGGTTCAGAAAAGATTTACAAGGATGTTGCCTGGGTTGGAGGATTTGAGCTACAGGGAGAGGCTGAACAGGCTGGGGCTGTTTTCCCTGGAGCGTCGGAGGCTGAGGGGTGACCTTATAGAGGTTACAAAATTGAGTGGCATGGATCGGATAAATAGACAAAGTCTTTTCTCTGGGGTAGGGGAGTCCAGAACTAGAGGGCATAGGTTTAGGGTGAGAGGAGGGGAAAGATATACAAGAGACCTAAGGGGCAACTTATTGCAACATTTAAGAGGCATTTGGATGGGTATATGAATAGGAAGGGTTTGGAGGGATATGGGCCAGATGCTGGCAGGTGGCACTAGATTGGGTTGGGATATCTGGTTGGCATGGACGGGTTGGACTGAAGGGTCTGTTTCTGTGCTGTACATGTCTATGACTCTCTAAGTGCTGCTCCCACCACTTACCGATGCTCGAGAGTACTCTGATGTGGCGGTAGTTGGCTGGGTTGGATTTGTCAGATCGATGCTAATATTGTGGCTATACAGGAACAGTTTGGCTAGGAGCGTGGCATGTTATGGAACAAGTTATTCTGGCAATAGTACTGAAGATAGTGAGTTTTGAGAAGATTTGTTGTTCAGGTTGGGGTTCTGGGTGTAAGTTTGCTCACTGAGCTGGAAGGTCAGCTCAGCGAGCAAAGTACATCCAGTGCTGAAGATATCCGAGCCTTTTATAGTATTCAGTGTCTTCAGCGATTTCCTGATATCGCCGAAGAAGGGAGAAATGTGTGTTCCAGGTACCCCAAATGATCTGCTTGGGCTACAGAGTCAACAAAATTGAGCTGCATCCATTGGAAGATAAACTGAGGGTGATCAAAGATGCCCCAACTCCCACGTCTGTCCTGGAGCTTGGGTCTTTCCTTGGGCTGCTGAATTATTATGGAAAGCTGGCACAGAGCCTGGCTTCCAATCTGGTGTCACCCTGCTCCCCCCTTCAGTCAAAGTAAAACACTCGGAGACACAATAGTTTTACCTCCTTCATCTTTCTTGCGGGCCCTGGAGGAAGAGAGAATGATCACCCATGTGCACAGAGACATGAGTTCTTAATCTTCTCTCTCGAACAGTAGATTCTTAATGAATTATATCGTCGTTTTACACAGAGGAGCATCCAGATAAGCCAACATACACATTAATTGGGCGACCATTACAGTCAGCAAGTGTCAATAGTGAAAATTAAGCCATCTGCTGTTACATGATGAATGTTCTTGACCTTAACTGGCCTCACATAATGAATACTTTTCACCTTGTTAAACTTACCTTACATACTGAATGCTTCCAATATTATTAAATGGCTTTCCATAATGACTGCTTTTCCACCTTGTTAACCCATTACCCTTGCCCCCAGCACCCCATTGTTAACTGCAAGTTCTTATCTGATCTGAGTCATGCTCATCTGAACCGCTTGTTTCACAAAACACAGAACTTAACTCTTTCCCTACCTGCTCATACCTGATGCACATTCTCACTGGCACCTCTGCTAAAAAGAAAAGGAACAGCCTTGGAAATGATTGCACAGACAAGCCCTAGCTTTCATGGAAGTGAAGAAACCAGTATTGTCCTGTAAGCTATTGGCACACTATGATCCCCAGCGAGTCTGGTATTGACATGCAAGGTCTCCCCATGTGGCATCAGGGTAGTAAGAGCTGAGAGGTGGCCCAATGGAGAGGAATGCCCAATAGCCTGAACAAGATACATGCCTTGAACATCACTTCTGCCCCTGTTGGAAGGCTCTATCCTTGTTGTCACTTTCGTCGGCAGTGATGTCAGCAACCGAGTACCCAATAGTAACGTTGCCCTCGCTGTATGTGATGCCACTTCTGCCCCTGTTAACACAGTTAATAAGCACTACTTCCACCCCCCCCCCCACTTTGTGAGCATCACTTGGGTTGGTGATGTCACTAGAGCCCCTATAACCACACCCACTCAAGCAGCTGTCTCCGCCCCCACCTCGAACTCCAGCCCCACTCCAGGTCCTAGCTCCCATTCCTGCAGTGTATTCACCATTCCCCCAGACCTCCCTCTCACTGAGGACAAATGTTTAGTCCTCTGCAAAGGCCTCATCTTTAATCTCTGTGGTCCCAGATTAATGAGTTCAACACACGCTGCGACCTTAAACGTTTCTTCCTCCGCCTGTGTGCCTACTTTTTTAACCAAGGCACCTGCCCACCTTCCAAAGATCCCTTCTCCGGCCTCCAACTCACCCCATCCACCTGGACACCCTGTGCTGGCCTGCTACCTGCCTGAGATCTCTTCATTTCCAACTGCTACTGAGACATTAACTGCCTCAACCTGTTTACCCCCCTCCCCCACTCCAACCTCTCACCCTTACAACACTCAGCCCTCCAATCCCTTCGCTCCAACCCCGACCTCACCATCAAACCAGCGGATAAACGGGGTGCAGTGGGAGTTTGGCGCCCTGACTTCTACATCGCTGAAGCCAGATGCCAACTTGCAGACACCTCCTCCTACCGCCCCCTCGACCATGACCTCGCCTCCCATTACCAAACCATCATCTCAGGGGATCACCCACCCAGCCTCTAACCTCATTGTCCATGAACCCTGCACCTCCTGATTCTACCTCCTTCCTAAGGTTCACAAACCTGACTGGGTCAATTGACCCATTGTCTCAGCCTGCTCCTGTCCCCCCAAACTCATCTCTTCCTACCTCGACACCATCTTGTCCCCCTTAGTCCACGAACTCCCCACCTACATCCGTGACAGCACCCATGCCCTTCACTTGCTCCAAGATTTTCGTTTCCCCAGCCTCCACACCTCATCTTCACATCCAGTCCCTGTACACATCGATCTGCCACAATGAAGGTCTCCAAGCCCTCCGTTTCTTCCTCTCACACCGTCCCAACCGGTACCCTTCTACCAAGACCCTCATCAGCCTGGCTGAACTGGTCCTCACCCTTAGCAACTTCTCCTTCCAATCCTCCCACCACCTCCAAACCAAAGGGTTAGCCATGAGCACCCACACGGGACCCAGCTATGCCTGCCTGTTTGTCAGATATGTGGGACAGTCCATTTTTAGCAGTTACACCGACACAACCCCCCACCTGTTCCTCTGTTACATTGATGACTGCATCAGCGCCACCTCGTGCTCCCATGAGGAGGTTAAACAGTTCATCAACTTTACCAACGCATTCCACCCCGACCTCAAATTCACCTGGACCATTTTGGCGACCTCCTCCCCTTCCTGGACCTCTCCATCACTGTCTCTGACAACTGACTCACCACAGACATATACTACAAGCCCACAACTCCCACAGCTGCCTCGGCTACACCACCTCCCACCCTACCTCCTGTAAAAATGCCATCCCTTATTCCCATTTCCTCCGTCTCCACTGTGTCTGTTCCCAGGATGACCAGTTCCACGGCAGGAAGTCCCAGATGGCCGCCTCCATCCACAATCGCAACTTCCTTTCCCACGTGTTTGACAATGCCCTCCAATGCATCACCTCCACTTGACACACCACCACCCCTCCCAACGCAACAAGGACAGAATCCCCCTAGTCCTCACCTTCCACCCCACCAACCTCCACATACAACGCATCATCCCTTGCCACCTCCAAACAGATTCCACCATCAGAGATATATTTCCCTCCCCACTCCATCAGCTTTCTGAAAAGACCATTCCCTCCATGACTACCTCATCAGGTCCACACCCCCCAGCAGCCTACATCCTACTCCTGGCACCTTTCCCTGCACCCACACTACTCCCCTCACCTCTGTCCAAAGACCTAAGAGATCCTTCCACATCTGTCAGAAATTTACCTGTACCTCTCCCAATGTCATCGACTGCATCCGTTGCACCCGGTGTGGTCTCCTCTACATCGGGGAGACAGGTCGCCGCCTTGTGGATCGTTTCGGAGAACATCTCTGGGACACCTGCACCCACCAACCCCACTGCCCTGTGGCTGAACACTTCAACCCCCCCCTCCCACTCCATCAAGGACGTGCAGGTCCTGGGCCGCCTCCATCGTCAAACCCTGACCACCCGACACCTGGAGGAGGAACGTCTCATCTTCCACCTTGGGTCCCTACAACCACGCGGCATCAATGTGGATTTCACCAGTTTCCTCATTTCCCATTCCCCCACATTATCCCAGATCCAAGCCTCTAACTTTCCACTGCCCTCCGGACCCGTCCATCATTCCCCCTCTGCCCTATTACATTCTCCCTCACCTTCATCCACCTATTGCTTTCCCAGCTCCCTCCCCCTAACCCCACTCCCCTCCCATTTATCTCTCAGCCCCCGGCCCACAAGCCTCATTCCTGATGAAGGGCTTATGCCTGAAACACGATTTTCCTGCTGCTCAGATGCTGCCTGACCTGCTTTGCTTTCCCAGCACCACGGTCTTGATGATGAGTGCATGAAACTAGTTTAAATAAGTGGCTCCATTCAATAGGAGAGGCTCAGGGGTCGCCTTGACCCTTTGGGGTAGTTGCCCAATACTAGGAGGAAAAGAGAAAGTTGTCACATTTTGCCATATCTGAATATCTGCCCGATGGTTTCTGAATGTTGGTCCAGATGAAGATTCATTCATTAATTTGGATTGATCTTTAATTTCTTTTGCAAAATGTTTTAAACAATTAAACATTATCAGAGCTAGGGTTTTGGCTTGCTTTATTTGTACAGCATTATCTGTACTGGACAGGACAGATTACAGAGCTGCTTCTGTTTGGATTGTGAGCCCAAAGACCACTTCAGTAAAATGGGCACCATAATAGACTACAAATGGTGCACATTTAATTTACGGCCTCTGGGCATGTGCTTCTCTTCAAAGATCAGAGTGAAATCCATGGCTAATGAATACGACTATTGTACGCTAGGAAGTTCAGCTGTTAATATCACACAATAGGGAAGGATTTATTACTCTCAAAGGGAGAAGCTGCAGCAACTGATGAACCTCGCAGGATAATGCAAGGCCCTGTTGCTGAGAGCGACAGTTCATGCAATGCTGCTTTCTGACTTTGAACTCTCTCGCTCTTGTTTGAAATTTCAGACGGTGATTATTCAAGACTAAAAAGCACTGCCTTACCACTGGAGAAATTCCTGATGTCTTTAGAACTTGGGCCCAAAAGCCCTTGTTTACTTCAGTGCATCTGGTCATAAACATTGACAGTCTTCAGGGTCAGAAAGCCATGGGCTTCCTTTCTTTGAAAATACAAAGATGAGCAGTTTTATTTTTGGTTCAGCAGAGTGGGTGACAGAGAACCCAGATTATGATTGTAGAATGGTTCAGGTGAGAAGAAGACCCTTTGGCTGCTGCAGAATGTGAGTGAGTCTGTGTTTGCAGCTTGGGCCAGTTGTAAAGTCTACATTCAGTATGAAAAGAACATAAAGTGTGTGAGGATTGGCCATTTACCATGGTTATACAGAATCATACAATCTTACAGCATTGAAGGCAGATATTTGGTCTGTTATGACTGCTAGTTCTTTGAAAGCCGTATCTATTTGTCATTCGGTGTTGCAGAACTGGAATATTGCTCATGAGAGGCATCCTACCGAAGTGTTTTGTCTCTCAGTCTCTTTTGGACAAAATTGAGAATATCAGATTTCACCCAATCACAACAATTTGCACCACAGATATTGGCTTGTTTTTTGACACTATTGTTTTAAACTGGGCAAATTATGTTCGTCCTGATGAGTGCAAAACAGAAAGCTTCATTCAGTAAGATATATTGCTGGTCAGTGTCAGACAGGCAATCCATTTATTCCCCTCAAGCCTTCAATCCCGTTCCCCCATGAAAGGCACTATCAAATCTGCTTCCCTCTCAGCCTTTTCAGACAATGCATTCTTGACACTGGTCATAACAAAGTGGTTACTAGCTCTGTTCTTTATCAGCTATGGTAAGTTTTACTGCCACCTTCCAAGATTTCTGAAAGCAAATCTATAGATCTTTTGATCCTGTACTCCAGTTAAAATATATATTATACTCTTGACAGCTTTACTACTCAAATTGCTCTCATTGCCAGTAAACGAGTACTTTATCTCCGTGCCGAGCAATTCTGTCCATTGCTCGTTTTCCAATAAACATCCAATCCCCTTTTGAATATCTTGGTTGAATCTGTCTCTGCCACATACTTCGGCAGTGCATTCAAGACCCTGATCACTTGCTGTGCGAAAGAGATTTTCCTCATTTTGAAACAAAAATCCTTATTACACCATAGTGTAAAAACTAATTCAATTTCCTCAACTGAACTGAGAGTCAACATTTGGCATTTTCTTATTGAACAAGTTAGAGGACCTGAATCCTGTTTGTGAAGAGGCCAATTGCAGCATAAAAGAACCAGAAATGTTGGCCTTCAGGAGGCCAAGTGGGATGAAAATTTAGAGAAAGGAATAAGTAAAGATAGGTGACCTGTGAGTTATGTTTGTATTGATCTGTTTGGTGTTTTTAAGTAGATGCCAACAGATTGGTAGCTTATTGTATATTTCCCTCCTTTTTAAACAGCAGGAGTGCTTCATTGATTTGCTTATTTTGAGTTGGACCCTTGGTGTCAGTTTTGTTTCAATTTAATGCACTTAACTGTAACTGAGAGTTCTGGATTAATTCCCTTCTTCCAAGATTTAAGAACGTAATCTAGGATACCTGATTGCAGTACTAAAGGACTACTGCTCCCCTTTTGAAGTTCTGTCTTTCAGGTGAGACACTAAACTGGGGGCTCAGTCGCTATTGAAGAAGAGACGGGTTGGACCGAAGGGTCTGTTTCCATGCTGTACATCTCTATGACTCTAAGGGCAAGGGTATTGTAAAATACTTGGTTCGTGTTTGTTAATCAAGCAGACAGGTTGTCTGGCCATTTATCTGGTTGCTTGTTGGAATTTGGTATGTATGATTGCCACCATGTTTCCTGCGAGCCGAGAGGTTATAGTTTGTGAATCAAATGAAGACGTGTTGACAGGTCTTCGATGCTTACTCCTCTGAGTATAGAAGCTGGGACATCCTGTTTGAGGTTGTACACCACGTTGGTGAGGCCTCTTCTGGAGTACAGTGTACAGTTCTGGTCACCTTTCTATAGGAAGAATCTTAGTAAATTGGAAGGGGTTCAGAAGTGATTTACCAGAATGTTGCCAAGAATGGAAGGTTTCAGTTAAAAAGGAGAGGCTAGGACTTTATTCACTGGAGCATAGGAGGTTAAATCGTGGAATCCCTACAGTGTGGAAACAGGCCAATAAGTCCACACTGACCCTCCGAAGAACAACCCACCCAGACCCATTGCCTTAACCTATTACTCTACATTTACCCCTGACTAATCCACCTGACCTACACATCCCTGAACACTATGGGCAAGGTGACCTTACAGAGGTTTAAAACCATGAGGGATACAGATCGGGTGGACAGGAAGGCTCTTTTCCCTAGGGTGAGGAGGGAGTTCAAAACTATGGGTTTTTTTTTAAAGTTGAGAGGAGAGAGCTTTGAAAAGGATATGGGGGAAATCTTTTTATACAGAGACTGATCAGTGTGTGAAATGAACTGCCAGAGGAAGTGGTGGATGCAGGTACACTTAAAAACACTTGGACAGGTACTTGAATAGGAAAGGTTTGGAGGGATATGGGCTAAACACAGGCAAATGGGACTAGTTTGGTTTGGGAACATGGTCAGTGTGTATGAATTGGACTGAAGAGCCTGTTTCCATGTTGTATGGTTCGAAGAAGGAGAAAGGCATTTAAGATCATTGTGGGTTTAAACAGTGTGCAGAATGAGAAGCTGGCTTAAGGGGCAGTGTGGAGAAAGTGAGGTCTGCAGATGCTGGAGATCAAAGTTGAAACTTTATTGCTGGAAAAGCACAGCAGGTCATTGTGGGTTTAAACAGTGTGCAGAATGAGAAGCTGGCTTAAGGGGCAGTGTGCATGGCTTAGAGTCAGAACTGTACAGCATGGAAACAGACCCTTTGGTCCAAGTTCTTCATGACTTTAAGGTGATTATTAAAGGATCCACAAATGTTATGAGGAATAGCTTTTTTTTCAGACAATGGTCAGGATTCTAAATGCACTGCTTGGAACGATTGAGCAAGCAGATCATAGATACTTTGAATCAGCCTGTTCCTCGTCCAGAGGTAGAGGCCAATATCAATGTGCTGCAAGATGCCTTAGAAAGAGATTATATAGCAGCACCCCACAGTGAGTAGTTAACTGAAGGGAATGTGGGGAAAGGCAGCAAGGATACAACGTTTTGCATTGCTGTTTGAAGGAGCTGGCTCCATCTCACTGAGTCAAATGGCCTCATCCTGTACTACCTGATTCCACGATATGATTCCATCTCCAAAGTCTCTGCCCTTAATACTTACTGAAGCGGCTGTGCAGTTTGTGAGATGTCCCAAGGCACCTTGTTGATCCAAGTTCTTTTTTTAAAATGTTGAAAATGCTGACAGCTGCCTTAATCCATACCCGATATTCCCTGTCCTGCTGGCTCCAGCCTATTGTGTGCCCCACTGACAATTTTAATCAAAGAAGTGAATTGCAAATGTTGGCCAGAGTTGAAGAGTGTGTTGCTGGAAAAGCCAGTCAGGCAGCATCTGAGGAGCAGGAGAATCGACGTTTCGAGCATAAGCTGTTCATCAGGAATGAGGCTTGTGGGCCGGGGGGGCGGAGAGATAAATGGGAGAGAGAGGTAGGGCTGGGGGAAGGGAGCTGGGAAGGTAGTTGAAGGTGGGGGTGAAGGTGATAGTTTGGAGAGGGCCACTCATGGCACCTTCTCTCTCTCCCCCCCCCCTCCCCCCCACCCCCACTCCACAACCTGCACCCACACCTATCCCCTTTCCTCTGTCCAAGGCCCCAAAGGATCCTTCCACATCTGACAGAGGTTTACCTGCACTTCCACACACGTCAGCTACTGTGTCCATTGCTCTCAATGTGGTCTCCTCTATATTGGTGAGACAGGGCGCCAACTTGCAGAACATTTCAGCGAACATCTCTGGGACACCCGTACCAACCAACCCCACTGCCCAATGGCCGAACTCTTCAACTCCTTCTCCCACTTCGCCAAGGACATGCAGGTCCTGGGCCTCACCCACCGCCAAACCCTAACCACCCGACCCCTGGAGGAAGGAAGAACGCTTCATCTTCAGCCTTGGGACCTTGCAACCACAAGGGATTAATGTGGATTTCCCCAGTTCCCTCATTTCCCCTCTCTTCTCCCCCCCCCCCCCTCGGATGCTGCCTGACCTGCTGTGCTTTTCCAGCAACACACACTCGACTCGGATCTCCAGCATCTGCAATTCTCGCTTCCTCCTAAAATAAAGGCCATCTTTCCTTATCCCTTCCCATATGTCTTGTTATCCATTTTCTTGTGGCTCTGGAATGTTTTGGGATTGGTTCCTATTGCAGGTCCGACATAGATGCAAGTTGTTAGTCACTGTGCATTTTATTACTTTCTTCAATAAAAATCAGCCAATGCCAGTAAAAGGTAAGAAATTTGAAGACAAGGGAATTTTATTTTGCACAGAGAGTTTGTGAAGCTGTGGTGAAGACCATAAGACACAGGAGCAGAAATTAGGCCATTCAGCCCATTGAGTCTGCTCCACTATTCAATCATTGCTGATAAGTTTCTCAACCCCTGCTTTCTCTCCATAATGCTTAATCCCTTTGATGCTCTCAGTCTGAAATATACTCAATGACCTGGTCTCCACAGCCTTGTGTGGCAGTGAACTCCATAGACTCACCACTGTTTGGCTGAAGATGTTTCTCCTTATCTCCGCTCTAAAAGGTCTTCTCTAAGGCTGTGCCCAATGAAAACATCTTCCCAACGTCCACTCTGTCCAGACCAGTCTGTATTCTGTATGTTTCGATTAGATATCCACTTCATCTTTCCAAACTCCATTGAGTATAGACCAGGAGTCATAGAATACCATAGAATCCCTACAGTGTTGAAACAGGCCATTTGGCCCAACAAGTCCACACTGACCCTCCGAGGGATATTCCCCCACCCCAACTCATTCCCCCACCCTATTATACTACATTGCACTGAACCTACACATCCCTGAACACTATGGGCAATTTAGCATGGCCAATTCACCTGACTGACGCATCTTTGGATTGTGGGAGGAAACCGGAGCATCCAGAGGAAACCCACGCAGACACGGGGAGAATGTGCAAATAGCACGCAAACAGTCGCCCATGGCTGGAATTGAACCTGGGACCCTGGTGCTGTGAGGCAGCAGTGCTAACCACTGAGCCACCGTGCCACCCCAAATGTTCTTCATATGTTAAGCTTTTCATTCGTGGGACCATTCTTGTGAAGCTCCTCTGAACATGCTCCAGGGCCAGTACATCCTTCCTGAGATATGAGGCCCACAACTGCACACAATACTCCAAATGTCGTCTGACCAGAGCCTGATAGAGCCTCAGAAGGACACCCCTGCTTTTATGTACAAGTTGTCTCAATAAATGCCATCATTGCATTTGCCTTCCTAACTACTGACTCAACCTGGAAGTTTACCTTGAGAGAATCAAGGGTGTGGACCTCATGAGGGAGTTGTGGAGGGAATGGTCTGTGGAACGCTGATAGGGGTGGGGATGGAAATATATCCCTAGTGATGAGGTCTGAATTTAGGTGTCGGAAATGCCTGAGGATAATGTACTGTCTCTGCAGATTAGTGGCATGGAAGGTGCAGGCAAGGGCATTCTGTCTGTTGTGGTTGGAGGGGTGGGGTTCAAGGGCGGACCTGCGGGAAGTGGAGGAGATACGCTGGAGGGCATTGTTGACCATGTGGGAGGGGAAATTGCAGTCCTTGAAATAGGAGGCTATCTGGGATGTTCTGGAGTGGAATTGCTCCTCTTGGCAGCAGATATGACAGTGGTGAACCCTTCTGCTAATTAAACCAAATACTGAGAAAAGCTCACTTCACTGCGTAATCTGTTAAAATATGAGAGATAGAGAACTCCCAGATTCCACTATTTAAAGAAAAAAGATCAATTTATTCCTTAATTCTAAAAGTGAACATTAAACAATAACTATTTAGATTTCTAAACCTCCAATCTCTTAAATGCTTGCTATCTGCCTCCAAATCTCTCCCAATATACTGTTTCCATAAAAGTCTGTATTATAATTTATATCAACTTAATTTCAAAACCACCCAGTGGCTGTCGCTGTCAATGTCTGACTCCCTCTGGCTGACGATCTCCCTGGGCCGTCTCTGGCCATTTATTGCAAAGATGTTTCATGTGAGAAAGGTCCTTTTGACAGAGTATTTTGCTGGCAGTTACTCTGTCGATGGTGTCGTCCCGATTTCTCCCCCCCCCCCCTCCAAGGAAAATGCTCAGAGACACAGTATAGTTTTACCTCCTTCATCTTTATTCCAGGCCCTGGAGGGAGAGAGAATGATCACCCATGTGCACAGGGACATGAGTTCACGGTCTTCTCTTGAACAACAGTTTCTCAATGAACTATATAGTCATTTTACAGGGAGGAGCATCCAGATAAGGCAACATACATATTAATTGGATGACCGTTACAATCAGTGAGTATCAATAGCAGAGGCCAAGCCCTTTACTGTTAGACAATGAATGTTCTGAACCTTGTTAATTGGATTCATACAATGAATACTTTTCACCTTGTTAAATTGGCGTTACATACTGAACGCTACCTCACCTTGTTAAGTGGCTTGACATAATGACTGCTTTTCCACCTTGTTAACCTATTACCTTGCCTCCAGCACCACATTATTAATTGCAAGATCTTATCTGATATGAGACATGCTCAACTGAACCTCTTGTTTCATAAAACTCAGAAGTTAACTCTTTCCCCACCTTCTCATACCCGATACACATTGTCATTGGCAATTGGCCTCACTCTGGCTAACTTGCAAATTGCCTGCCTCTTTTATCCCCACAACATTGGATTGTCTCATTGGGTTGAGGTTGGCAAAAACACATTCAAATGTGATTTAGGTTTTAATATCCTGGGCATAATTTAAACAGATTGGCTAAATTTGAGTGGTCGTCAAAGCAGCAACCAAAACTCAGGTATTTGTTGCACAGCCAAATGTTGTATATTTTCAATTTTCCAGTACATTCAGAGACTGCTAGTTAGTCATATGACAGGTGCTTGTAAGCTCTCAGTGCAAAGCAGCTTTCACTCTCTCTTAAAGGTACAGTACAAGCCTTCAACTTCATAACACGGTGGAAGAATTGGAAGTAAGAGATTGCATTTTTACAGGAGTGGGGCTGGGAGGAGGTAGTAGTCCAGCTGGCTGTGAGAGTTGGTGAGTTTGAAACAGATGTCTGTGTTGAGTTGGTTGCTGGAGACAGAGATGGAGAAGTCCAGGAAGGGGAGGGAGGTGTTGAAGATTGTCCAGGTGAACTTGAGATCAGGGTGGAAGGCTTTTACTGAAGTTAATGCACCATTCCTCCACCTCATGGGAGCGCAAGGAGGCACTGATATGGTCATCAATGTAGCAGAGGAAGATGGTGCTGGTGTAACTGCTGAAGATGGACTTGCAGAGGCTGGCACCAGCGCTCAGATAGTTTCTCCTATCATACCTTGGACCATGGCTCCATCATGGAACACGAGGCCATTGTGTCATCTGTGGTCACCATCCTCACTTCATCTGGTGCTCTCCCCCTCACACCATGCACACATGTCATCCCGTTTCCCCTTCAGTCAAAGTAAGACGCTCAAAGACACAGAATAGTTTTACCTCCTTCATCTTCACTCCAGGCCCTGAAGGGAGAGAGGATGACCACGCATGCACAAGATACAAATTCATAGTTTTCTCTCAAACAACAATTTCTCAATGAACTATATAGTCATTTTACAGGGAGGAGCATCCAGATAAGGCAACATACATATTAATTGGGTGACCGTTACAATCAACGAGTATTAACAGTAGAGGCCAAGCCCTTTACTGTTATATAATGAATGTTCTGAACCTTGCCAACTGGATTCATACAATGGATACCTTCCCCTTGTTAGCTGACCTTACATACTGAATGCTTCCAATATTGTTAAATGGATCTACATAATGACTGCTTTTCCACCTTGTTAACCTATTACCCTTGCTTCCAGTACCCTATTAACTGTAAGTTCTTATCTAATCTGAGTCATGCTCAGCTGAGCCTCTTGTTTCACAAAACTCAGAACTTAACTCTTTCCCTGCCTGCTTACACCCTATACACATGAGCACACACACATCTCCTCACTGATACCCTAGATACATGAGCGTGCACACCTCTCCCCACTGATACCCTATATACATGACCCCACACACATCTCCACACTGAAACCCTATATACATGACCCCACACATATCTCCCCACTGATACCCTATATACATGAGCACAAACATCTCCCCACTGATACCCTATATACATGAACACGCACATATCTCCCCCCGATACCCTATATACATGAGCATGCACACATCTCCCCACTGATACCCTATATACATGAGCACACACATCTCCCCACTGATACCCTATATGCATGAGCACACACATCTCCCCACTGATACCCTATATGCATGAGCACACACATATCTCCCCACTGATACCCTATATGCATGAGCACACACATATCTCCCCACTGATACCCTATATGCATGAGCACACACATATCTCCCCACTGATACCCTATATGCATGAGCACACACATATCTCCCCACTGATACCCTATATGCATGAGCACACACAGAACACGCACATATCTCTCCACTGATACCCTATATACATGAGCACACACATCTCCCCACTGATACCCTATATTCATGAGCGCACACATATCTCCTCACTGATACCCTATATGCATGAGAACACACACACATCTCCCCACTGATACCCTATATACATGAACACGCACATATCTCCCCACTGATACCCTATATACATGAGCCTGCACACACACATCTCCTCACTGCTACCCTATATACATGAGAACACACATATCACCCAACTGATACCCTATATATATGAGCGCGCACACACCTCCCCACTGATACCCTATACACATGAGCATGCACACATCTCCCCACTGATACCCTATATACATGAGCAAGCACACATACATCTTCCCACTGATACCCTATATATATGAGCGCACACATACCTCCCCACTGATACCTTATATACATTAACACACACACATCTCCCCATTGATACCCTATATGCATGAGCACAGGCACATATCTCCCCACTGATACCATATACACATGAGCACGTACACATCTCCCCATTGATACCCTATACACATGAGCACACACACATCTCCCCACTGATACCCTATACACATTAGCACACATACATCTCCTCACTGATACTGAGTGGCTGCTATATTACGATGTCTCCTATGACATAGGAGTCAGTAATTTTAAAAAAAGTCACTCTTTTAAGACCGAGATGAGGCAAAAATAGTTCTGCTGGAAACAGATCCTCTAAACATTTTTTAAAGTAACGGTTGAAGTAAGGGGATTAAAGATTATAGGGGAAGGACAGAATGTGGGTTTAAGGTTACAGTCAGATCTGCCGTGCTAATTTTGAAGTGGGCTCTCCAGGCTGATAGTGCCCCAACTCTGCACAGCCCCCTTCAGTACGAGCATGGCTTTCTCAAACCGGCCTCCTTTTCAAATTATGTCTGAACATAAACACACAGCTTTCACATCGACATGCTAATTGTATTCCAGGTAGCATAGATGGAAGGAATGGCTTCCCCATTTGGAATAATCCTGAAATCAGTGTTGCTCACACTCAGTGGAAAAAATGATGAGGTGATAGATGTAATGGAAATCCGCAGAGAATGCCCTTTCTTAAAGCAAACACCTCTGTATTCCGGGTTAGTTCCATGCTTATGTATTCACTGGGCTATTTATAAATCTAATCATAAGATTCTATGTAGCTAATTGTAATAAGGCTTGGACGTACTTTAATCTCAGGCTAACTAACAGTGGCTGCTCAAACTATGATTTATTTAACCTTGATCAGTTTAACATTTAGACTTTGCAAAGCAATAAATGATCCAGATTAGAATAATATCTGACTGGATACTTGAGGTAATTGTCAATAGTTAAATAGTAATCACATTTCGACAGCAACAATCTGCCTTGCTTACAGCAACTCCCTTTCCATCCTTTTTTCTCTTATCTATGCTTTCTGTTATTGATATAAGTTTGTGGTGTGGCGACTTAAATGCTTTTCACATTTAAAAAAAAATGCATAGGTGGCAATAGATGACCCTCCCGTACCCCCATACCCCCCTTCTCCACCCACGTCCCTTCTCTGTCCCCCCTCCTGACTCTCTCTCTCTCTCACTCACTCTCTCACTCTCTTTCCCCCCCACCCCCACTCCTTTCCATCCTCCTTCCCTAAAACACTTCACAGAGGTTATGAAGTGAAAATGTCACCAAACTGCGTAAGGTCACGTTAGATAGCAATGACCCGAAGATTGGTGATCGTGTCAGATTATGAGGAACAGAAATGTGAAGGCAGAGAGATATAGAGGTTTGAGCAGGGAATTCCAGAGTTTGGGGGCCCAAACTGCTGGAGGCACACATAGCTACACATGGTGGGACAGTTCAAATCGGGCCTGTGCAAGAAGCTGCAAGTGTGCAAATGTCTCGGTGTTTTGGGGTTGTCAGAGATAATACAGGTGGGTAGACCATGGTGAGACTTGCAAACCAGGGAAAGGGTGTGCTGTCAGTGTATTGAGTACAATTGAGATTGGAGTACAGGGCTGATCGGTCAACAGGATTTGGTGTAAAGACACGAAGAGCTGAAATTTGCATGACCTCCAGTTTACTGAAGATAAAACATGCCCTCCGTCAACCCCTTCCTTGTCTTCTCCTTTCCTCCCTTGTGATCCCCTTCCTTCCTCCCTCCCCTTTTCTCACCTTGACACATTTCCATTGCTGCATTGCTCCCACCCCCTTCTTTACCTTTGTTGCAATCCTCCCCCTTGACCAATCCCACATCCTCCCTGTCACTGTTACACACTCCTGCGTTGTCGTTGCCATCTCGATTTGAACAATGTGGATTGCCATTGTGATCAGTGACTTCTGTTTGTAGTGAGAATAATCCGTCATCATCAAGCTGAACTAGCTACTCTTGCAAGAATTCCACAAGCACTGTTAATGCGTGAAGAGGCGTTGAAAAGAAACCTGTTGATCTGTTTTCGTTCTATTTTTCTGTTGGGCGATTGCCTGCCTCTTAGTTTGTTTCCAACAGCTGGATAGTGGCAGCCTGTACTCATCCGTCTAAACAATCAAGAGTTTGAGTAATAGGAAAGGATGACTCCAAATCCCAAGGTGGCCATTATCTTGAAGCTGTTTTCAAATGACTTGATTGCTCAGTTAACTCTGTTGCTCAGGCATTGGACACATTCCAGTCAGTTTGTTTCTCCAGTATTCAGTTGTTCAGAATTCTATTTTGATTTGAAATGTTATGAGCAAGAAAGATCCCATCGACTGCAGTGAGATCCATGATTCATTTGATTGTCCAAAGATGTGCAGGTTAGGTGGATTGGCCATGGGAAATGCAGGGTTATAGGGCTAGGGTGGGTCGAGATGAGATACTCTTCCTAGGATCAAAGTGGACATGATGGGCCGAATGGTCTGCTTCCGTTCTGTAGGGTTTCTATGATTGGTACCACCTCACTTGATTATACGTCCCCTAACAAATCTGCCACGAAAGGGTATCCTATAGTAGCAAATAACGGCACTGTATTAGTTGGTTTGAAATCACAACAGGATATATTCTCAGTCCTTAATATTGTGATTGGGTTTCGGCCGTACCTGTGCACCTGATACCACAATAAGTTGGCGTTTGTGTGCGAAAGAAAAACTGAACATGAAAGATTTCTACAATGGACTTTAAGAATTTCAGCTGCTCGCTCTTTATTCTTTTCACACTAATGAGACTGTGTTAGTCTATACATGAATAAATAACTTGTCCAATTGTCACTTTTCAGATTTTTTTTCCACTACTTTGGCTCACGTTATACATCCAACAGCTCCTTCGCCCCTCAATTCTCATTAAGTAAATTGTATCTTTCACCCCTGAGCTTTCATCCATCACTGCTTTCCAGGGCTAGAAGCAGTAACTTGGATCAAAGCTGACACCTTTCTGTCTTTCCCAAATCGTTCTGAATTCACTGTAGTTAGGAACTTGTGTGATGATGCAGTGGCTTTAAGATATTGGGGACACGTGACGAGAAGTCTATAAGAAGATAAACAACTTGCGACACCTTGGGTGTTTATTTTTAAGAAGGTTAGAATAGTAGAAGCAGGCTGAATGGGTGTGGTCAAACTTCCACCTACAGAACTATATTGGGACAATTAGTAATAGATTCTGTATCTATAATTCTGATAAGTTTTCAAATAGAGTTGTCATTCTAAGTTCTTTTTAAGTTGTACTTTCACTGTAGTGTTTTAATAATTTGTGTTTTTGCTTAATGTCAACTAGTTGGACCAATCAAATTGCATCTGGAACACAATACCTCACATTTGCCTTTAAATTAAGAGAAGTTGGGCTCTAGGCTGACTTCATAATACATTTGTTTCAGCTACTTTTTTGTTATTGCTTCTGTATTATTTTCCACATGCGCTTGAAAGCTGACATCATCTAGCTTTCATTTCTCTTCTTTCTAGTTTTACAAAGAATTTAGAGTTACCTCATGATGTTTGGCTGAACAATTTCATGACATTCTCCATGAGAGCTTTCTTCCCTCTTTTTTTCATCCTTTTTCTCCTTTCTCCCTCAGTTGTTCTCCAGCCTCTCCTTCAGTGTTTTTCATAGTTATTCATGGGATGTGGACCTCAGAGAATGGGCCCATCCCAAATTCCCCAGAAAGGAAGTTGAGAGCCAACCATATGGCTGTGGATCTGGAGTCACGTGTAGGCCAGACTGGGTAAGGATGATAGATTTCCCTCCCTAAAGAACACAAATGGACCAGATGAGTTTATTTTATGGCAAACGACAATGGTTACACATTATGACATGAAGACAGACAACCTTTCTCTCTCTCTAATTGCAATGCAGTAAAACTGCACCATCGAAGAGCCCTAAATAATCACTCCAATGGTTCCTAACCAGACTTTTGGATAACCAATCCCAGACTCTGTAGATAATTAATTTCCAGACACCAGTTTTGTAACTTAACAAAGACCTACAAAGACTTAGCAATTTATTAAGTACAATCTAGCATTGGCAGGGAGAAAGTTAAACAGCGCAATAAACCTGATTAGCAGCTATCCTTGAAACCGGAAACATTCGTTTTCAGCATTGTTCACACAAAACACCGACAGACAAGCACCAGTTTTATTTATTTATTCATTTCATGGGATGTGGGCGGTGTTGGCTGGGCCCAGCATTTCATACCCATCCCTAGTTGCCCCTTGAGAAGGTGGGGGTGAGCTGCCTTCTTGAACCGCTGCAGTTTACCTGTTGTGGGTTCACCCACAATGCCTTTAGAGAAGGAATTCCAGGATTTTGACCCAGCGACAGTGAAGGAACAGTGATATATTTCCAAATCAGGATGGGGAGGGGCTTGGGAAGGGTATTTGTTGCCCTTGACCTTCTAGATGGAAGTGGTTGAGGGTTTGGAAGGTGCTGTCTGAGGATTTTTGATAAATCTTTACAGTACATCTTATAGATAGTGCACATTGCTGCTACTGAGCGTCGGAGGTGGAGGGAGTGGAAGTTCATGGATGTGATGCCAATCAAGCGGCTGCTTTGTGCTGGATGGTGTCAAGCTTCTCGAGTGTTATTGGGGCTGCCCCCATCCAGGCGAGTGGGGACCATTCCACCCCACTCCTGGCCTGTGCCTTGGAGATGGTGGACAGGCTTGAGCAATCTGGAGGCCAGTTACTGCCACTCTGACCTGCTCTTGTAGCCACTGTGTGTTTGTGGTAATTCTTGTTGAGTTTCTGATCAATGAGAACTGCCAGAATGTTGATAGTGGGTGATTCAGTGATGGTAACACCATTGAATGTCAAGGAAAGGTGGTTAGATTGTCTATTGTTACTGATGGTCAAAGCCTTGTATTGGTGTGGTGTGAATGTTACTCGTCACTTGTCAGCCCAAGCCTGGATATTGTCCAGATCTTGTTGCGTTTGGACACGGACTGCTTCAGGATCTGAGGGTTCGCGAATGGAGCTGAACATTCTCACTTTGGACCTTATGGTGGGAGGAAGGTCATTGATGAAGCAGCTGGAGATGGTTGGGCCAAGGACACTACTCTGAGGGACTCCTGCAGAGATGTCCTGGAGCTGAGATGACTGACCTCCAACAACCACCACCATCTTCCTATGTGTCAGACATGACTCTATCCAGCAGAGAGTTTGCCCCCTGATACCCATCTATTCCAGTTTGGCCAGAGCTCCTTAATACCACACTCAGTTAAATGCAGCCTTGATGTTAAGGGCTTGTCCCTCTTCCCTCCCCTCAGGAATTCAGCTCTTTTGTCCATGTTTGAACCCAAGGCTGTGATGAGGTCAGGAGCTGATTGACCCTGGGGGAGCCCAAACTGTGTGTCACTGAGCAGGTTATTGCTGAGCAAGTGCTGCTTGATAGTGCTGTTGATGTCCCCTTCTGTCACTTTCCTGATGATGGAGAGTAGACTGATGGGGCGGTAATTAGCCAGTTTGGATTTGTCCTGCTTTTGCTGTCCAGGACATTTCTGGACAATTCTCCACATTGTCGGGTAGATGCCAGTCTTGTAACTGGACTGGAACAGCTTGGCCAGGGGAGTGGCAAGTTCTGGAGCAAACATCTTCAGTTCTATTGCCGGAATGTTGTCAGACCCTGGAGCCTTTGCAGTATTCCGTGTCTCCAACCCTGTTTCTTGGTATCACGTGGAGTGAATCGAATTGGCTGGAGACTGTTGGGGACCACTGGAGGATCATCCACTCAGTACTCCTGGCTGAAGATTGCTGTGAAAGCTTCAGCCTTATCTTTGACCTTGATGTGCTGGGATCTTCCATCGTTGAGGATGGGGATATGTGTGGAGCTGCCTCCTCCCAGTGAATTGTTTAATCATCCACCACCATTCCCGACTGGATATGAGAGGATTGCAAAGCTTCGATCTGATCCGTTGGTTGTGGGATCGCTTAGCTGTGTCTATCACATGCTGCTTATTCTGTTTGATGTACAAGTAGCTGAAAATATGTTGCTGGAAAAGCGCAGCAGGTCAGGCAGCATCCAGGGAACAGGAGAATCGACGTTTCGGGCATAAGCCCTTCTTCAGGAATTGATGTACAAGTTAGTCCTGTTCAGTAGCTTCACTGGGTCGACACCTCATCTTCAGGGTGCTGCTCCTGGCATACCCTCCTGCACTCCCCATTGAACCAGGGTTGATCCCCTGGCGTGATGGGAATGGTTGAGTGGGGGATATGCCGTGCCACGAGGTTACAGATTGTGCTGGAGTACAGCTCTGCTGCTGTTGGTGGCCCACAGTGCCTCATGGCCGCCCAGTGCTCGATCTGTGTGAAGTCTGTCCCATTTAACGTGGTGATAGTGTCACACAACACGATGGAGGTTATTCTCAATGTGAAGGCAGGACTTTGTCTCCACACGGATAGTGTTCTGGTCACTCTTACTGAGACTGTCATGGACAGATGTATCTGCAGCTGGCAGATTGGTAAGGGTGAGGTCAGGGATGTTTTTCCCTCTTGTTGGTTCCCTCCCCACCTGCTGCAGACCCAGTCTAGCGGCGATGCCCTTTAGGACCCGACCAGCTCGGTCAGTAGTCCTGCTGCTGACCCACTCTTGGTGGTGAACATTGAAATCCCCCACCCAGGGTACATAATGTGCCCTTACCATCCGCACTGCTTCCTCCAAATGTTGTTCAACATGGAGCAGTACTGATTCATTAGCTGGGGGAGGACAGTGTGTGGTAATCAGCAGGAGGTTTCCTTATCCATGTTTAACCGGTAGCTGTGAGACTCCCTGGGGTCAGGAGTCCATGTTGAGAACTCCCAGAGCAACCCCATCCCAACTGTATCCCATTGTGCCACTCCCTCTGTTGGGTCTGTCCTGACGGTGGGACAGGACCTATCCAGGGATGGTGGTGGTGGAGTCTGGGATGTTATCTGGAAGGTAGGGTTCCGTGACTATGACTGTGTCAGGCTGTTGCGTGACTAGTCTGTGAGACAGCTCTCCCAGTGTTGGCACTAACCCTAGACGGTAGTGAGGAGGACTTTGCAGGGTCAACAGGGCTGTTTCTGCCAATGTCTTTTCTAGTGCCTGGGTTGATGTCCGGTGATCCATCCGGTTTCATTTCAATGAGACTTTGGGTACAACTGAATGGGTCACTTGGCCATTTCTGAGGGCAACTGAGAGTCAGCCACATTGCTGTGGGTCTGGAGTTACATGTAGGCCTGACCAGGTGAGGGTGGCAGATTTCCTTCCCTGAAGGACAATAGTGAACTCAGTGGGTTTTTCCAACAATCGGCAATAGTATCACGATTATCAGTAGATTTTTAATTCCAGATGTTTTGTAATGAATTCAGATTCCACCATCAGCCGTTGCAGGACTCTAACCTTGGTCTCCAGGACATTATTCTGGGTCTCTGGGTTAAGGGATAAATGAAAGAAAATAACAAACCAAGCCGGGTTACCTCATGATATGTTGTTGCAGGCATAACTGTGAACTCCTTGGCTGTTTTTCCTGCAACTTTGCTCGGGGCCATCTTCTCAGTTCACCCAGCAAAGGCAGGAACACGTCTCACTCAGCTTTCCTCTGTTTGAGTTTCTGCAAGCTGGTGTCTCAGATTAGGTAGGGAGCTTTCAAATGTTCATGCTACATCTGTAGCATGCGAGAACTGCTTCAGAGGAAAGAAATAATCTTTTAAAATAAGTAACTTTGATTCTGAGTCTGCCCTGATATGGTAACAAAGATAGGGTAGGATGTAGACGTGCTGGTGGTGGTGGGCAGAGTGGTTAGGGATAACATTATGGCTGTACTTGGGGAGGATATTCCTATAATTTGGGTGCAACTGAGAAATAAGAAAGGGATGATCACCTTATTGGGATTCTACAGTATTCTCCCCAGTTGAGGAACAAATTTGTAAGGAGATCTCAGCTATCTGTAAGAATAATAGGGTAGTTATGGTAGGGGATTTTAACTTTCCAAACATCGACTGGGACTGCCATAGTGTTAAGGGTTTAGATGGAGGGTAATTTCTTAAGTGTGTACAAGACAATTTTCTGATTCAGTATGTGGATGTACCTACTAGAGAAGGTGCAAAACTTGACCTACTCTTGGGAAATAAGGCAGGGCAGGGGACTGAGGTGTCAGTGGGGGAGCACTTTGGGGCCAGTGACCATAATTCTATTCATCTTAAAAATCATGATGTAAAGGATAGACCAGATCTAAAAGTTGAAGTTCTAAATTGGAGGAAGGCCAGCTTTGACAGTATTAGGCAAGAAATTTCAAAAGTTTATTGGGGGAGGATGTTCACAGGTAAAGGGACGGTTAGAAAACAGGAAGCCTTCAAAAATGGCCTAATGTGAGTCCAGAGACAGTATGTTCCTGTTAGGGTGAAAGGGAATGCTGGAAGGTATAGGGAATGCTGGATGACAAGAGAAATTGAGGGTTTGGTTAAGAAGAAGAAGGAACCATATGTCAGGTATAGACAGGATAGATCGAGTGAATCCTTAGACTGGTATAATGGCAGTAGGAGTGTATTTAAGAGGGACTTAGGGCAAAAAGAGGACATAGCTTTGGCAAAAAGGGTTAAGGAGAATCCAAAGGGATCCTACAAATACATTATGGACAAAAGGGTAACTAGGGAGAGAGTAGGGCCCCTTAAAGATCAGCAAGGCAGCCTATGCATAGAACAATCTGCAAACTCGTACCCAGGCATCTTGCCCACTCAGTCCCATGAGGGGATGAACCCTGGTTCAATGGAGAGTGCAGGAAGGCTACCAGATGCAGCATCAGGCACACCGTGGTGACGGAATGTACCCTTCAGACAGGCAGTTGGTAAACAGCTTTGAGATATACCTGGGTGTTTTTCTTTAGCTTTGACAAAAGAAGCCTGAGTGGGTAGAGTCAGGGCTCTCTCAGAACCAGGAAGGTATCTCGTTTTGCTTTCAGTTAACGAGAGTTAATTCCAGTCTGCTAACTGACTGTGGAACTAACAGCTGGAGTGAGAAGATAGCACATGAATATAAAACTACTTTGCCAAATTTCTTCGCCTTGTGTTTAGGGATGCTGCCTATTGTTGATGGTTAATAGTTAAATCATCTCTTGATAAGTATTTCAGTCGAGCTGAAGTTATGTCAGTTCTTTGTGTTTTAACTGTGTTGTAAGAATAAAATGTGTGTTTGATTAAAGCCTGGTGGTGGCCCAATCAAATCCCATCTGAAACACAGCGCCTTACATTTGCCTGTAAGTAAATATTAGAAAGGTAAGGTCCAGGCTATCCGCTGACTATACTTAGTGAGAAAAAAAAGATTTTGTGAAATCGGTGTTTCAGGTCAGGAAGTGTGATGGAGGCAGGTTCAATCGCGTTATGCTAAAGGAGATGAGCTGATGATTTGAATAGAAACAAGTGTGCAGGTTCCAGGAGAAGGCTGAGAGGATGACCCTGAAACTGACCTTCAGCTATGCTGCTCATTCAGAGAGTGACTGCAGACATGATGATGGACTGCATGGCTACTTCCTGCACACTTGTGTGACCTGTTTGTGGCAATTGCCACCAGAGAAGGTTGGATCCTTTTCTTTTGGACTTCTTTTTGCTGGTTTATATTAATTTATATATCTATTTGTATTACAGTATTTACTTTCTCTTTCTGCCATTCTCTGAAGAGTATTTTGTGGCTCAGTGGTTAGCACTGCTGCCTCATATCCCCTGGGACCTGGGTTCGATTCCAGCCTCGGGTGACTGTCTGTGCGGAGATTGCACATTCTCTCCATGTCTGCATGAGTTTCCTCCAAGTGCTCTGGTTTCCTCCCACAGTCCTAAGATGTGTAAGTTACGTGGATTAGCCATGGGCCAATGCAGGGTTTCAGGGATAAGGTAGGGAGGGAGGGACCGAATAGGATGCTGTTCAGAGTCGGAAGTCACTTGACATCATGGTTACAGTCCAACAGGTTTCTTTGAAACCTCACAAACCTTCGGAGCACTGCCCCTTAGTCAGTCAAAGGGACTGTGTTCCAAAAGCTTGTGTGAATTCAAGTAGAACCGTTGGCCTATAACTGGGTGTCATGTGACTTCTGACATGGTTCACCCCGTCCATCATGCTCTTCAGAGGGTTTTGAAAATTCTGGCAAACCAGAAGGGTGCTTGTGAATGTCATTACTGATCCTTGTACTGTCCCACCAGAGTCTCTGCCTGACCGTCCCCCTTGCTGCCTCAGAACTTGTGACCTCAAATTATCATCTCATAATTCCGGTGGAGGTCATGATCCCTGATTTGGGACCCCCAGTTTTAACTTACTGATGAAAGCTGCATTGCAACGTGTACCTATCCAATCCTGTCTGAGTTCTCATTCAGCATTGAGCCATGTTCCTGTGATCAGGCTGCAGTGCAGTGTGAAGTATTGATTTTGATACCAAATAATTGCTTTGGTTTCCCTGCAGAGCGACCCTGGAAATGTCCCTATTTTTGAGCAACTGCGATTGGACCAGAACTCGGATTTCTCCGATACCTCATTCCAACAGAAATTGGATGAAGCCAAAGAGCAGATAAAACGTGAGATCAGAAAAGAGCTGAAGATAAAAGAAGGTGCAGAAAACCTGCGTAAAGCCACCACTGACAAAAAGAACTTGTCCAATGTGGAACATGTCCTGAAAAACTCCAATCGAAAACTGGAGATTTTACATGAACAGCTGCAAGACCTAAATGCTCACATTGTAGTGAAGGATCCTGAGGAACTGCAAGGTAATTTCTGGAATATGTATTTCAATTAAATATGCACGCAGCATAATTTGTCGTTCCCCTTCGAGATTTGATATTCTTATAATTCACCCCTGATAAGAGTAAAACAAGTGGTTAGAACAGCATATCTCTTCACACAGAAATAACTGCATACAATAGGAATACATCAGAAATAGTCTGTGTCTAAGGAATGGAAATGTCAATATGTTTGCAGTATTCTTGGGTCATATAACTCTGTGTGCTTCTATCCAACCCCACTGATGTGAATTGGAATTGCTTGAGTACAAAGATGATATCAAATGAAAAACTGAGTTCCCCATTAGTGAAAAGCTTCTGGAAAATAGGGCGTGCAACTTTAATTTTATCTTTGTGATGGAGAGGGTACTTGGACTGACAAAACACTTGGAAAAGGCAAGGTGTGAATCAGGAATGTACAAGCCAGACAGCTTCACGTTCATGGTGGAAAAGCTTTGAGACAAAATCTGGGAAATTCCCACTTGATAAGAAGAGGTTAATAAATGACAGCTGACATGGGTTTTATGTGGACAAATTGTGTTTGACTTGATTTGAATTCCATACTGAAGTAATGGGGAGAATAAAGAGTGCCAAATTGAGGGTGTGCATGTGGACTTTCAAAAGTAATTTGATAAAATACAGTATAATAACCTTGTTAGCAGAATTGAAAGTCATCGGATTGAAGGTACTATGGTAGAGTGGATTCAAAATTGACCAAGGAAGGTGAGGTTTGTCAAATAAGAGAGATATACCTACAAATCTTGTTTTTTAGATTACTTAGTGTGGAAACAGGCCCTTTGGCCCAACAAGTCCACACTGACCCTCCGAAGCGCAACCCACCCAGACCCATTCCCCCGACATTTACCCCTTCACCTAACACTACGGGCAATTTAGCATGGCCAATTCACCTGACCTGCACATCTTTGGACTGTGGGAGGAAACCGGAGCAGCCGGAGGAAACCCGCACAGACACAGGGAGAATGTGCAAACTCCACACAGACAGTCGCCCGAGGCTGGAATTGAACCCGGGACTCGGGCGCTGTGAGGCAGCAGTGCTAACCACTGTGCCACCGTGCCGCCCATGGATTAAAGAACAGAAGAAGTTAATTTGACTCCTCCAACCTGCTGTGCCATTCAGTAAAATCATGGCTAATCTAATTACTTCACATTGTGGTGCCTATGCTCTTTCACTCACCCCCCGCCCCCCCCCCCCCCCCCACCCCC